>NC_142128.1:89895689-90204224 GCF_024610735.1 Ursus americanus | reverse complement strand
CACATCAGGCTCTTCCTCTGGAAGCCGGCTTCTTCCTCTCCCACTCCACCTGCTTGTGTTCCTTCTCTCGCTGGCTGTCTCTATCTCTGTCAAATAAATAAATAAAATCTTCAAAAATAAAAAAAAGGGACAAAGCTAGAATGAAATGGACCATGTATTAGAATTGAAGGTATTGATATGAAATTATGGATATATAAAGTATCAATGTGTGTATATGTATTTTATATATGTGTGTATATACATACGTGTGTGCATGTTTGTGCATGCATGCATGTGTGTGTGTGTACATACACATGCAGGTATATGTTTGTATGTGTATATGTGTATGTGTACATGCATACGTATTTTCTAGTTCTGTCCACTGAAAGAGACTGGGAACAGCAATACCCCGGTAGTGTTGAGCACATTTGGAGCCCAGATTTTGGATTCCAAATGCTACTTTCTGATTGAAAAAATGGTGGATACTAGGTCTGGGGCAAAGGCTAAGATAAGCCTAGAATATCTTGTGTCAGAAAGAAAAAAAATGCTCAAAGAATGATGGGAGCTTGAGGGGCTCCCACTGGCCAAATCTAGAACACACTGAGCATCAGAATAAACTATGATGGTTGTGGATTATAACCTACTGAATGAAAAATGAACTCAGGAGTCCACGTCGATATACCTGAATGAGTGAATAGATAAATGGGGAGAAGAGAAAAGAAAGTTCTTCCTTATAGTGGAAAGTCAACTCATAGTGTAGAAGGAATGATGGTATTAGATAATCACCATTGGCAACCATCAGAGGAATAATTCATATAAATAAGATACATTACTGAATACTAAAACTAGTGGGTAAAAGTGGGGTGAGAAATGGGATTTTACATTGTCTCAATGTATGTCCTCCAGTTTCAAAGATAAAAAGTAACTTTGCTGGAAGGCACCATCTTAATTAATTGACCAGAATTCACACCATCTCTGTGACAGCCTTCTAATCACTCTGGGTACTATGTGGAAAGCTGATGGGAGGGGAGAAAGCGTGGACCAAAGGAGGCTCATTAGAAGTCTATGACAGAGGGGTGCCTGGGTGGCTCAGTCAGTTAAGTGGCTGCCTTTGGCTCAGTTCATGGTCCCGGGGTCCTGGGATGGAGTCCCACATTGGGCTCCATGCTCAGCAGGGAGTCTGCTTCTCCCTCTGCCGGCCGCTCCCCCCTACTTGTACTCTCTCACTCTCTCTCTGTCAAATAAATACATAAAATCTTTAAAAAAAAAAAGTCTATAACAGGGTGGAGACTTAGAAGGCCATTGTAGTGGAGTTAGAGTGACAGGATTTGGCACTTTTGGAGGTAGGATTGATAGAGTTTGGTGATGGACTAAGAAGTGAGGGAAAGGGGTGCCTGGGTGGCACAGCGGTTAAGCGTCTGCCTTTATCAGGGCGTGATCCCGGCGTTATGGGATCGAGCCCCACATCAGGCTCCTCCGCTATGAGCCTGCTTCTTCCTCTCCCACTCCCCCTGCTTGTGTTCCCTCTCTCGCTGGCTGTCTCTATCTCTGTCGAATAAATAAACAAAATCTTAAAAAAAAAAAAAAAGTGAGGGAAAGAGAGAGGATTAAGGATAATTTGTTGAGTGTTGCCTTGAACACCTGGGTGGCTGCAGGGGCCAGGTTCTGAAATGGGTAAGTCAGAGACAAGTAAGGTGAAGTGAGGGATTGGAAATCAAGAGTTCCGTTTGACTGTGTTGAGTTAAAATCCATAGGTGATGTGAATTTACCAAAGCTGTCTAATAGGTAGTTGAAACTCTGGAGTAGCTTGGAAAGGTAAAAGCTAGAGACACAGGCTAGTCTAAGTCTGGGCAGCATTTAAATCCACGAGGCTGGGAGAGGTCACCCAGGGAAAGCATAAACCTGGAGAAGAATGAGGGGCTCAAGTCGGAGCCCTGGACACTCCAGCATGTAGAATTCCAGCAGAGGGAAAACCAGGAGGGTTTGGTGTCATGAAAGCCAAGGGAAGAAAGTGGAGTAGTCAGGCAGCCAGTACTGTTCTAATCTAATCAAGAAAGATTAGAACAAAAAAGTGACCTTTGGATTTGGTAAAAGAGAAGGCATCACTCTGTTTACCAAACTATACTGAGTGCCTATTGAATGCCAAATATTATGCTAGGAAATAGGAGAAGAGAGACAAGTAGAAGACAATTACAGTACAGCGTGATGAGTGCTCTGATAATGGCAACCACAGGGGGTCCATAGGGGAGATAAACCCAACTTTGGAGGTGAGGAGTGAATGGAGGCTTCTGGGAGTTCGTCCTGGTGTTGAGTGTTGGAGGATGAGTGAGGATTACCCAGAAGTGTGGCGAATTTGCTTAAGGCAGAAGAAACCCACATGCAAAGTCATGGAGACATGATAAAGCACTGTGTTTGGAGACTTTAAGCGGATTGGTTTGGGTGGGTTGCAGTGTATATGTGAAGGAGCCAAGTAGAATGAGGTAGTAGAAGTAGCCAAGGGCAAAGGGTTAAAGTCCTGTGTCCCTTACCAGGGATTGCCTGATACCCTGCAGAAAAGGAGAGGTCCCAAAGCCAATCATAGTAGGGATATTGGCTGGAAGAATGTGGAGGACACCAGACTGCCTCTGGCCATGCTGTGCAGGGTCCTCTTGTTCATGCCCCCTTTGTCTCTTGCAGACCCATACTCAAGTTTATGGGAAGTTGTCCTTGGTTCCAAAGCTGGGAAGTGACTCAATGAACACAGCCATTGGGATTAATAGAGCAGCAGTGGGCAGGGTGGTTTGGAGGAGAAACTGGAGGCAGCAGTACTAGGCTGTAGTAGCACTGAGTCACAAAGTAACGGGACTAGATAAAGGTAAAAGGCAGGTATCCAGAAGGAAAATACTGGTGTAGGAGATTTTAAGGGTCACATACACCAAGCATCCGTCAGGGTAAGGATATAATATTAAGAACTTTTTATTGAATCTGAGATCTGTATATATTTGGAAACCATAATGGTATCTCTTACTTTAATGTACTTTTCTGAGTTGCAGGGCATTTTCATTTGATCCTAACGTTGGCATTGTTTTCCTACTTTTATCAAAGGAAGGGAGATGGAGGACAGTGACTCGGCCAAAGTTACACGCTAGGAGTAATAGAATAGGCTCTGAGCCAAGATCTTGTAATTTTGATTTCGATGGGTAGTTATGCTACCAAGAGAGATCCTGAAATACGCTTCCATCTGGAAGGATTTAAGGTTGAGCCCAGTTCAGAAACAACGTACCTCCAGATATGGAGCGGTTAGGCCACAAGTCACACTTCCACCACCAGAGGGTGCTCTCACCCAAGGGAAAGTTGGCATTCCCCACAGTTAAGAACTCTGCTCCTGTGCTGCTTTTCTGAGGTTCTTTCCTTAGGAACTGCAGTATGAACAACACTATGGGAGAAGCCCAAGCACGTGGAGAGATGACCTGTAGCTTTCCATAGCCTGTGTCAGGGAAGCGAGATTTAATTCTCTCTGGAATAATCCCAGATGATGCCTGTGTGGAAGGAGGAACAGACAGTTGAGAAAGAGAGATTCTGGGGACATTTGAAGATGGACAGGATACTTCCTGCTTTTCTAATGCAGGATTTATTTCCAGGACTGTAGGGTTCTCTGTAGGGACGATTCTTAGTTGATTCATGGGTGCTTACTGTACATTCTTTCAGGGGGTCATATTTAAGAATTTTTTTTTTTTTAAAGATTTTATTTATTTATTCGACAGAGATAGAGACAGCCAGCGAGAGAGGGAACACAAGCAGGGGGAGTGGGAGAGGAAGAAGCAGGCTCATAGCGGAGGAGCCTGATGTGGGGCTCGATCCCAGAACGCCGGGATCACGCCCTGAGCCGAAGGCAGACGCTTAACCGCTGTGCCACCCAGGCGCCCCCATATTTAAGAATTTTGATTCCACCTTCCTAGGACAACTTTTGCAAAGTTATGAAGGCAGTCATCTTAGCCTTTCCTTTCATGCACGGGCTCACTCAAGACCCCTCTCTTTCTCTTACTTCTTTTCCTCTTTCCTCTCTTTCCTTCCTGGCTTCTTTACTCATCAAAATTAGTAAAGAATAGAGATTCATTCACCCTGGGGTTTTAAGAGCTCACTGTCTCATGAGCAGTCCTGCATTTGACCTGTACTATATAGCTATACCCCCTGGAACCTCTGAGTGGCATCATTTGTGGTCTATTCAGAAGGAAAGTGTGAAAAATGTTTAGTAATCTGATCTAAATAATTTGAAGAAACATCTCCCTTCTTCTGTTTTCTTTTCCCGTTTTCAGTGGCCACCCTCTCTCAAGTCCTGGGATGGTAGCAGGAGTAATCCAGGGCCCGGATAATGGAGCTGATTTTCTCTGCCTCCATTGACTTCTCTTCTAGGCATGGCCTCTGGGTTTGTTGGGACAAAACTGGACTCAGTCCAGTCAGAGCTCACTTTCTGGATGCCCTGTCGTGACTCCGTCAGGGTGGGGAGGTAGGGATGGGGGACATCAGATTTATGACATATGTCCTTTTCGATAGTTCTTCTCTAGATATTCTTCTATAGCTTTTACCCTTGAGGGAAATTTGGCCTAAAATAAAGACATTCCAGTGTATACCCTCAGGAAGAAAAAAGAAGCTAGAGGCTATGACAGTCTCCCAGTGGACACTGGTCTAGGTCTTACTCCTGTTTGGTAAGACTTGAGAGACATAGTTTCACCTGTTTTCTTCATTTGGGTCCCTTCATCTTTTTATTGTAACAGATGCTTTCCTTTTGGGCTTGGGGTGACAGTGTCAATGCCATGGACTGAGGCATTTATCCAACCAGTGGGTTTTAGGCAAGTTCTTTTTCATGGTCTAGTTCTTTTTTTTTTTTTTTTTTTAAGATTTTATTTATTTGAGAGAGAGAGAGAGCGAGCGCACGAGGGGGGGGAGGGGCAGAGGGAGAGGGAGAAGCCTGCTTCCCACTGAACAGGGAGCCTGACGCGGGACTCGATCCCAAACCCTGAGATCACGACCTGAGCCGAAGGTAGACAGTAACCGACTGAGTCACCCAGGCACCCTGTGGTCTGGTTCTGATGATTTAAGCTGCGAGTGGCATAGTGCGCATATTGAATGGACCTTGTCGGATTCCATCTTGTGCGGTTGGTACTGTGCTAGATCTTTCCAGTTGCAGTTTCCATAGCAAATCCCAAGGAAGAAGAGATGTATGGGGTCACTGGGCTGTGCACGCCTATCACACATTTCTCTCTGTAGCTTTGCATTCCACCTTTGTAGCCTTGCCTCTAAAACCCTTTCAGGTTTCTCAGGCTTTAGGAATCATCTATTAAAATGCAGTGATTCCAGGGAAAACTCACAGCTTAGCTCTTAATAGGCACTGCCTTAGTTTTTAATGAATAATTTAGCAGATATTAGAGTCATGGTACGTTTTCTCTTGGAGAATCTTCAGATATTAGTCACTTTACAAATAAGGCTGGAGAGAGAGAAAATCATCTAAGGCTACAAAGCAGAGCTAGGGCTCCAATTTAATCTTTCAATTTCTAGACTGGTGCTTTCCCCCCTCTATTACCATGTGAATGAGACAATGCTGGGGTGAAGGTGAGAGGGACAGAGGGATACCAGGGGGTTGGAAATGAATACCTGTAAAGAGATGGTTAGTTACCCAACATTCATTCAAAAACTGTATTGGACACTGCTATTCTAGGCATTGAGATAGGAATTAAAAAATAAGACATGGTCACTTTTCTTCTGAGCTCCCAGTCCAGTGGCTGGGTAGGCAAACAAACTGACACCTGTAATGAGTGTGATGGTAGAAATGAGTCACAGATGTGCTTTGGGAGGATGGACTATTGTCAGGATTCTTTTGGTAGCAAGTGACAGAAAACTCAACACAGCTTAAATAAAAGGGAGAATTCACTGATTAACATAAGTAGGAAGTCCAGGAGGCGTTTCTGGTTCAAACACAGCTATATTCATGGTCTCAGAAACTCTGTCAGGACAGTCTTTCCAGTCTTTTTTTCTTTTATGTTGACATTCTTCCTGAATGTTGCAAGGATGGATCAGGCAGCTGTGGTCTTGCCTATCATCCACTTAGGAAAGAAGGAAACATGGTGGTTTTCTGTGAAGATGATCTCATTGTGCTGACTTGGATCATACGCCCATTCTAAGCAACCAGGGGAAATGGAACCCTCATATTGGCCAGGTGTGGGTCAAACGCTTCATCTGGAGCTAAAGAAATGGGATTCTCCCCACTCAAACAATATAGATTGTGGAGGAGGATTCTTTGGGGACATGCAAAAATAATACAGACTGGAACCCCAGCTGGTGAAAGGTGGAGAGGAGTAATAGGGGGTTGTTCCGTCTCAAAACCCAACTGGGTGTACTTTGGTACAGTTCTGTTGCTAACCACTTGGAGTTAATGTTAGACTTCGAAAATTAAAGGGTCTATCTCCCGCAAGACTGCCCTTCTTTTTTTTTTTTTTAATAAACATTTTATTTATGAGAGAGAGAGAGAAAGCAGGGGGAAGGACAGAGGGAGAGGAAGAAGCAGGCTCCCTGCCTACAGGGAGCTGGACATGGGGCTTGATCTCAGCATCCTGGGATTATGACCTGAGCTGACGGCAGTTGCTGAACCGACTGAGCCACCCAGGTGCCCCAGCTGCCCTTACTTCTGATGCAAGCTTTACTTTGGGGGTCCCCAGGTCACCTGCTCCTCTAACCACCTGGCTATAAATTTGGGAGTTTCATAACCTGATCAGTTTTGACAATTTGCCAGAACAACCCAGAGAACTCATGAAAGTGCTATACTTATGATTCCAGTTTTCTTATGAAGGATGCACATTGGGTGAGTTCTGGGAGGGAGCATAGACCTTCCATACTCTGTCCTGGTAGAGTCAGGGTGTATCACCCTCCCAGCACATCAGTGTATTCATCAGTCAAAAAGCTCCATGAGCTTGGGTGCCCAGAGTTTTTATCATTGCAGGGGCATGATTGATTAAATCATTGGCTCTATGACTGAGTGCAATCTCCACTCATACTCCCCTCCCTGGAGGTCTAGCAAGTGAAAGTCCCAACCCTTTTCTGGTGACGAGTCTCTGTCTTGAAGTTACCAAGGCGCCTACCATGAGTGGCATCATTAGCATAACAAAGACACTTATATCACTCAAAATTCCAAGGGTTTTTGAAGATCTATGCCAAAGAACAAAGATCAGACAAGTTCTTCACCTACAGAAGTTCTGGAAGGCTTCTTAGAGAGGTAGTATTTGAGTTAAGTCTTCATAGTGGCAAAAAACACATCTGTGTGAAATTACCAAGGTATGAAAAAGAAGGGTAATTTTAGGGGACTATAAAGACAATGAGTAAGGCAAGAGAGAGGGCTATAAAGATGGACAGTGCCCACATCTGGCAATACTTTGAGGGTCTTCTATCTTATGTAAGCTGTGGGAAGCCATGGAGGATCTGAATTTTAGTATTATGTCCCTAGCACAGGTTTGGAGGGTAGAGAGAAGGTGAGCAAGATGGAATGAAGTGAGTACAGTAAATCAGGCAAGAATTTCGGTTTCCAGAAGTACCTGCTTCACTATTTTGCCAAGGACAGACCTTTGACCTCTGTACTAGTGTCCTAGGATTGTGTAACAAATTGCTACAAACTGGGTGGTTTAATATGACAGAAATTATTCTCTCACAGTTTTGGAGGCCAAAATTCCAGAGTCAAGGTGTCAAAGAGGTTCTGTCTAAGGGAGAGTCTATTCCATGCCTTTTTTCTTTAGCTACTGTTAGTTGCTAGTAACTCTTGGTGTTCTTGACTTGCAGATGCATCACCCCAATCTGTGTTTATCATCACGTGTTGTTCTCATGTGTCTTTGTGTCTAAATTTCCTTTTCTTATAAGTATACCAGTCATTACATTAGGGCCTGCCCTCATTCAGTGTGGTCTCTTCCTAACTTGATTGTATCTGAAAAGACCTAATTTCCACATTCACAGGTACCAGGTGTTTGGACTTCAAAATACCTTTTTGTGGGGGACACAGTTTAACCCATAACATGCCCAGAGCCTTCCTGGGCACATAAAGGAAAGTGATGGATCACCTGGGCAGCCTCATACCTGTCTCCTCATCCTCATTCATTCAAAGCCCATAGCTTTGAGGGCATTTTGGGCGGAGTATCTTTTTCGTTACTGATTGAGTTGAACCAAGGTGGTTGGATAGTGTTGCTCTTGCTAGCATCCTGGAGAAGACTCTGCTCTTTCCTTCTCCCAAGTATGTTCTAAATTGGCAGTGGGGGAGGGGGGTTTGAGTACTCACTTCCCCGATATCACCCTGTGTATAGCACTCTTATTTCTCTAGAGAAGATGAATAATGGATGATCCTAAGCCCAATAAATACTCTTCTCTTACTGGAAGAGTGGTGGTGATATGAAATCTCCTTACCATCTCTCACCTTCTCAACCAATATATTAAATGGAACACCTCAGTCTGGTACCTTTCTGTGCTGTGTTTAAGTTGTAACTCTTTGTAATCAAAGTATTTTACTCATCATGTCTCATCCTAAACACACAGCTGTATGTTGGGAGTTTTAAGATTTGTTGTTCAAAATTGGTTGAACCAGATTCTTCCAGTATGTCCGTGACACCCTGGGAATCACTTAGACACCTTCGGGGAGTCAGTTTGTTAAATGGTATTTCAGTGCCTTGAAGAGATCACATGCCTCATAAGGAGAAGCTAAACTTTTGAGGTTATGGATGTTGAGGTGTTTCACCAAGGGAATCCAGTTCTCTGTCTCTCTGGAGCTAGAGCTCTAGGATCAGGGATGGCTGGCATCTCTGTGCTCCTTGGTAAAGATTTCATGCTTTTTTTTTTCTTCCGTTGAGCGTGGATTACTGTAAGCTAAGGCAAAAGAGTTAAAATTTTAAATTTATTTTTAGAGTTGGGAGAAATGAGGTCTCTGTATTTCCCCAATGCACTTCATAGAGGGGCTAACTCATCTTAGTTTGCCCTGGACTTTCCTGTTATAAAACTGAAAGTTCCATACCTCAGGATCCCCTTCAGTCATGCTATCGCTTAAACAAGACCACAAATTCCTTAATGGCAGAGACAGTTTTTTATGTTTTCCATATCTACCATTTAGCCCCATATTCTTCCCCACCACAATATGTAGCATATATTTTAGCAAGCATCTGTAGTCCCAAAGCAGGTCACCTAAGAAGCCAGATCTAAAGCAGCAATGGAAGATCATCCAGTTTCAGTATTTGACTTTGTTCTTTTAATGTCCTGCATACTGAAGGGACTGAGATGATTGGGAGAGGGAGAGTAATGGAAATGGAGGGTGCAAATTCAGAATACTGTTTATGGTCTAGGAAGAGTCTTTGGTTGAATTACTGGATTTTCTCCAGGGGTCAAACAGCTCCAAAGTTCCAGAGGAAGCCTCTGGAAAGGAATTTTTCAGGAGAAATCACTGTGTAAATCTCCCCAATGAGATCAAAGCAAGTGTCCATCTGGTGATGTCCTGTTCCATCTCCTTCACCCCTGGAGATCATTCCTCTGATGAATTTACGGACTGTGATCAACCAAATACTTGTCACAGTATCACAGCTAAAGTATATTCACATGCTTGTTGTTATGGCAACCATCAATAATATTAATAAAACTCTGTCTGGTTGAACCAGATGAATGGGACATGTAAACACAGACGAGAATAGCCATATCAGATGTCAACACAGAACAACATAAGCACAACAGTCTGTATGCTGGTTATCATCTTCCACCCCACCCCAGCAGCCACGTCTGCCTTGCTTATGCCTGAAACACCCATTGGTTTCTGCTGTGGGGCTATGTAAGTGGATATACAGTAGGAAGGGGCCCTCTTTGACCTTTAAAATGAGCAAAAGAGAAATAATTGCCTAGTTCAGTATTTTATGAAATTAGGTGTTCCCTCTGTGAGATTTATACATTGTTCGCCAGATAAAAACACTTTGTCTAGAAAGCTTGTTTTTATTAAGTATTCACTTTGCACATGTTAGTGACTTAATAGTGGTTGATTTTAGCTGGAGGGTCAATGGACAATAGCCTGGTGATCAGTGCATTTACTTAGATTCATAGAATGGGATAATCAACCTTACTATATAGGCTGTTCTGATAATCTAATGAGATAATATAAGTGGAGCTCTTAGTGCAGTGATGTAAGTGCTCCAGAAATGAAGTGGAAGGTTATCTGACATAGTGGCCATGGACTTAGAAGTTAGGTTAAATTTAAGTTTTTCATTTTCCAGCTGTGCATCCGTGGGCAAGTTTTGTAAATCTTTGTCAGCTTTAGATGAGTTTCTTCATCTACTGAATGGAGACCTTAATAGTACCCACATTCTAGGATTCTTGTGAGAATTAAGTTATTTACCAAAGGTGATTACTTCAGTGCCTAAGACTTGGTTAAGACTCAATAAACAGTAGCTGTTGCTAATATTACTAGTAATGGTGCTGTTATCACTGTGAATTGCCCAGTGATGTGACAGAACAGGGTTGCAGCGAAGACTTGGAGGAGAAAAGTTTTGGTAGTGTGGGGAGATGGGGTGGGATTATGCAGCTAATGGTTATAATTGTTCTCCGTACAACTTTGGTAAGTTCTGATTCCACAAAGCCAAGGAGGCTTCAATAGATTCCAGCCTACCTTGGTGACAGATTGGAAGCGCTACTCTTTGAACTTTTATCTCTGTTTTTTAAATTTTACTTTCAGGGGCGCCTGGGTGGCACAGCGATTGAGCGTCTGCCTTCGGCTCAGGGCGTGATCCCGGCATTATGGGATTGAGCCCCACATCAGGCTCCTCTGCTGAGAGCCTGCTTCTTCCTCTCCCACTCCCCCTGCTTGTGTTCCCTCTCTCGCTGGCTGTCTCTATCTTTGTCAAATAAATAAATAAAATCTTTAAAAAAAAATAAATTTTACTTTCAAAATCCTAGGTATAAATTAATGCTATAAATCATCAGATTATATTCTCTATTGTTTCTAGACTTAAAGCCCATTTCTGATCTATTTCTAGGTTTTCTCCTCCTACCTTTTTGTACGTCAGTTCTTACCTTTGCTATTTCCCTTCTTATCTTTTTGCTTTCTGGGACCAGCATTTTGGTAATTTAGACTCTTCAGCAAGCAGAAAACTTTACTACAAGGGAGAGGAATGAGAAGCTCTTTTCCTGACACCATCTAACCATTATGTTCCTGGTTTCAGAAAGGTCTTTAGCCCTTAATAATCCTCCTTCTTCCAACATTCTTTTTTTTTTTTTTTTTGCTCAATCATAACAAGACAACATCTGTTTTTATTTTAATTTTTTTTAATTTTTAATTTTTTAAAAAGATTTTTATTTATTTATTTGACAGAGACAGCCAGCAAGAGAGGGAACACAAGCAGGGGCAGTGGGAGAGGAAGAACCAGGCTCCTAGCAGAGAAGCCTGATGTGGGGCTCGATCCCAGAACGCTGGGATCACGCCCTGAGCCAAAGGCAGACGCTTAACGACTGCGCCACCCAGGCGCCCCAAGACACCTGTTTTTAAGACAATTCACTGGAGCAGCCAAGCCCTGCAGAGGAGTAACATTTTAGAGATTTTCTTTCCCTTCCATCAAAGAAGAGCATTTGTTTGCTCTTATGACATCTGCTTGCTTCCTTTTTATTGTTGTGTCAACAGATGAATCCAATCAATTGATTTTTTCTCAGCGCTTTGCTCAACAACTAGCTTAATGGATTAAAAAAGAAAAAGAACAACTAGCAAACAGTAATTCTAGAAACAGAACATCCTTGTTATCTTAGAGTCATACTAGGCAGAGCCCTAGACTTTGTTTTCGAGGCGATAACAACAGAGGGCCCATAGTTAATCAATTATTGCCCTGGGTAGTCTTCGTTTACTCCAGGGTTTCATCTTCCCAATAGATGAGGATCTCCTTTTAAGAGAGACATTTTTCCAGCTTGCTTCCTCTTCTCTAAGAACTGATCTCTACTCATAGGACCAGAACCTTGTGGCTGTAATTGTGGTAAACAATTTTGTTCCTTCTATGGCCATAGCTGTTTGTATCAGTGGGAGACACCGAAACCAATCTGGGCCAATCAGAATATTCCTTTTGGGCATTTGGAAATCAGACACTGGGACACCTGTCACTTGGTGCTGCCAGAGTAATAGGTACAGGGCTGCAGGGTTGGGCCAGTGTATTAATTATTTATTGCTGTGTAATGAACTGCCTAAAAGTTAATAGCTTCATTTTTTAATTTTTTTTTATAATCCTCCTTCCTCCCTCTTTTCCTCCCTTTCTTTCTGTAGCCTCCACACCCAGCATGGAGCCCAATGTGGGGCTTGAACTCATGACCCTGAGATCAAGACCTGAGCTGAGACCCAGAGTCAGACACTCAACTGACTGAGCCACGCAGGTGTCCCAATAGTTAACAGCTTTAAACAAGAAATATTGATTATCTCATAGTTACTCTGGGTTGGAAATCTAGGAATGACTTAAATATGTACCTCTACCTCATTAATCTCTCACAAGGCTCTAACCAAAGTGATTGGCCAGGGCTGTGGTCTCATATGAAGGCATGACTGAAGTAGACTCTGCTTCCATTCTCATTCACATGGTTGTTGGTAGGATTCGGTTCCTCATGGGCTATTGGACAGAGGCTCTCAGTTCCTTGCTGGTTGTTGGTCAGAGGATTCCCTAGGTTCCTTGCTTTATAGGCCTCTCCATGGGGAAGCTGGTTTCCATCAGAGAACATGAGAGTACAAGAGAAAGAGTACATGAAATCGCTTTATAACCTAATGTTGGAAGTGATATAGCATCACTTCTTGTCGTCTATCCATCAGAAGAAAGTGATCAGGTAAATTCCACACTCAAGGGTAGATGATTACACAAGGATGTAAATATTATGAGGCAAGTATTGCAGGTCATCTTAGAGGCTGCCTACCACAGTCTACCCTCTGACCCCTCCCAAGGGTTCATGTCCCTCTTGAGTACAAAATACACTCACCCGCACCCTGGAGTATGACATTACAGCATCAGTTCAAAGTCTTGAATCTCATTACCTAAGTCAGGTTCAGGTTTGGATGAGGCATATCAGCAAAGAAGAAGTCAAACTGTCTCTCTTCGCAGATGACATGATACTCTATATGGAAAACCCCAAAGAATCCACTCCCCAAACTATTAGAAGTTATAGAGCAATTCAGTAATGTGGAGGGATACAAAATCAATGCTCAGAAATCAGTTGCATTTCTATACACAAATAATGAGACTGAAGAAAGAGAAATTAGGGAATCCATCCCATTTACAATAGTACCAAAAATCATACATTACCTTGGAATTAACTTAACCAGAGATGTAAAGGACCTATATTCTAGAAACTACAAATCACTCTTGAAAGACATTGAAGAAGACACAAAAAGAAGGAAAAATATTTCATGCTCACGGATTGGAAGAATTAACATAGTTAAAATGTCCATGCTGCCCAGAGCAATCTACACTTTCAATGCTATCCCGATCAAAATATCAATGACATTTTTCAAAGAACTGGAACAAATAGCCCTTAAATTTGTATGGAACCAGAAAAGGCCCTGAATCACCAAGGAATTGTTGAAAAGGAAAAACAAAGCTGGGGGCATCACAATGCCAGATTTCAAGCTGTACTACAAAGCTGTGATCACCAAGACAGCATGGTACTGGCACAAAAACAGACACATAGACCAATGGAACAGAATAGAGAACCCAGAAATGGACCCTCGGCTCTTTGGGCAACTAATCTTTGATAAAGCAGGAAAAAACATCCGGTGGAAAAAAGACAGTCTCTTCAATAAATGGTGCTGGGAAAATTGGACAGCTGCATGCAAAAGAATGAAACTTGACCACTCTCTCACACCATACACAAAGATAAACTCCAAATGGATGAAAGACCTCGATGTGAGACAGGAATCCATCAAAATCCTAGAGGAGAACATGGGCAGCAACCTCTGACATCTGCCACAGCAACCTTTTTCGTGACACATCTCCAAAGGCAAGGGAAACAAAAGATAAAATGAACTTGTGGGACTTCATCAAGATAAAAAGCTTCTGCACAGCCAAGGAAACAGTCAAAAACACTAAGAGGCAGCTCATGGAATGGGAGAATATATTTGCAAATGATGCTACAGATAAAAGACTGGTATCCAAGATCTACAGAGAACTTCTCAAACTCAATACGCGAGAAACAAATAAATCACAAAATGGGCAGAAGATATGAACAGACACTTTCCCAATGAAGACATACAATTGGCTAACAGACACATGAAAAAATGTTCAAAATCATTAGCCATCAGGGAAATTCAAATCAAAACCACACTGAGATACCACCTTATGCCAGTTAGAATGGCAAAAATTGACAAGGCAAGAAACAACAGTTGCTGGAGAGGATGTGGAGAAAAGGGATCCCTCCTACATTGTTGGTGGGAATGCAAGTTAGTACAACCACTCTGGAAAACAGTGTGGACGTCCCTTAAAAAGTTAAAAATTGAGCTACCCTATGACCCAGCCATTGCACTACTGGGTATTTACCCCAAAGATGCAGACGTAGTGAAGAGAAGGGCCATATGCACCCCAATGTTCATAGCAGCTTTGTCCACAATAGCTAAATCGTGGAAGGAGCCAAGATGCCCTTCAACAGATGACTGGATTAAGAAGTTGTGGTCCATATATACAATGGAATATTACTCAGCTATCAGAAAGAACGAGTTCTCAACATTTGGTGCAACATGGATAGCACTGGAGGAGATAATGCTAAGTGAAATAAGTCAAGTAGAGAGGGACAATTATATGGTTTCACTCATTTATGGAACATAAGAACTAGGAAGATCGGTAGGAGAAGAAAGGAATAAAGAAAGGGGGTAATCAGAAGGAGGAATGAAGCATGACAGACTATGGACTCTGAGAAACAAACTGAGGACTTCAGAGGGGAGGGGGGTGGGGGAATGGGATAGGCTGGTGATGGGTGGTGGGGAGGGCACGTGTTGCATGGTGCACTGGGTGTTATACGCAGCTAATGAATCATCGAACTTTACATCAAAAAGCAGGGATGTACTGTATGGTGACTAACATAATATTAATAAGAAAACATTAATAAAAAGGAATAATTCCTGAAGTACAGTTCCTCTCAGTCCGTAAACATGTAAGACTAAAGAGACAAATTATCTGCCCCCAGAACACACAAACACAATTGTGGGACATGCATAGAATCACTGGTATAGACACTGTTGTTCAAAAAGGCATGGGGGAATGGAAGTCACAAAGGACTCACTAGTTTATAGCAATTATGAAATCTGGACAAGAAAGTATTAGAAATTCCTTAACTGTGTCTCAAGTCCAGAGAATAATTCTCTATGACTCTTTTTTTTTTTTTTTAAAGATTTTATTTATTTATGTGACAGAGAGACAGCCAGCGAGAGAGGGAACACAGCAGGGGGAGTGGGAGAGGAAGGAGCAGGCTCATAGCGGAGGAGCCCGATGTGGGACTCGATCCCTGAATGCCGGGATCACGCCCTGAGCCGAAGGCAGACGCTTTAACGACTGCGCTGCCCAGGCGCCCCAATTCTCTATGACTCTTGTCTCTATTCTCAGGTCTCTTGGATGCACCTAGTGAATCGTTCTTTTTGTATTAAGGGTAACATGTATTTTAGCTGAGTAGTTTTCTCAGCCTGCTTTCTGCTTTCTACCAGTATAACTTTGGGGAATCTAACTTTTTTTTTTTTTTTTCATTTTGTACTGTCTCTGTTCCTTTTAGTACAAAGTGGTAGTATTTCTGCTGATACAGTTCTCTCAAAAACATTGTGGGCTCCTGTGAATGTCATCGAAGTTGATTTCATTAGACAAAGCCCATACTTATAAATCTCTTTGGGAATAGCCTGTCTTCACACTGAACTTCTGCTATTATGTATGAGGGATGATGCATGTAAGCTTCTTAGAAGACCTGTTTTCTAAAAGACTCTGTGGGACACACCTTAGTCTCTTTAAAGGGACTTTTGTGTGACTCAGTATTACTATTAGTCACCACTGTTATTTTATCTGAGGTCTGAACAAAAAGCTTTAGAGTTACACCCTCAGCTTTATCTTTCAACTGTATTCTCCCAGCAGTGCTCTTGATTCGCTCCTTGCATGGAAGCCATTTCTTAATTTTACAGTGTTTGCCGTCTGAAGTGGCTGAGAATTTACACAACCATCAATCCCTGGCTTCTTTTTGTTTGACGGTCCTCTTCGTTTATCTCACTCCTCTTGCATTTTACTTTAAGCAGCAAGAAGATACCATTTGGCACCTCCAGTATTCTACTTGGAAATCTCCTTAAGCAGATTATCTACTTCATTAGGGGCATTTTCTGCTTTCCACATAATTGCAGATGACAGTGTTACTAAACTTTCTGCCCCAATGTAACAAGGATCCTCCTTCTTCTAGTTTCCAACTCCTAACTTCTTTTTTTCAGCCTTTGCTAGCAGCATCTCTAAAGCCCAGATTTCTACTACTAAAAATATATTTAAGACAATTTAGGCTTTCTTTAAGCATGTTCCTTAAAACCTCTTTGGTCTCCATACCACTGCTCATTTCTAAAGCCATTCCATATTTTTAGGTATGTTATATTACTAAAATCTGTATTAGTTATCTACGTATGAATTGTCTCCCCTAAATTTAAGGACTTTTAACAATAAACATTAATTATCTGATTTTTTTGTGGATCAGGAACCCAGATGCGGGTTACCAAGATGTCTTTGCCTCGAGTTCTCTCACAAGGCTTCCGTTAGGGTTTTGGCTGGGGCTGCAATCTTATCTGGAAGCTCACCTGACCTAGAATCCATTTTTAAGATCACTGTCACTTATATAGTTGTTGACAAGATTTAGTTCCTCTATTTAGTTCCTAAATTTAGTACCACTATTGAATAGAGGGAGGACTCCCTCAGTTTCTTTCCCTGGGAGTCTCTTCATAGATCAGATAATAACATAGCAGCAGCTTCAATCATTATGAACAAAGAGTGAAAGTCTGCAGGATGGTAGCCACTTTCTCTTTAATCTTAGAAGTGATGTACCATCATTTTTGTTGTATTCTATATTAGAAGTGAGTTACAGGGTCCAGCCCACATTTGGGTGTAGGGGATCACACGAGGGTATACATAGGAAGACGTGTAGATCATGAAGGATCATTTGAGAGACTGCCTACCACAGATAGCCATCTTATGTATAAGCAGAGAGAGAGAAGAAACAAGATGTAGGAGGAAGATAGAGATGAGGGTCATATTCTGCCTTGACTCCTAATATCTTTCCAGTTGGTATTACAGCACTCATGAAGACCAATTGCGTTACTTGCTCTTGGCTTCCATGATATGTCTCTATAATCTATGCAATAGATTCTAATTTTCCCTTAAGATAGCTTGAGTGACTCCTGTTACTTGCCACCAAAAAAGCCTTGACTAAGACAGGATTGTGCTGATAAGGTACTTGCTGAGGTAATTAAGCAAAAATATTGATTTTTTTCCAGAATGTTCCCTGTGGGACTATGGTGTCATTTTAAACAAACCATCACCAGCAAGAATATCTCCTATTACAGTGTTTGGTGTCAACCATAACTTCCAAGGGATAAGATTTCACACAGACTAAGGGGTTAGACGAGAGCCTGGTGGTGTGAGTTGTTTATTGTATCTATTTTTACTCAGTTTGACAATATTTGTGTGAGGAGTAGACTCACTGCCATAGGCCCTACATTCCACGCATAGACAGTAGTGCTGAGGGAAGATGCTGAGACTATAATAACTGGGGAATGGAACTGAAAGTTGCCCACAATGCATTCCTTACTCCAAAGAGTCTGAGGCAGGGGCCTGTACCATTAGTCTCAGCCTAGTCTAATGTGTTTTAGAGTTTCAGTCTTTCAGCTTTTCACCACTAACCCTTTGCAAGGGGTTTGGCTCTGTGGTAATGTGGACTGACTGTGATGTGTTCAAAATCTCATGTTTTGGCCAAATGTAGAAATTCCTTTGAGGACAACTGTGGCTCACTGTCAGAGATAATCCTTTTAGGAATTCCATGCCTGGCATTGTGGCCTTCAATTTGTGGACTCTTGTGGTAAATTGGTATTGTTCAGGCTTTCCAATCTTGAGATTTTTATTGTAGTTATCCTCCTAATGATATAGTCTCTGCTACTTGTTCTTTCAGATAAACTTATTGGTGCCAATGTTCTGCTGTGGTTTGGTTATGGAGGCTTGGGATATCATTAATTTCATATATATATATCATATACATGTGATATAAAGATATACACACATATGTGTATGTGTGTATATATATATATTTTATGTATATGTCCAATCTCACTTGAAAGGTGTATAGTGTATGTATAAATATATGACACACCTTTCAAGTGAGATTGGACATTTTCTGATGAAAGCCTATTTACTAATGAAAGTGAACTGAGAAGTAGGCTGCTGATGGCATTACTGGAACCGTGACAGAATTTGAAAACTTCAAGAGACCACGGAGATTATCCAGTTATCTACCCTCAGTTCAGAATCAGCCTTAACTGATTCAGGGCTTGAACCCAGGCCTCTTGACTCTTTCCTTTTACCATACTATTTTTAACTTGATCCAGACTCTTTCTGTTAAAAATGTTTTATGCAGCCAAGAGAAATGGAGCTTAACTTTTCAATGAACATTTTATGTAATGACCTTATTTATACTATTACTCTACTCATAGAAAACTTTCAAAGATGGTAAACTCATATTTACCTAGAAGCCAGAAGTAACTAAATGTGCCCAAGTTTTCTTAGGCTCTCCAATCTTTGGATTTTTTTGATGTTGAATGACAGTAATTAGATACCTTAAGTTATGTGGCTGTAGAAATTCCAATTCTCTCTCTAAGTATTCTGAGAATGCTTGGTTTACAACAGGAATGATAGAATATCACATAGTCACTCATTTGCTTTATCCCACAATACACACACAAGAGTCTCAGAATAATAATACCAGCCCTTCCACCAACAATATGATTTGGAGTCTATTTTTGAAATTACTTGGTCTTCTTCTCTATGTGGTTAGTGACCAGATGGATACACATTTAGGTTCTTTAGTTTCATTTTATTTTAACTTTTTTTGGAATGATTTTTTAAATTTAATTTTTTACAGCCATGTAAAATACGTACGAGTCTAAAATTAAATCTATAAAACAAGAGAGATTCTGAGAAGTTCTAAATTTCTCTGTCCACTCCATAGTATTCTTTATTTATAGGTAATTATTTTAAAAATTATGGCTTATCTTTCCATTTTCTGTTTGTTATACAAATCCTTTATATACATAGTTTTCCACTATGTGGCCTATTTTTAAAAAAAATCTCTTTTCTTATAATATATGTATTTGGCATTTAGAAGTGTTTGTATTTAATTGTAGTTGTTCATGAATAAATGCATTTGACTTTTTTCTTTCCAATATGGGTATGTTTTATTCCTTTTCTTGTCTAATTGTAGTGGCCAGAACTTCCACTATGTTGAGTAGAAATGGGAATGTACAACTGATGAATCACTAACTTTTACCCCTGAAACTATTAATACACTATATGGTAACTAACTTGATAAAAACAAAAAGGGGGAGGTAACTTGGGACAACAAAAACAACAACAACAGGAATGTACGTTCTTGTCTTGGTCCTAATCTTAAGGAGGACCATTTAGCTTTTCACTCTTCAGTATTATTTTGGCTTTTGGTTTTTCATAGCTGCCTTTTATCAGGTTGAGGAAATTTCTTTATATTTTCAGTTTGTTGACTTTTGGTTTTTTGTTAAATTCTTTATCTGCTTTTATCAAGATAATGTGTGATTTTTCTATCTTAGAGTGTTAATATGGTAAGTTACATTAATTGATTTTCAAATGTTAAATAAGGCTTACTCTGTGGGTCATGATGTAATATTCTTTTTATATATTGTAAAATTCAACTTGCTAACACTTAGAATTTGTGCATCTATGTCCATGATAGATATTGTCTATAATTCACTTTTCTTGTAATGCCTTTGATTATGTTTGGAATCAGTATTATCTGGACCTTATTGAGTAAGTTCTCTCCTCTTCAGTTTTCTGGAAGAGTTTCTATAAAATTGGTAATATTTCTTCCTTAAATGTTTGGGAGAATTTGCCAGTGTAGCCATGTGGGCTGGAGTATTCATTATGGAAAGGTTTTAAACACTAAATTCACTTTTTAAAAATTTTAATTTCGGTGTAGTTAACGTATATTGTGTTATATTAGTTTGAATTGTACAGTGTAGTGATTTAACACTTCCATATATTACTCAGTGCTCATCAAGATAAGTTACTCTTAATCCCTTTCACCCATTTCATCTGTTTCCCCACACACTTCCTCTCTGGTAACCATCTGTTTGTTCTCTGTAGTTAAGAATGTATTAAAAAAAAAAGAATCTGTTTTTTGGTTCTCTCTCTCTTTTTTTTTGCTTTTGCTCATTTGTTTTGTTTCTTAAATTCCACATATGAGGGAAATCATATGGTATTTGTCTTTCTCTGACTGATTTATTTTACTTATTATACTCTCTAACTTCATCCATCCTGTTGCAAATGGCAGGATTTCATTTTTTATGGCTGAATAGTATTCCTCTGTGTGTGTGTGTGTGTGTGTGTGTGTGTGTGTGTGTACATACCACATCTTTATCTATGCATCTGTCATTGGACACTTGGGCTGCTTCCGTAGTTTGGCTATTATAAATAATGCTGCAGTAAGCAGAGGGTAAATTCAGTCTTTAAAATAGCTATAGGTCTGTTCAGTTTACTTCTTTTTTTTTTTTTTAAAGATTTTATTTATTTATTTAGCAGAGAGAGAGGGAGAGAGAGGGGGAGAGAGAGCACACAGCAGGGGGAGTAGCAGGCCAAGGGAGAAGCAGGTTCCCTACTGAGCAAGGAGCCAGATGTGGGACTAGTTCCCAGGGCCCTGGGATCATGACCTGAGCTGAGGACAGATGCTTAACTGACCGAGCCACCCAGGTGTCCCTATCTTCTTCTTCTTGAGTGAGCTTTGTGTCTTTCAAGAAATTAATTCATTTCACCTAAATTGTCAAATTTATTGGCATATTGTTTGTACTATTTCCTTATTATTATTTTAATATCTATAAATTTGTGGTGCTGTCACCTTTCTCATTTGATATTGACAGTTTTTTTCCTCTCCTTTTTTCATCAATCTGGCTAGAAGCTTATTATTTTATTTATTTTCCCCAAAATTGCTTCTCTTCTAATCAATTTTCTCTACTGTTTTTATCCTATTTCATTGGTTTTCACTCTAACCTTTATTTATTTATTTTTGCACATGTGGGTTTAATTTACTCTCCTTTTCCCAGTTCCTTAAGTTGGAAGCTGTCATTTATTTGAAACCTATATTACTTTCTAATAAAGGCATTTAAAAACTATAAATTTCCCTCTAAGCCCTGGTTGGCTGTAATTCATAAATTTTGAGAGTTTTTTTTTTTTAATTTTTATACAGTTTAAAAGTAATTCTTAACTTCCCTTTTGATTTCTTTTACTCATAGGTTATTTAGGTAGTTTCTATTATATAGGGTCTGTGTTTTATTTCTACTTTAGTTCCATTGTTGTTTGAGAAGATACTTTGAATCCTTTTCGGTTTATTGAGACTAGTTGAATAGCTCAGGACATGTTTCGTACAAGTAAGTGTTCCATGTGTACAGCAGAATGTTATTCTGTTATTGGTTGGAATATTTCAGTTTAGGTCGGCTTGGATTAAATGTCATTTAAGTTTCCTATATATACTCATTGATTTTCTGTCTACTTGTTCAATTAATTATTAATAGAGGGGTGTTGAAATCTCCATGTATAATTGATGATTGAACTTTTTCCATATAGTTCTATTGGTTTCACTATGTTTATTTTGAAACTGTTATTAGGCATATAAATTTTTAGCATTGTTTTGTTCTTTTGATCAGTTTATCTCTTTAATATTTACCCCTGGTAATATTCATTTCTCTGATGTCAACTTTGTCTGATACTGATATAACCACTCCAGCTTTCTTTGGATTAATATTAGCATGGTATGTTGTATTTTCTTTTCATTCATTTACTTCTAACTTGTTGGTGTCTTTATGTTTAAAATGGATTTCTCTTCTCTCTCTCAAAGATAAAAAAGAAAAAATAAAAAGTGGTGCCTGGGTGGCTCAGTTGGTTAAACATCAGACTCTTGATTTTTGTTCAGGTCATGATCTCAGGGTTCTGAGATTGAGCCCTGCATTGGCTCTGTGCTGGGTATGGAGCCTGCTTAAGATTCTCTCTCCCTCTCCCCCCCTTCCCTCTCTATAAATAAATAAATAAATAAATAAATAAATAAATAAATAAATAAATAAATAAGCCTGCTCAAGATATAAATAAATAAACAAACAAAATGGATTTCTTGTAGGTAGCAAATATTTGGGTCTTGCTTATCCAGTTTGATAATATCTGCCTTTACATTGGGGGTGTTTATACCATTTATGATTTGGGGATAATTGAGGTGACTGGGTTTGAATTATACCCTCTTGTTATTTATTTTCTATTTGTCCAGTATGGTTTTTGTTCTCTTTTTCTGTTATCTTTTGGATTATTTTTAAAAATCCTGTTTAATCTTTGTTGGTTTCTTGTCCATAATTCTTTCTTTTCTTTTCTTTCTGTTTATTTTGGAGACTGATTTAGAGTTTCAATTATGAATCTTTAAATTATAACTGTTTACCTCCAAGTGATTCTATACACTTTAAGTATACCGTAAGAACCTTACCACAGTTTACAGATCTCCATTTCTTTAGAGTCAGTCTTTGGAGTTCCATTAGTTCTTTGGTGGTGTCATGTTTCCCTGATTTTTCATGATCCTTATGGCCTTGCATTGGTGTTCATGCATTTCAGGACATAGGTACCTCTTCCAGTTTTTACAGACTAGCCTTGACAAGCAAAGTCCTTCACTCATCAGCCCCTCCATGGATTCTGGGTGGGTCACCTAGTGCTGACTACAGGTTTTGGAGTCCTAAGGCTTGCAGATTTGGTGCCTAGGTCAGAAAGTGAGTAAGCCTGGTGCTTGGGTCTACAGAGACCAACCTGGTACTGGTTTGCAGGGTTGGGCCTGGAGCCTGGGTTCACTGGTGTGTGCCTGGTGCTTGAGTCTGTGGTGATGGGCCTGGGACCTGGCTGTATGTGAATACAACTGGATCTTGGGTCCACAGGGGCCAACCAGGTGCCAGGGACCCCTGGGGTAGGCCCAGTGTCTTGGTCTACAGGAGTCTGTCTGGTCATGGTAAAGGTTGGGAGCCTGATTTTAAAGGAGCTGGCAGGGGCTGGCCTGGCACCAGCAAGCCTGGAGTCTGAGGCCCTTGGAGTGAGCCTATAACCTGAGACCTAGGGTGGGTGTGTCAGCCTGGAGGTTGGGTTTGTGGGAACCTATTTGGCACAAGATAGGTTGGGAGCTTGGGTCTGTGGGAACTGGCCTGGTGCTGCGGTAGACTGGGATCCAGAGTTTATGGACTCTGTTTGGTGTCTAGGTCTGTAGCGATTGACTTGGTGAAGTCTGGTGCTCACATCACTGTCTTTCCCCCATTGGGAGTGTTTCTCTCTGCACTGGGCTGCCTGGGCATAGGGGAGAGGTGATGGGAGTAATGTGAATCTATCTTTCCTGCCCTCCTCAATGTATCTTTTCTTATTTCTGTGCTTCATTCACGTGCTATAACCCTCTTGGAATCCTTAGCTCTTGAGAAGGTATTTTCACCTCTGGTTAGTTGTTCAAATTGATGTTTTTTTGGAGGGAAGGAGAGTGCTAGAAATTCCTATGCTTCTGATGTTCCTCCAAATCTCTCACCTTTTATTTGGAAAGATATTTGTACAGAGTATAAAATTCTAGATTGAAAGGTTTCTTCTCTCTGTTCTTTAAAGGTACTGCTCCATTGTCATCTGACTTACATTATTTCCAATGAGACAGTTCCTCTGTATATAATGTGCCATTTTTCTTTGATCACTTTTTAAAAAGATTTATTGATTTGAGAGAGAGAGAGGGGGTGGGGGAGGGGTAGAGGGAGAGAGAATCCCAAAGTAGACTCCCCGCTGAGTGCAGAGCCCGACACAGGGCTTGATCCCACCACCCTGTGATCATCATCCAAGCCAAAACCAAGAGCCGGCTGCCCAACTGACTGAGCCACCCAGGTGCCCCTCTTTGATCACTTTTAAGATTTTGTCTTTATCACTGGATTTAAGCAATTGGTTATGATGTCCCTGTCATTTTCTTAATGTTTCATGTACTTGGGGCTCTTTGAAATCCTCTGACCTATGAGTTTCAGTTTTTATCAGACGCGAATAATTTTTCAGCCACAATTTTTTTCAAAACTTTTTTGTTCCTCCACTTTATATCATTTTGGGACTTGAATTATACATATATTAGGCCACTTGAAATTTCCCAGAGCTCACCGATGATATATTTATGTATTTATTTAAAAAATTTCTTCTTTCTGTGTTTTATTTTATAGTTTCTACCGTGTTGTTCTCCAGGTCACTAATCTTTTCCTCTTCAAAGTCTAATTTACTTTTATCCAGTATACTTTTCATCTCATGTATTTTCATTCCTAGAAGTTATATGTGTATATTTTTAATATCCTCTGTGTCTCTACTTAACATGTTCCATATTTCTTCTAGCTTCTTAAACATAGGGAATATATTTATAATTCATACTTTCCTGACAAATGTTTAACAGTCGTTCTCTGGGAAAAGAAAATAACATAGCCCTGATTTGTCACATTTGCCAATTTCTGTGCTTTCAGTGAACCCACTGTGGCTACCAACATGTCATCACTGAATGTAGAGTTGGGAAGAGATACTCAATAGTAGCACACTGTATTATAGTATCTTCACCATACAAATACAATAACCTTAATGTGTAGATTATATTAAAACATATTAAAATAATTAGCAGGTGATGAGTTTTAGCATTTGTTACATTTGCTTTAAATATAAATTATTTAATTGTTAGTCATTTAATTTTAAATGATGGCTGTGTTTAGCAACTAGCTTGTAAAATTCCCAATAATTGTGAATAATTGAAAAAATTGGCTCTCCTGAGCCAATATGATCTGACCCCAGGAAACCACTAGTTAATACTTCTTTTAATGTCTTTACTCTTAATCTTGTGTCATTTCAGGGTCAATTTGTTTGATTTTTTCCCCTCACTATGGGTCATACCTTCTTCTTTCTTTTGATGGCTGGTAATTTTGATTGGATGGCAGGCATTGTGAATTTTACCTTCTTGAGTGCTGGATATTTTTGTACTGTTGTAAATATGATTGACTCTTGTTCTGTGATACCAATTTACTTTCTTGGAAATGGTTTCATCTTTTATGGTCCTGATTTTATTTTATTTTATTTATTTATTTATTTTTTTTGTGAGACAAAGCAGCGTTTAGTATAGGACTAGTTTTCCCCTGATAACCATGGCAAAAGGCAAAACTCTTTTGAGTATTATACCCAGTGCCATGTGTTAAATCCCGCACTCTGGTTGGTGGGAATAAGAACTAGTCTGGTGGCTTTTCTCCCTATCAGGTAATATTCTTACATGAATGGGTTGATCAGTTTTCAGCTGAAAACTCAAGAGGGACCCTTAGCAGATCTCCAGATCTCAATCTCTCTTTCTCTCTCTCTCATTCTCTCTTTTTCGTTCTCTTCTGTCTAGTCCTCTGTCCTGTGAATTCTGGCTGCTTTGTTTTCCAACTCTATCTACCCAACTTCATGGGAACTCTGGGATCTTCCTCAAATCTTCAACTTGCAGTGTGACCTAGAAATGGTTGTTAGGCAGTACACTGGGGCAATAGTAGGGCTCATTCTGTTTGTTCCCTATTTTTTAGGGATCAGTACCCTTTATTACCTAATGTCTTGATAACTATTGTTCCATATACTTGTCTTTTTTTTTTTTTTATACTTTTTCATATGGGATGGCAAATTTGGCCTCTGTTACTCCATCTGGGCTGGTACTAAAGTTTCTAACTTCTTTATTTTTTAGCTTAAGAATTTCATTCTTTTCACTTTCTATTTATCTTAATGTGTTAATTGTTTTATTTATCCATCATTTTCCTTCTAATTTAGCTATAATTATTGAAACTATATATTCTCTAATTTGTAATTCTGAGTTCCATATTCTCTTTAATTATTGTATATGTTCTTTTGACACGTCCATAATTTTCTTAATTGATTTCTAGCTCATTTTGAAATATTAGGTTACAGTTTTCATCTGTCTTGTAGATATGACCTTTTAGAGTGCTTTTGTTGTCTGAAAGGATGTTACTCTGCAGTCCACTTTTTAAAAAAAGTTTTTATTTAAATTCCAGTTAGTTAACATATAGTGGAATATCAGTTTCAGGTGTATCATATAGAGATTCAGCAATTCCATACAACACCTGGTGCTCATCACAGCAAATGCACTCCTTAATCTCCATTATCTGTTTAATGCATCCCCTCACCCCCTCCTGTCTGGTAACCATCAGTTTGTTCTCTGTAGCTAAGAATATGTTTCTTGGTTTGCCTGTCTCTTTTTTCCCCCATGCTCATTTGTTTTGTTTCTTAAATTTCACATATGAGTGAAATCATATGGTATTTGTCTTTCTCTGACTGACTTATTTTGCTTTGCATAATACTCTCTAGCTCTATCCATGTCATTGTGTATTAGCCACAAAAAAGAATGAAATCTTACTTTTCAAAAATTATAACTTCTTAAAGGATTTGATCATGATCCTTGTTTGTACCTTATTTTAGGTGAAATGAGTTTTTCTCTTATTACCAGGATGGTGTGATGGGTCAAGATAGCTTTTCAAATTTCATGACTTAAGAGCTTCCTCTTCTGTTTTCACAAAGTGATTGATAAATGGCCTCACACTGTCTGAGATCCTCTTCCCCTAGACCTCCATCCATTTTGCTCCTGTTTCTTTCCAGCTGTATTTGTATAGGCTCTTAGGGATTTCTCCTTGCTGTTGGACTTGATCCTGGATGAGTATTTTAGCTTGTTAATTTCAGTATTTCATGTAGCCTAGACTGATCTAGCTTTCAGACTTTATGGTGCACTCCTTGCATTCATCCTGAATATTGAAACTCTTCAGTTCAGCTACTGATCTCAAGTTGGCCTATTGCTTCTTCCAGTGGGTATCTGTTGGGGAATTTGGAGTTTTCATGTTCTCAGGTGCATGAGACATCCTGCTATTTTCCTTTTTTTTTAAACAATATTTTTTTATTATATTATGTTAGTCACCATTCAGTACACCCCTAGTTTTTGATGTAAAGTTCCATGATTCATTACTTGTGTATAACACCCAGTGCACCATGCAATACATGCCCTCCTTAATACCCATCACCAGCCTATCCCATTCCCCCACCCCCCTCCCCTATGAAGCCCTCAGTTTGTTTCCCAGAGTCCTGCTATTTTCCTTTGCTTCCTCTGTGCAAATGTTGATGCCATGTGGGCTTTGTCATTGTTGGTTCTTTCTCTCTCATTTTTTATTTTGTGGTTTGCAGCAATTCTTGTCATTTAGTTTTGTGATACATTTATCCATGGGCACATACTTAGCAATGTATAGTAGGCAGATTAATGTCTCCTGCCCAAGATGTCTCCGTGCAAATCGCTGGAACCTGTGAATATGTTACCTTACATGGTAAAAGATGCTTTTCAGATGTAATTAAGTTAAGGACCCTGAGAAAGGGAGGTTATACCGGATTATTGGGGTGGGCCCAATGTAACTGTAAGTGTAGTTATAAGTGAAAGAGGGAGGTAGAGGAGCTGGAGAAGGAAATGTAATGATTGAAGCAGTTAGACTGATGTGATATAAGAAAGACTTAACTAGGCACAGCTGGCTTTGAAGATGGAGGAAGGGAATTGTGGTGGGTAGAAAAGAGAGGCTTGAGTCTTTGAAACTTGCTGAATCCATATTCTACTAAACTGTTGCATAAACTGGTGTATAAGACATTATCTTATGGGGGGTGCAAGACATTATCACAAACTTGGTGGTTTAAAATAGTAGAGGTTTATTCTCTTACACTTCTGGAGGCCAGAATTCTGAAATTCAGGTATTGAGAGGGTTGTGCTCTTTCTGAAGGCTCTGGGGAAAAATCCTTCCTGGCATCTTTTAGCTACTGATGGCTCCAGGTGTTTCTTGGTTTGTGGCAACATAGCTCCAGTCTCTGCCTCTGTCTTCACCTGGTCTTTTCCTCTGTCTGCGGCCTCTCCTCATTTATCTCTTATTAAGGACACCTGTTATTGGATTTAAGGGCCACTTGGATAATCTAGGATTATTTCACCTCAGGATCCTTGCTTAATTATATCTTCAAAGATCCCCCCCCCTTTTCTTTTCAAATAAATTGTACTCACGAGTTCCATGGCTTAGGAAGTGGAGATACACACATACATAGTTAGCATTTAATTAAGTAATTTTTAAAATGGATTTTATGTTTTAGAGTGGTTTTAAGTTCAGAGCAAAATTGAGCAGATACAGAGATTACCCATATATTCCCTACCCCCAACACATGTATTATCAACATTTCTTACCTGAGTGACACATTTGTTGTAACTGGTAAGTCTATATTCACACATCATTATCATCCAAAGTCCATGGTTTGCATGGGAGATCACTGTTAGTGTTATACATTGTATGGGTTTGTACTAATTTATAATGATGTAGTCACCATTATGGTAATACAGAATAGTTTCATTGCCCTAAAAATGCTCTGTGCTCCACTGTTCATCCCTTTCTCCCCCCATCTCCTGGCAACCACTGATCTTTTTACTGTCTCCATAGTTCTGCCTTTTCCAAAATGTCATATGGTTGGTATCATGTAAGTATAGAGGCGTTTCAAGATTGACTTCTTTCACTTACTTATATGCATGTAAGTTTTCTCCATGTCTTTTCATGGCTTGATAGCTCATTTCTTTTTAGTGCTGAATAAAATCCCATTTTCTGGATATACTGCAGTTTATTTATCCATTCACTTACTACAGGACATCTTGATTTCTTCCAAGTTTTGGCAGTTATGAATAAAGCTGCTTTAACATCTATGTACACGTTTTTGTGTGTATGTAAGTTTTCAATTCCTTTGGGTAAATACCAAGGAGCACAATTTCTAGATTGTATAGTATCTTTAGTTTTATAAGAAACCACAAAACTGTCTTCTGAAGTGACTGTATTATTTTGCATATACACCAGGGTGAATGAGGGTTCCTGTTGCTTCACATCCTCGTCAGCATTTAGAGCCATCTTGCCATAATCATTTATTAGTTCCTGGAATTTTTGTTGTTGTTGTTGGTTGTTGATTCTTTTGGATTTTTACATGGATGATCATGTCATCTGTGAACAAAGATAGTTTTCTTTCTTCCTTTCTACTTTGTTTGTTGTTTATTTCTTTTTCTTGTCTTATTGCATTAATTGGGACATCCAGTATGATGTCAAAAAGCACTGTGAGGAGGGATAGACTTGCTTTGTTCCTGATCTTAGTGAGAAAGCTTTAAGATTATCACAGCTAAGTACGATGTTAGCTGTAATTTTTTGATATTCTTTTTTTTTTTTTTTTTGGTCAGAGAGAGATTGAGAGAGAAAGAGTGAGCACAAGCAGGGGGAGTGGCAGGCAGAGGGAGAAGCAGGCTGCCTACTGAGCAAGGAGCCCAACTCGGGGCTAGATTCCAGGACCCTGGGATCATGACTTGAGCCTAAGGCAGATGCGTAACTGAGTGAACCACCCAGGTGTCCCTGGTAGGTATTCTTTATCAAGTTGAGGAAGTTCCTCTCTTATTCCTAGGTCAGTGACATATCTTTCCTGGGACCACCACATAATCAAATACAAATGCCTTAAATAGTTGTCTGGGAGGAAGAAATCTCTTCTGTTGGTCAGTAATGCTTCTACTCTATGAGAACATCAGTTACTTGAATTCCAGCTCCTTCTGGACAAGTTTGAAATACTTTTTTACGATTATTGCTAAAGATGATGAACTTATAGATTGCTTGTATAACACAAGTTTTTTTTTCACTAACTAATTAACAAAGTCGTTTAGCCTACTTTGGGATCAATGTAGGAAAAATCAGTATAAAAATCAGTATAAGCTAGTCCTTAAGGTATTTCTCAAGCTGTCCTTAATACTGTTACCTTTGGGATGGGGGGAAAGATTTGAAATCTGGAGACTTTAAAATAAAGTATAACCCTCTACTTCCTGTACAGCTACATGCTACAGAAGAATAATTTGAGGTCACTTTAAAAGTTAAAAAATGTGGTATCGTGTTGAAACTCTCAACAATTTCTGGCATCTGGAATTGGAATGGGAAAATGTATCACCTTGAATTTCCCTTAGATGAAGCCAACATGGTGCTTCAAGAAGAAGAAAGAAAAAAACAAATGAAAGCGTTTTAAGTTTTGATGTCTTCTGTTCATTTATTTCATTGTTATCTCATTTTTTGGTTACCAAATTTGAATTCTTTTTTTTTTTTAAAGATTTTATTTATTTATTTGACGGAGATAGAGACAGCCAGCAAGAGAGGGAACACAAGCAGGGGGAGTGGGAGAGGAAGAAGCAGGCTCACACCAGAGGAGCCTGATGTGGGGCTCGATCCCATAACACCGGGATCACGCCCTGAGCCGAAGGCAGACGCTCAACTGCTGTGCCACCCAGGCGCCCCACCAAATTTGAATTCTATATCATATATTTAACTTTCTCTGTGACGGTGTCACAACTAAAATAATTTACAGGGGGTGGACTAACTCTTTAGAAAATGAATCTAGAAATTATGCTCCCCCCCTTTTTTGCACAGTTACAATAGATCATTAATAGAGCTTGTCGAAAGTAGATTAGACTCACTGTGTAGTCCTTCTTTAGATATGAGTAACAGAGAGTCAGGGATGTAACACTAGATTGTTCAATCACGTGGTTTTAATTTTATATTAAGGTATCTTTATTGGAAAACAATACATAATTTGATTAATTACTTTTTTTGTTCTCATAAATAAACAATCTCAGAGCAAAGATAAAATGAAACATTAAATTGGTTGTTTTTCAGAAGAGCTTAATTGCTTTTTAAATGCCTATTATTCTGTGAGCACTAAATGAATTTAATTTCTGGTAGCCACATTTCTTTATTGGTCTGCCCTCTGAAGCTCAAAGCCTCTGTACTGTTTAATCTCCTGAGTGCTTCTCTGAGGACTTGGAAATGGCCTTCTCAAACAGCTGCTTGATCTTACTTCACTAACTCAGAGTTCTTCCTTTTACCTAATGCCTTCTCTGCTTTTCAACTTGTCTTCTACAAAAGTCCACCCTTTCTTCTTATGCCCTTTTTAAAGTCACCTTACAAGAAATCATCATGAAGGACTGATAAAAAGGGTAAAATGAGGATAGAAAAAATGGAATTTGGGAGCAAGAAAGATACCGAAATATTGTTCCATTATTTAAAGGTAGATGAGGCAATGTTAGCAGTTGAAGATAACACAGACCTACCTAACTCTTATTTTCTTCATTCTTGTCTATTTAAAAACAGTAATTAAAAAACTGAAAGACAGAATAATGAATTAAGGACTGAGATGAGTAAGTAAAAGAGGTCGTCCAGCTGCTTTAAATATATTCAAGTCTTTAGACCAGGAGGAAGTAAACCACGAACTCAGAAATGTGTGTATGTAATTGCTCCTAGTGAACTTAAAGAAATAGTGATAAAGCAGAGAGCACTGCCGAAAACTTGCAGGAGGTAAACATCTCAACTTTTATAATGGAAAATATAAATTTCAGAAATTACAGATGAGAGACTTTTTTTTTTTTTTAAAGATTTTATTTATTTATTCGACAGAGATAGAGACAGCCAGCGAGAGAGGGAACACAAGCAGGGGGAGTGGGAGAGGAAGAAGCAGGCTCATAGCGGAGGAGCCTGATGTGGGGCTCAATCCCAGAACGCCGGGATCACGCCCTGAGCCGAAGGCAGACGCTTAACCACTGTGCCACCCAGGCGCCCCCAGATGAGAGACTTTGATGTTGATTCGCACAACTGTTGAGGCTGGATCTGTCCATACCCATGTTCAAGGCTTGGCAGGTTAGTGGTGCCCTAAGCCCATGCCAGCTCCCAGAATTCTGTATCTCAGTGCAAATTCTATACTTCAGTGCAAATTCCATACCTCAGTGCAGCTCTTGATTTCCATTTGCCTGTGAGGGGAGCACGGACTGAAACATTTTAGAATGAATTATTAAATAGCTTTATGAATTTAGAAAAGTATCACTGGGAGTCAGTAGAAGAAGTTCACTAATAACAAGTTATGCCAAAACAACTTCTTTTACTCTCTGAGAGGTTTACTAGTGGTGGAAGTATTATATTTCATCAAGATGCCAGGGATCATGGAATGGTAGAGCTGGTAAGGATCTTAGCAATCACCTGGTTCAACTTCCTCATTTGTAAGTAAAATGGAAGACCAAAAGATTGACTACATGTCACGCAGTAAGTTTATGGCAGGTGGAGTGTGGAATAAATTCAAGTCTCCTAGTCCAATGAGCATCAGGACCTTCTCATAACACCTTTGTTGACAAGAGGAAGTAAGACCCAAATGAAGCACAATTAGGTGGGTTTATAGTTGGTGCAATAGCTCTACTCCACAAGTGTTTAAGAGGTTTGTGTCATTTGAAGAGAGATCTGTAATGGTACCCTTCAAGTCTCTGGCTCTGGCCCTCTCACTGTCATGTTTAACATTTTAATTATTGAATTAGAGATGAAGACACAGAAAATCTCTTACTAAATATTCACATAAACCTCTTACTAAATTTTCACACAAAGCTGGAAGGAATAGCTAATGTGGATGATAGAATCAAGATTCAAGTCTTTTGACAGACTGGAACAATGAGCTGAAAATAATAAGATGAAATTTAATAGGGGTAGGAGGAAAGTGCTACAATTAATTAAAAAAAAATCAACTGCTTCTATTCAAGACAGGGGGTAGTTTGTAGAAGTTTTAGTTGAATGTAAGTTCAGTGTAGGCCAATAGTGTCATTTAGCTGTCAAAAGAAGTACTTGCAATCTTACTCTGTCTTCCAGGCGTTCTTGTGTTCTGATCAAGGGAGGTAATTGTTCTCTGAACCAGCCACATGTGGAAGATGGGTTAGACTTCAGACACCACATTTTAACAGGAATATTGACAAGTGTAGTGTTCTGAGGAGAGTGACACGATTATGAAAGGTCTGTTGTGAAGAAAACTGGATACATTTATTCTGAAAGGGAAAAGACTTATAGGTAATTTGTTAATGATAGCTATCTTTAAAACTCTTTATTCACTGTCTTTATGTTTAAATTTTTTAAAAAAGATTTTATTTATTTATTCAACAGAGACAGAGACAGCCATCGAGAGAGGGAGCACAAGCAGGGGGAGTGGGAGAGGAAGAAGCAGGCTCATAGCGGAGGAGCCTGATGTGGGGCTCAATCCCAGAACGCCGGGATCACGCCCTGAGCCGAAGGCAGACGCTTAACCGCTGTGCCACCCAGGCGCCCCCTATGTTTAAATTTTTATTTGTTCAGTAAAGGTTTATTCAAAACCCTTTATGAAGTGTAAGGGATACAGAAATAAGTATGATAATATCTCTGCCTGTAACAACCTTATAATCTAATGCTGTATTTTAGGCTCCTCCTCAGACCTACTGAATCAGCCCATGGCAGGAGGTCTAGAAAACTGCATTTTTAGGACCCCACCTATTAACAACAAAATTGGATAAATATTATCGTGGAGATTTGTCCAATGTGCTTAATTAAGTAGCATATGTGATGGAGTCTGTCTGTTGGATAGAGTCTTCCATGTCGTATAGGGAACACAGATATTCCTAGGTGTCCCAGATTTAGAATCAGTGAATAGAGATGAAATGCGACCAGTTTTTGGCTCAGAATAATGAAGAATTTTTAACGATGGGGGGTTTTAAAACTGGAATAGGTTTCCTAGTGAGCCGTGTACCTCTCATCATGGAGATGATAAAGAAGGAGCTTGACAAGCAACTGTCATGTGATTTGGGGAAAAATGTTCATACTTTCCATCCTATGACCCACCGTTGTACAAAGAAGGACATTTCTAATAACACCACCCCCCCTTCTCTTTACCTGCTTACTTCTCCTTACGGGAGAGACCAGTCTGCTTTGTTAGAGTCTGGGACACTTTTGAGGCCGTTTTCCTAGGGGGAAGTCAACATAAAAAACTCTTTATCAGGCTCGTGATTACTATATGAGTCAGGCATGTAAGCTTTTCATCCAGTTGAGTCCCCAGGTTCTGCTCTGTAGGACCCCATGGCACAACTGAGTGTGAAAATTCTAAGGTATATATTGAAGATGGAAAACAGGGTCCCAACTTGCATCAGGTATAAGCTGTATTCTCCAGCATAATTACTGGGACTCCTGCTTTGAGGATCTTTGAATGCTTTCTAGGCCATTAAGAAGTTGATATTTTGATTCCTATTTGGTTAGGAGTTCCATTATTGGATAGAGTTCTGAGGTGGAGAAGAGATGATTCATAGGCCCACGAATCCATAACACGTTTTTTTATTTCATTGAGTGGTGTAAGCAAACTAGCATTTGGGCTCTCCTGGCACCCAGCCAGCTAGTCTCTAGAGGTGGGAGTTTGGCCTAAAATGACTCCGTTAACCTTTTAGAGTCTTAATGGAGCCTGGATGCTCCAAGACCCCATTTGTTTATAGACTGTTGCTGATTATACTTGGACAGTTTGTCCTTAAATCTGCTGATCAATAATACCCACCTGTCAAACGATTGGACTTCAGTCTTATCCTATTTTCTATAGCTTTAGGAATTCTCTAAAAAATGGTGGGGTCTCACCATTTAAGCTGTACCCTTCATTTATGTAACAAATTGGGGTACATGCTGTGCTATGCTGTCCAGATCCCTCCTTGAGGACCAAAACACTTATTCCCCACGTTGTTGGGAGCTGACAACAAATGGCTTGCGGTGAAGTCGTTCACCAGGCACCGTCCTCTGCTGAGTGTCCCCTCACTCAAGGTGTCTGTTCCCACACAGTTGATACAGGAGTATAAAGGCCCACCCCTTTGCCCCAATTTGAGACAACTCTGTAGGACTGTCCCAACTCCAGAGTTCCTATGGAATTGGCTGAGGATTTTGTTGTGATTTATTGCAGATCAGTTTTCTCTTTGTTCCGTATTGCTTTCATCTGTTCCCATAGGTGCAATCCCAGGAGGACCTGCATATGCCTTGCTGTCTCAAAAGTCTTCCTCCTAGGAGATTCAACCAGCAACATAAGTATTTGCTGTCTTATGGTAGGTATCAAGCAAGTGCTAAGTGTATGTAATATAGCGGTGAGAAGAGGTTATAATTCTGTAGTTTATCTGTCCCAGCTCCTGTCCTTCTGCCCTGCTCTATGCTGTGATTTGGTTAAAACATGTTGCTGCCTTCCCAGGTTTGCCTCGCAGCTGATCTTGATGGGTTGACGGGGTGCTGCTGCTGTACTGCTTGTGACCCCTGTATTGTTGGGTGTGTCTCTGCCTGTGCCGGTACCACTGGTCACCTTGAGGGGACTGAAACAGCTCTGCCATGCTGGCTGTGAGAGACCCTGGATGCCTTGGCAGTGTCGATGATGTGTTCTCAACTTCTGCTTCCCTTGACGTGTTAGTTCTTTCTGCTACTGTCTGATGGAAGCTTCTCTCCATCTCTGCCCATCTTTGTTCTTGGAGTCTTTTGCTGGTGTGGAAACCTGTTCCCTCCATTGTAGGGGTCCCTTGACTCAGCTGCATGGCTCCCTCGTGGTAAGATCTTTCACTTCCATCATCCAGCCCTCCGCAAGGTTGTTTTCTTGCCAGAAATGTGGATGCCTTTGAGTGATTGATTTCTTTTGTGTATTTGTTTTTATGTAGTTCTCTTCTGCCTTGGCTATATAGACCTCCCCAGGGGCTGGTTGGGGCTAGCTGGAGAGTGTTTTAAGGACATCCTCATATTGTACCCAGAATAACTGCTCCCTTTCTTACACTCAGGCCCTGATACTAAGTCTGTCCCTCCCAAGACTCCTCCACACTTACGATAACTTTTCCTTCAGTGACCTGGTTGTCCCTCTTTGGAGCAAATCTTCCCTTGGGACCTCCCCAATCTATTAGAAATGTCTGTATTTGTCTAGACCTCAATTATGGACACAGTTCAAGTTTTTTCCCATGGGGGTCCTGGGTCCCATACCAGTAAAAGGATGCAGCTAGATCCTTATCTGAGTGTCCACAAACATTCCATGACAGTTACTCTTAATAGCCTGGTGTACATAGATGACCTCTGGACAGGAGGGCGCCTAGTTCCACATGCTAGCATATCTGAATCTCAGCCAAAATGCATTGCTACTTTGGGATTCCACAAAGTGGTAGTACGTGCTAGGAAGAGAACTGAACCTGCTGTTGGGAGATCTGGAGAGACCTGTTAATGCTGCTAACCCTCAATTACAAAAGAGGGAGTTAGACTAGAGCATGTGTACCATCTCTTACAGTCTAACACTTATGATTATTTCTAGCCATTTGTGTCATCTTTCCACTCTTTATTACCATGACTTTAATTGGGTCTGGCATGAACTCCTCTGAGGGACGACATTTCCAAAACAGTTTACTGCTGGAATGCAGATGATACTTTTCCAGGGTTGACACATATGCATTTCTTTGTGTGACCTCTGGAACCCAGCACAGAATTTTCCATCACAGTCTGCCTGGGATTAATCAAGTGCTTCAGGAGAGGCCTTCCAGGATTGCTTCTTTGTAATAGATTCTTGGGTAGAAATCATTAGGCTCACCTTGTGCCCAGATAATATTGAAGGCTGGATGGAACTCGGTTGGAGATATTTTTTATGCATTTGCTGCCTAATACTAAGTCCCTGGATTTAGCATAAAACAAAAAGCAAGGGGTAATCATTAGTGGATTGTATACTTGCCTACACAAGAAATTCAATGCCTATAAACTGGTTTTACAGGGTCAGATCCTGTCAGTACATAATATGAGCCTTTTAACACAGGATGTAAAACCCAAAGACAATCACAAAGCTAGAAGGGACTATTTCTTTTTCTTAAAGGTAAATGAGCCTCAATTAAGACATATCAAATGGAAGATGATCAATGCAACTTATTTTAAAAACCAACAGAGAATCTATAACCCTCAGGAAGAAGAATTTTCTCTTCTTCTTTAAAATAATTCACTGTCTGGAAAGCCTTTCTGTCGCTGCTGTTTCCATTCAGCGGAAGTACTAGAGAACTAATTCAGAGACACCTAAGCATTCAGCCTTCTTCTTTAGTCTCTATTATTCCTGTGTCTTGCCAATTCTTTCTTTAGAATACCAGTCTAATCTGTTCCCTGTCATTGTCATACCTCCTTTGCCTTGGTTTAGTCCCTTGTCATTTCTAATCTGGATTGCTGTAATTTTCCCTTAATTCAGTAAACTCCAGTTCAATGGTGCAAGTAGAAAAAGGGAACCCAATGCAAGATCTGGTATTCCCAGGTCCTCCAGCACACTACACAATTTCTCATTCTCTTGCAAGCCTGGGGAAACTGACTAGCAATGGTCTGGCAGGCATGGAGGGGCAAACTGGGCGGGGGGGGAATTCATACAGTGCTGGGTATGAATGTACTGAAGACTTGAAGAAAGATACCTTGGTCCCATGAATAACATAGTCTATGCATTCCTGGTAATTTCTATAGACTTGAAAGGAGGGTGAGAAGTTAATTGGGATCTGATCAGAGGCTGTGACCCATCTTGTTTGTGCCTACACTAGCCAGGTGCTGCTGCTTCCTTTTCTTTTCTATTTCCCAGCATTTTGATTTAGGCAGGGATTGAGCTCACACAGTACCAATGTGTTCCTTATATCAGAGGCATCAGTTTACTTTTTCTGCTACTACAGTCTCATGCTCCTTTAGCCCATCCTTCACATCCTTACTGCTGAAGTGATTTTTTCCTAAAATACAAATATTATGTACCCCCCCCCACTATCCTTCAGTGGCTCCCCATTGCCCCCAGCGTACCATCCAGTCTTCTTGTTGGAATAGATAAGTCTTTGTATTACCCAGCCCTTGCTTACCTTTCCTAACTTTCCTTCATTATGCTTTCTTATCCTTGTACATGCTGTCATCTCCGCCTTATAAACCTGTTCACCCTATGTGACTTGGCTCATTCCAGCTCATTCCAAGAGTCTCCTCTACTGGAAAGCCATTTCTAGTCCTCTTTCCTACTCTGAATTATCCTGATGAGGTTCCATTCTTTGCTCCTGTGAATCCCCATGGAACCCTGTTCTTGTTTCTATCATGGTACTCATCAGACTATATGATAGCTGTCTGCTGCACGATTATCCCTCCCACCTGGTTGGGAGCTTCTTGAGGCCCAGCTCTTTGTTTCATTCTCATAGATCCTGCTATAGCACCCAAACTGGCCCACAGTAGATGATCAATAAGCGTGGGTTGAATAAATGAGGTTGCAGAGCTCCCTAATGATGGTGAACTACAGATTTTTTTTTAATTTGGTACATGGTTTAACTAGACAAAGTCCTTTTTAGCTCTTAGGTTCACAATTTTATGACATATTGGGACCCTGAGATAAAATTCTTAGGCAGTAGCTGCTTCTACATAACGACACATATTTTTTCTTGTTTGGGTATTAAATTTGGTGATTTTGATCTTTTTCATGGTTCAGTTCAGAGCATGAAATTTCAGTTCATCCCATTTTCAAAAGGTTCTTCTAATTCAATTATTTTCCTGACAGAAATAATTTAGTTCCATTATCTCTGTTCAAGCAACTGGATCAGATTTATTACTCGGTGAGTTTATTCTGCATCTCTAAGAGCCTGTCAGTGTACCTGCATCATCAATGTATTTGATATGGGACAGGGAATAGGTGTGGGTTGAAAAGGCTTAGACAGAGCTACTCCAAAGAGTGAAGCAGATCTATGGTAAAGGGTCAGGAGTCAGAGCCAGATGATCAGTCTGACGGTGTCATGGATATGTGTATCATATGTTACAATCTGGCAGTAGAATAAAGCTGGGCAAAGGGTCAGAAATCAAGAGAATACAGATTCCCCCAGAGTTAGGCAAAGCAAGACTGACAGCCTAAGGGTTTGGGAGGTGGAGAGAAGAGGAGCTCAGGAAGGGTCAGGACTAAGAAGCCAGGCCAAAGCAGAAGGGAGAACAGATTCATAAAAGAGAACATTGATTCTGAGTTAGAATCTGACCCAGCCAGAAGATTCTTGATGCTCCTCATTATAGCAGATATTAACGCCAGCGCTAATTCAGTCTCGATCTGTAGGATGGTATTTGTACTTGGCTGGAGGCAATCTGTTGGTAGCAGATAGGAGCAACAATTGACTATTGGAGCATTGTGACATTTCTTATGGCACTTTTACTTGTTTTTAGTCTCTTATAAGCATATCTAATTTCTCCTGTTACACAGTGAAGGAGCCATGTTTTTTTTTATCCTCAGACTCATTACACTTAGTGCCTTGCTTTGCATATGTCTGGTACTCAGTAGTATATAATGAATTAAATTACAACAGTTGGGAATTATGTTATTAATGCTCCTTGGAGAATAGTGAGTGGTTCAAGTGACTCCCAGAATGTTCATTTAAGCCATCTGTGGATTCAGTCATTTTTAAATGCCAGTTATTGCTTCTTTTGTGGGTAATTGAGTGTTTGAGGTTGGAGTGATCCTGGAAAAGAAGTAATTCTCTGAAGAGATGCATTGGGATCTCTAACAAGTCAAAGAAAAAGTAAGTTTTCTTGGGTCAAGATACCTGTCAGAGTGCCTGCCTATTGAGTGAGAATGTCAGATTGTTTGCTCACAGACGGGTCAATGGCTGGCAACAGTGGAATAAGCTTACAAAATTCAAATACAACTCAGTGTCTCATAACTAAAGAAGAACCAAGTGTTGAAAATGTTATAAAAATTCAGAAATTCAATACAGTTTAGCAGTTTATGCTTTTTTGGCAAAACATCCATATGCCTTCAGGGCCATACATCTCTGCAGCCAGAAGGATGCTCTAGAAGGTACAGCCATATTGGAAATGCCAGGTCTTCAGAATCTTATATAATATGAGCTTATGATTCAATATCAAATTTAACCCCGACAGATGAATGCTGGAGCCTCACAAGGGGTGGCTCACATCTTCTGATTTTTTTCTGAACCTATCAAAACATTCTCCTACTGCTTGGACCTCCGAATTGTTTTGAGTTGTTTTTTTCCCTCCTTGCTAAGCAGTAAAAATGGTCTGACTCTATGGTCAACATGGTGGCCCTATATAGAGAATGGGTTTGACATTAAGAATACAGTTTTAATTCTGTGAGCTTGATACAAAAACTTAATCCATTTCGTTCTAGTTCTTCATAATTTTCTCATAAAGCAAATTTAATTTTCACCTGCTGGATTTTGCTGATTGCCTATCACCCTGTCTGTGTTAGAGAAAATTCCAGGTGGATCTAGAGTCCAAAGTCTTGAATTAGAGACTCAGTTCCATCATTCGTTAGCTATGTAAGTGTGGGTAATTGGTGGAGGCTTAGTTTTCTTATTTGTAAAATAAGAAATAAAATAATAAAGAATAAAAACTCTCCCTCAGTGAATTAGATGAAGGACTATCTGTCAAGATGTTTTAGAGCACTGTTAATATTGCCTAACTTTTTGCTTTATTTATTTATAAATGAAAACTCTTGGAAAGTTTAATTCCTCTACTGACTTTTACCTATAATCCTTAGGGTAAAATTCAATCAGTAATAACCAAAGACAAACAGAAAATAAAATCATCACCATCGCCACCATCAACATCATAGAACAAAGTATACAGAAATAAAGACAATATCAGTCCAAGAGAAAGACCCTCCACTGCTTGAAAGAACAGATAAACCTGTGGTGCTTTCTGCTATACAGAATCGATTCAGTAGAAAACTATCTACTTTGGTATGATTTGAGGGGTAGTGAAAAAACATTTCTGTCTTAAAATAGAACCCTGCTAAGGACCTACAGTGGAAAAAAAACATGGAAAATTGGTCTAGTTTCACAGACTCTGTGGGTCTTCCTACTGGTTTAGGCATATATGGGGTCTGGGGACAATTCTGCTCTCTGTTTTTCTGACATCTACATGGAGGAGCAGAAGATATGCAGGGGAAAGCTATGAGAAGATGAGATAGATCTTTGGAAACCCTGTAATCAAAACATCCTCTCTACACAGTCTATGGATTAGGGATTAATTGTAGATGTGCACTACGATATTATGGATAATAAACTGGCCTAGGTGCAAGAGACTGGGGTTCTAGCTCTGTCTTTACTAATAATAGATTTTGTTTTGCCTTTTAATTCTTCATAACTCTGGGACTCAGTTTCTATATCTTTAAAACACAGGGCTTGAATGAATAGCCTCTTAGTTTCTTCCTCCAGAAAACCTTATTTAGCTCCTGATTCTTGCTTAGTGTTAAGATACAAAATAAATAAGAACACGGGCCCTATCCTCAGAGAGCTTCCAGACAATATCAGTCTGACAGAAGGGTAGACAAATTTATACCATAAAGGAATGCTGGTGTTAAGCTAGATGTTTGTTTAGGTCCCTTCAAGTTCTAATATTTTATTACTTTAAGTGTCTCTTAAACTGTCACTCACTCTCTGAGAGAGTTAATTATTAGCATAGTTTGACTTCCTTTAAATTTTGTCAGGGTTTCTGTTGTCCAGTGACATCCTATTCACTGAAAATGATCTAACACAATTTTTTCAGTGCCTCTTTTAGGTGCTTCACATAACATAAGGAACTTTTTAACCCAAAGAGGGATTATTTTAATGTACTTGACCCTTATTATTAATACCATTATATGTCACCCCAGGTTCACCAGGGTACAACAATAAAAATAACAATAATGATTGTTGCTAATGCCACTATTAATTATTCATGTTAGTGTCATCCACTAAAGTCATTCTAGAATTCCCCAGGTAGATTTAGGCACTTTCTCTTCCATACTACTATCTCATTACCTCTTTCTTCCTTCTCCCCTTCTTTCTGCAGAGGGTTATTGTACTTCTTTGTTATCGTGTCTCCTCCACTAAAATATAAGCTGCTTCAGGGCCTGTGCCTCTTACCTATATGAGTACCTGGCACTTAGCACAGTCTCTGGGCATAAAGTAGATATTCAAAGATGTTATTGAATGGAGGAATGAATTTGATTATCTTAACTGTAGCTCTTTAGACAATATGATTTTTTAAATCATAGTTTCTCATTGGATATTCAGCCACATTCTGCCTTTAGGTACTTAGGCATTATTCCACTGAATGGTGGGTGGACATTATACATCTGTTTATATTTAAAGAAAGGGATTCCAGTTGAATGTCATTTTACAGACTCAGATCTGCTTTTTTTTTTTTTTTTTTACGGGGTTCTTTCTCTTTTTTTGAAAGAACTCATTGTCTCCATGACCTGACACCCCCCCCCCCCGCCAGCTCCCTCTTCTCCCTCCCTCTATGCCTCCTTTTGCTTACACGTGTATGATGCAGCACCATTTTGGGGCAGAATTTTATAAAGAGGAAGGATACTCAATCCATTCAGGAAACAGAGGTAAAAGAAGAACTCACGTGTTTCTTTGGTTTCTGCTATTTTTTCTCTTCTCATTAAGACTTGTAAAGATAGCTTGTGTGAAGGAATCCGAAGGCTGAATTTGACACCATGGGATACCCAAATAGTCATGGGGGGGGGGGAAGTTGGATATGAAGATTTGAGGAAAGAATTTGGATCCAGAACCAGCTTTAGCTCATTTGCCAACTGATCAAATGTCCCTTTGGTTCCCTGAATTTATCCATGAAATTTGTATCTTGGAAAAACTGTATTTGATATTGGCAGGACACAAGTTTTATGTTTATGAGGGTTGAGTTTTTAGTGTTTTGTGTTCTCTTTTCTTAAGTACTCCATGTGTTCTGAATAATCCTACCTTTTTCCCAATCCACAGTAGTGAAGAAATGCTGTTTGGGGTGTGGAAAGATCAAAAAACATTAGCTTCAGAACTTGTCTAATTTTTTTTTTCCATAGAGCAGGGACAATGCCAGATTCCCCATCTATTCTGGATATAGACAAGCCAGTAACATCCACATTAATCTAGATTATGTTGACTTCATCCTGTTCTGACAACATGTAATATTCTGTGTCTTGTTTAATCATGCAATAGAAGGACACTTCTCACTGAGTCATTCACTCACCATATTCCAACTGTGGAACATTTGATCAGGCTTTTAATATTTATATGGGGCCATGGACATACATAGGAGGGAAAAAAAGGCTATTCTAAGAAGCCTACAGTGTAAAGGAATGAACTCTCTTAAGTGGAAAGAACATTTGAGATCAACTCAGATGACTGAGTAGATATATTTAAGGTTCTCCATGGTGCAGGGGGTAGTTGAGATTCATTTAATCATACAAAAATATGTATTAACTAACTGTCTACCTTTGTAGGCACTGTGCTAGGTGCTGGGGGATATACTTTATGCCCTAATGGAGCTTAAGGAAAATAGTAAACAACTGAGTGTGGGTATGAAGAGGGTCATGAAATATACGACCGATGGACCCACAGGGAGAATACAGGAGATGCACAAGCGTAGAACAGAAGAGAGCTAACCTCAGCCATGACGTCCGGATGATTTCTTTGTGGAAATGATATTTAAACTGAAGCCTGAAAGGTGAGTAGGACTTAGCCTTAGTTTGAAGGTAGTGTGTGTGTGTGTGTGTGTGTGTGTGTGTGTGCGTGTGTGTGTGTGTGTGTGTTTGTGTGAAAGTACAGGGAGTGGTCTTGGAGAGTGCTTTTTAGACAGCAGGTGTAGAGGGTGCAGGTGAGGCAAGAAAGAGAATGGTGGGTTTGAGGAACTAAAAAATCCAATTTAGCTGGAGTACAGGGGGTGAGGTTAGATAGGTAGAATGATGCGTGTATTCCTTTGGAGTCAGGAGGAATTTTCCACTGACTAGGAAATTGTTTCCAGTCACAGATGTGACAAGAAAGGAGTCTTGTACCTGAAAGCAAAGTCAAGGAAGTATTGAGTATGATGGGCAGGACAAGGGCAATTGGTGGAAAGGAAATGGAATCATACAGTTGGAAGATTTCAGTGAATGTTTTCATTGCTCTAAGGTGTCAGGACAGGGCTGTGAGAGGCCTTGAGTAAGTACTCTAGGGCTGTTTTATTAGGATAGATATTTCCCATATGCATGGAAACTAGACGGTGGGCTTCCTGAGGGAAGAACCCAGTCTTCTTGCTCACTTATGAAGCCCCCAAGCTTACCAAGAATTTAGCTCATAGTTGGCTTTCAATAAATACTTGTTAAATTTACGAATGAAGAAGAGGAAAGAGTAAGAAGATGAACGATTATCTCAGAAATTATCTTGGTTGTGCCTTTGGCCAGATTGCTTTGCCATTCCCCTAGGGTTGCTTAGAGACCTCTGGAAGCACTTTAGCTCTACTCTGCTGCTTAGTTCTAGAACTGATCTCACAGGGCAGCTTTGAACTTCCCAGATCTGTTTCCATCCTGACCTGAGTCCTTGGAACACGTTTTGTTCCAATCATGGAATAATAAAAAGCTCTGTGGTTTAGGGACTTAACATGATATTAAAAAGGTGGCTTGTCACCATGATGGATCCCTTGTAACTTCTTTGAATTTTATTTCCAGGGGTGACCTTTTTAATCCCATGGATTATCTTAATTATAAAGGCTCAGTCTTTCAAGGAGTCCATGATGGTTTAATTCGTCATGGTGATAGGAACTAACATTTTTGAAAACTAACAGTTGTCAGTGCACCAGCTTACAGTGCTTTATTCATCTTGGTATTATTACTGTCTCTTTTGTACTGATGGGAAAACTGATGTTCAAAGGTAATTTGCTCAAGATTTCAAACTAGCAAGCCATGAAGATAGGACAAACACCTTATTCCAAGGACCTCCTCCGCCCCTAGCATTTCAGCAGGCATCTAGTTTGGGACCTCAGGCAACTTGTATCTGAATCTTTAGTTTCTTTGTTTGCAGCTATCAGAGGTGACAGTCAGCTATGCTAGAACTAATTCTCAAGATTATGGCTTTATGTTTTATATCTGGGGATGTAATACTTTAAAGGAATGAACACATCTATAATGGCATAATGTCAGTTGTTATGGAAAGCTTATGCAAAGCAATGTACTTGTGTAGGAAGGCCTTTTTGTGCTCCTCATATTTTATGAGAATATAATATAACGGAAAAACACCAACTAGAAGCCAGAAATCCAGGGCAACCCACTTAAATCTCTGTCTCAGTCTTTTTCTCCATAAAACAGACGTACTATTGTTGTTCCATCTAATCACAGAGCTTTTCTGAGGACCAAGTGGTAAGATTTTTCTGAAAGTACTTTGTAAACAGTATATTACAATGTACATATGTATATAGTGTATATATAATACATGCATACAACGTATACCTTATGGCTTTATAAGTGTAAGTAAGTATAAAAATGCATCAATTTACCATAAAGAATATTTGTCAAAATACAAAGAGTTCAGTGCAGAAGTGTCAGTAAGATATCTCTAATGTCCCTGTTGGCTAGCTGGTGAAGTTAACTTGAACTGTTCCTGTCTCTGTTCACATACATGGGTAATCATGAATGATCCCCATAACTTTCAGGCACAATGTATGGAAAAATGAGAAAACAAGTTGGACAAGCCTTAGAGGGAGGCCGTACTATAGAATTACGACTAGTTCTTCCAGTTTTTGTTTGGTGTACACAACATACATTTCTGCCACATCAGAATAAGGAAACCTTTCCATTCTCTTTCCATGATGAGTGGCCAACAGAAAGGGAAATAGGGTAGATATTCTGGAAGATGAGGGTCATAGGAAGGGATGGGAAATACAAGGACATAGGGAGGTGGTGTTTAGGGAATGATTTGGTCTTCCTACAGGCCAAGATAGTAGAATAAAAGGAATAGAGCAGAAGAGACAAAACATACTACCTAGTTCAGATGTAGAAATTACGTAAGAGAGGAGGTTGGAACAAGAGGGGAAATGCAGCCAGAAACTGAGTGGCAAAGGGCCTTGACAGGGAGGGCGAGTAGTTTAAATTGTTTTCGGAAGGCAGTGAGGAGCCAGGGAAGGGGCTAATTCAATTAGGATAATGTAATAATAGTATAATAAGCATAATAAAATGTCCCTATGGTAAAGGGTGGGGATCAGCAAGTGTTAAGTGTGTAGCATATTCTTATAAAGCTCCAATTTGGTGTTATTATTTTATAAAAATAAAAAACTCGTTATTCCTCTTCTTCCCTCTTTGAGTAAACCTCTTTGAAAAACAAAACTCACAAATATGCCGCCGTGATGGCATTTAGAAAAACTGGGAGCATGGAACTACATCGTAAGTCCTGTAGTATGTGGGCTTTTTTTTTTTTATCAGCTTAATGTCAAAGGAAATAATGATATTATTATAACTCTGCAACTTTGATCCATCAAAGGGTGTTTTCCAATGCCTTTTCACCCCATGTCCACAGGAAAACCAATCAAGCTGTAACAAAAGAGGTTTGGGAGGGGCTTAGTCTAAATCCCAGGACTTCTTGTCTAGACTCCTCTAGAAGCCTTCCTTGTTGGGTCCTGTGTGTGCATGCTGGTTCCCACCTCAGTGCTCTGCTTTTCTTTTCTGGGAAGGAGAACCACGAAGGGGGCACCTTGCTGAGGCCATGTGTGCCCCAGCCTCCCCTCTCCCTTCTGCGGTGGAGAGCCCTTTAGAAGAATGCTGAGGTCTGGGGCCTCCACCCTGAGGTACCCAACAGTAACTTCAAGGAGCTAATGAGTAAAGTACAGTAACAAGAATAAATCCCAATGAGCTTATTAAAACACTGAACCACAGCTTTGGCAAGGGCAGGAACCATTGTCTGGAACTTGTTTGTCGATTTGTAGAGTGTTGCATGCCTTCAATGCATCCCCCACCCACCCTTTCAGAACAGACAGATTAGCAACAAAAGATAGATTTTCAAAGCTTTGCACAGCTGTGATTTACACTCCACTTTGGAGATCATTAGAATGGCTTCTCATTGGGATTGTAATGGGTTCCAACCAATCTCTGTTCCAGTGGACCTCCCGGGACTTTTGCTGTGGTGTGTGTGGAGAGTGGAAGCACTCTGATCCAACCTCCATCTCTTTTGCAAAGGCTGCTTTGTAATTGCTTTGGGCTTTATGAAACTACCACTCAACTCCCACCACCTCCAAAAGCAAGAAACTCTTCTGTCATGGGAACCTGTATCACCAACAGCATGGAATTGCCTCCAAATTGCCTCCCCCCCCCCCTCACTGGGGGAAGATCATGTTTTCAGAGCATCTGCAGGGCTTAAAGTACTTTTAAGAATGCCAGGGAGTTCATGCCCTTCAAGGATGTGCATCCTCAGTGGGGGGAGGGCTGCAGTTGTGCAGTACCTAACTGGTTAGCTCTATTCAAGTTCCATGTTAATGAGGCCAGTGTTGGAAGGTGAAAATCACAGGTGAAAAATACACAGGAGAAAGTCACAGGTGAAAATCCTGATTTGAAGTGTTTGGTGTATCTACTAAAGCTGAATATGTGCCCACACTGTGACCCAGCAGTTGCATTTCTAGGTGTATACCCAACAGAAAGGCACAAGAAGACTTGTAGAAGAATGTTCATAGCCGCATTATTCATAAAAGCCAAATCCTGGAAGCTACACAAATGTCCACTAACAATAGAAAGGATAAATAAATTATGGTATTTTTTACACAGTGGAATAATATACAGCAATTGGAATAAATGATCTACAAGTAACTGCAATATCATGGGTAAATCTCAACAAACAGGGTTCAGTAAAAGAAGCCAAGCACACAAGAATACACACTGTGTGATTTCAGCTTCATAAAGTACAAAAACAAGCTCAACTAATCAATGGTGTTAGAAAGTCAGGAGAGTTTCTACTCCTAGGGTGTGTGTGGTGAGCAGAAGAGAACATAAGGGGGGCTCCTAGGGTGGTGACTAAACGTGTTCAGGTTGTGAAACTTCATTGTGTGGTATGCACTTTTCTACATATGTCCTTTCATAAAAGGTAGAAGCAGTCATGGGGCTGGGTTAGTTTCATTCTGTTATGTAATCACGTAGTTAAAGTCCAACCTTAAAAGTCACCTGGGAAAGGTATTTATTTCTATTGGTTGCAAGAAAGAATGAAATTGGGAGGCCCTTTCACTGCGAACCTATCCAAATGAATAAACAAACCAACCAAATCCTAAAACTGAAGGTTTTTAAATCCCTATTGATTGGTATCATCTCACACCACTCACTTGGTCTCTAGACTTTTTGCCTGTGTATAATCAGAGGGCTTTAGGTGTACCCCAGTGACCCAACAGGAAAGACCATGTGTCAAAGGCAGGTGTTTGCCCAACACAGCATCACATGAACCCAGATGAGGCAATTGTTCACTGCAGCAAGGGGCTTTTTGCCCGAATTTGGTGATCTCCATATATTGTTTCTGTCATCACTGCTGGTAAAACCAAATTCTCATCCTCTCCTGAAACCCAAAACAGTTTCCCTGGAGCTGCCATTGCAAATTCATTTGAATTTGCTTGAAAGGAGAAATGAGATTAAAAACTTTAGTGTTGGGGGCGCCTGGGTGGCTCAGTTGGTTAAGTATCTGCCTTCAACTCAGGTCATGATCTTTGTGTCCTGGGATTGAACCCTGCATTGGGTTCCCTGCTCAGGGGGGAGTCTGCTTCTCCTTCTCCCTCTGCCACTCTCCCTGCTCATTCTCTCTCTCAAATAAATAAGTAAAATCTTAAAACAAAACAAAACAAAAACTTTAGTGTTGGTTTTATCCACACCCACACTGAACAATAAGGAGTTCTTCCAGATGGCAAACATCTTATTGGATCACTCCAGAATGTACATAAAGTCTATATTGTTGCCACCTTTTCAAGGTCTTGGGATGGACTTAGATTTGTGTATGCCCAATTTATAACTATCTGAGGACTGTTGTATGGAACAGGTCCCTGTGTTACAATTATTACTGTTTTTTTTTTTTTTTAAAGTAGGCTCCCCACTCAGCGTGGAACCCAACACAGGGCTTGAACTCATGACCTGAGATTAAGACCTGAGCGGAGATCGAGTCAGGCACTTAACTGACTGAGCCACCCAGGTGACCCTGTTAAAATTACTTCTAAATGGAAATTTACTGACTTTCTACAATGCTAGAGGTACCAAGGGGGTCAGACCCTTGGACAAATATTCTCATTTCTATCAATAGATATCTATTTAGCCTTTGTATTTTCTCTACCATGGTAGTAAAATTAGAAGAACAAATACATTTTTAATTATAAAATAGCAATCAGAACCGTGGATTCTGAAACAGATAAACCAGAGTTTGAATCCTGGCTCAGATACTTAGTAGCTATATGATCTTGGGCAAGTCCCTTAATTTCTTTAAGATTTGGTTAAGGTAGGAATAATAGTTATAATTACCTCATAGATTTGTTTTTGTTTGTTTGGTAAGGATTAGATGTGATTAGACAAAATTCTATCTTGCCCTAAATGGGACTCATAGCTGGATTCAAAGGAGCAAGAGGCTGTTTTTTATAGCACTTGTGGTAGATACGGCAGCATTCTTTCCAGAGGTCAGGTCCTTTCTACTGGTTCATTGACTTTGCTTTGCTTCTAATGACTCATACCTCCACCTCCACCAGAGGACTGTCCTTGGCTTTCTAGAACTGCGCACCGTTTAACCAGTGGTGGATTTTGTGGAGTATGAAAGCCCAGATTTCTGGTCTTGAGGAGGGCAGTCTCTGACATTGTGATTTGTACTTCTGATCTCCCTGTGGGACTAGATTGAGGCTGGGACTCTTCCTGGTCATGCTCTTGCTTGATTACTACTGATTCCCTGTTTTTTAAGTGACTTATCCCACTTCCTTACCGGTTTCTCTTGGGAACACTTCCTTAATAAGTTTGTTGCATGTGAATCCTCATTTCAGGGTCTGCTTCCTTTTCTTCTTCTTCTTCTTTTTTTAAATAGATTTCATTTGTCGGAGAGAGAGCGTGTGCATATGCATGCACAAGCAGGGGGAGCAGCAGGCAGAGGGAGAAGCAGACTTCCCACTGAGCCAGGTGCTTGATGAGGGACTCCATCCCAGGACCCTGGGATCATGACCTGAGCCGAAGGCAGACGCTTAACTGACTGTGCCACCCAGGCATCCCTCAAGGTCTGCCTCTGAGAGCCTGAGCTAAGATGGTTCTTTTTGCCATATACAAACTAGAGTAAAAGTTTCCCTGGGAAGTAGCTGGACTTGGGATGAGAACAGATACAGCTGTTAGATGCAGAGGTAGTTGGGAGTGGCTGCCTGTTTTTCTGTAAGTCAATTTCCAAATGAGATCAAGGTTTTGTAAAAACAATATTCTGATAGTGCCACAAATTGTTCCATCCAACAAGTGATTGTTGAGTTACTATCATATGTCAAGACACTATACAAACTAAGCTGTGCTTGAGTACCTGACCCATAGAAACTGTGAAATAGTAGATATTTTTTAAGTCACAAAATTTTGGGATAATTTGTTACACAGCAAGGGATAACTAATACAAACAGCAAGGAGGTCAATTTGGTTGGAGTGAAGTGACCCAGGGGAAGAGTAGTAGGAAAGGAAGCCAAAGAAGTAGCATCACTGTGGTGGAGCCAGACCTTATCTGTTAAGACTAAAGCAGGAGGTCTGATTCAATAGGCTTGGGGTCTGGGCATCTCCATAATTTAAAAATCTTCAAGGATGATGCTTTTCATGGTTGAATATATTGTATATAAGTTCCCCTGCTTATTAAAACTACCACCTTCTCATCTGGAACGGTCTGCCTCTTTCTTCTGTTTCCCCTTGCCCTCTGTTTTTGGGGCCAGTTTTATACCCACTGAGGGAACTCCTGAGGTTATAAACCAACAAGCAATGATTTTCTTATAGCCCAGTGCCAGACACTGGGTTGAGCTCTTTGCATAATTATCTTTTAAAATATTATAACTCTGAAAAGTACATATTAGTCCCCATTGTGCAGAAAAAGAAATTGTGGCTGAAAATGGTTAAATGAGCCAAGTTTTCGTAATAAGTGGCAGAGTCAGGATGGGAATCAGGTCTGTTGGATTTTAAAACTCCTAGCCACTACCCTAGACTTTTTCTTATATGAAGCGTCAGGTCATTGGGAAAGTTGGTGGAGTTAACTGTTAGGTTTTATATACATGTGACAGAGGAACGATGACCCATTTCTGAGGTTGGTGTCTTAGCTTGTTAAATGCCGATTTAACAGAGTCTGATGCATCACTGTTGTTTCCTCACATGCAATCCCAAGCAACCTAGCCCTGACTGCTACTCTTGGCTTGCTTGCTCTTTTCTTTTTTCTTTTCTTTTCTTTTCTTTTCTTTTCTTTTCTTTTCTTTTCTCTTTTCTTTTCTCTTTTCTTTTCTCTTTTCTTTTCTTTCTTTTTTTCTTTTCTTTTCTTTCTTTTCTTTCTTTCTTTCTTTCTTTCTTTCTTTCCTTCCTTCCTTCCTTCCTTCCTTCCTTCCTTCTTTCTTTTCTTTCTTTCTTTCTTTCTTTCTTTCTTTCTTTCTTTCTTTCTTTCTTTCTTTCCTTCCTTCCTTCCTTCCTTCCTTCCTTCTTTTCTTTCTCTCTTTCTTTCTTTCTTTCTTTCTTTCCTTCCTTCCTTCCTTCCTTCCTTCCTTCTTTCTTTCTTTCTTTCTTTCTTTCTTTCTTTCTTTCTTTCTTTCTTTCTTTCTTTCTTTCTTTCTTTCTTTCTTTCTTTCTTTCTTCTCCCACCCACCCACTCAAATTCAATAAATGTTTGTTGAATGCCCATTATATAAAGGCACTTAACTCGGTGCTGGGGCCCCAAAGATGAAGGGCCCCAAGGCCTACCCTTAAGGAGCTTATCTCTGGTGGGAGGAGTCACATAAAAATAAGTGAGTGCAGTGGATTTTTACAAGCGGATAGTTAACTGTTGTAGGTTTTGTCTGCCTTGCATCTGTTTTCCCTTCTTCTGATAGCATTTCAGTTTCTCTTTATGGATCTACTCCCTCCCTATTAGTCCATGTGTGTCTGATGGGGCTGATCCAGTGGTGGGCAGGCAAAAGACATAGGCGTGGCCAAGCAGAGCCTTCTAAACTCTGGTCACATCAGTTGTTTGAGGACTGAGCATGTTTCAGACCAGGGCATGAAAGCCCCATCCAGAACTGATGAAGCTCTAAGAGAAGAAGCATTTTCTTTCTGCTTGGGTTGCTAGAAAGGTAAGCTGCAGCTGGGGACCTACTCAGAGAAATGTCTGATATGGAAGCCAGCTCAGAAGAGAGTAGAGTCAAGAGACGAATGAAAAGACAAAGTCCTTATGATGTTGTTTGAGCATTTACTACATTATTATTACTGACTTAAATTGCTTTCAGGTGGGTTTCTGCTAATTGCTTTATAAGGGGATATGCTATAAAGGGCTAGTCTCATGCCATAGGCCCAGAGTAGGAAGTAGAATAAAAGTTCATGGTCTTTCAAGATAACAGAAATGACCTTGAGTTTATTCTACAATTTGTATGGACTAATAAATGCCCATCAACTGCTAAGTCAAATTTGAGAAGAATAGAATAGTAAAGAAGAGGATTTGCTTTACCAGATATGGAAACATATTAAATCACAGTAGTAAAAACAATGTAGTATGAGAAAAAGAATAGGAAAATAAATCCATGTAATAGAACAAAGAATTAAAAATAGACCCATGTTTATTTGGAAACATGGTATATGATAGATGTGGTACCACAAATGTGTATGCCATTGGTTTGTTTCATATATGGTGTTAAGTAAATGAGGTTACTCTATGCAGAAAAAATAAGACAGATTTCTGTATTACACTAAAAATTAATCTTCCAGAAGAATTAAAGACCTAAATATGAGTGGCACTATATAAAGCTAGTGGAAAAGAATATCTTTGTGGGTTTGGAGTGAGGGAGGCCTATGAAAATAAGACCACCAAAGCACAATTCATAAGGCAAATGGTGCATTTCATTACAACCAAATTAGAGGCTTTCTCTTCAATGCAAGCAATGTGGTTCATGTTAATAGACTCATAATAGACTGAGAGAAGGTATCTGCGTTAAAAAAAATGATAAGGGATTGATATCTAGATTAGAAAATGAATTTCTTTTTTTAAAAAATATTTTATTTATTTATTTGACAGAGATAGAGACAGCCAGCGAGAGAGGGAACACAAGCAGGGGGAGTGGGAGAGGAAGAAGCAGGCTCATAGCGGAGGAGCCTGACGTGGGGCTCGAGCCCATAACACCGGGATCACGCCCTGAGCCGAAGGCTGACGCTTAACCTCTGTGCCACCCAGGCGCCCTGAAAATGAATTTCTTTTTAAAGATTTTATTTATTTGAGAGAGAGAGCACAAGCAGGGGGAGTGCAGAGGGAGAGGGAGAAGCAGGGAGCCTGACATGGGGCTCAAAATTGTCAGTATTGGTAGGGATCTGGAGACACTAGAACTTGTATGTACTGCTGGTGAAATGTACATTGGTTTTGTTATTCTGGAGAACGACTGGGCAGTATCTTGCTAAAGTGATGTTTGTGGGCATATACCTTATGACCCAGGAACCCCAGACCTGAGTATATACCATAGAGTAATTCCCATATACTAATGGAAGGGGGGCATATGCAAGGATATTCATTAGAGCATTACTTACGGAGGCAGAGAATGGGCGCTTGAAAGCCAAGAATGAAAGAAATGTAATGAAACTTCCAGCAAAGTACCATCTAAGACACCATAGACACACCATACACTGTGTACTTTTCAAAGATCACCCCTCCACATACATACACATATATAACATTTACATATAGAAACACACATACATGTATGTACGTGTATCTCTATATCTATCTACCTATCTGAATCAAACACATTAATGTGGGTGCCTTTAGGGTAGGAGAGGAGATATAAAGAGAGGGAAAGTGAGGGAAATGTGAATGATCGGGTATAAAAGCAGAATAATAAAATAAGAGAGAGGCCCTGCATGTACAGATAATGAGAGTGTGCTGTGAATGGAAGCATATAATCAATTCAACTCTCCAAGTACTTCAGGTTCAAAGTAAGATTCAAATTCAAATTTAAAAGATGCCTTAAGTGAGGAGAGGGACATGTGCACTAGTCTCATCCTACCTGGGAGTAGCATGTGAGCTTAACTGTCCTTGAAGTATCATGGAATAGACACTGTATTCTGACCACCCCTATGTTACAGGGAGAGTGAAATTAGATCCCATCTCTAAATAATTTTCCATGCTTTGAAAAGTAAAGCAATGTGCAATTGGGGTTTTTGCTACTAAGATTAGATAGGAAGCAGTTTCTATATTTTTAAAAAGCAAACAATTTGTTGGAAGTCAGTCTGTTTATTGTCTAAAATCTTTTGCTTGATATCAGTGCTTCTGATTTAGTAGTAATCTGCAGTTTGGGGTTTCCTAAAATATTCAATGGTATGCAAGTTATTAAAACATTAATTTCAGTATAGTTAACATACAGTGCTATATTAGTTTCAGGTGTATAATATAGTGATTCAACAGTTCTGTACATTACTCAGTGCTCATCATGACAAGTGTACTCTTAATCCCCTTTACCTATTTCACCCATCCCCTCACTCATCTCCTCTCTGGTAACCACCAGTTTGTTCTCTGTAGTTGAGTCTATTTTTTGCTTTATCTTTTTTTTTCTTTGTTCATTTGTTTTGTTTCATAAATTACGTATTTGAGTAAAATCATATGGTATTTATCTTTCTATGCCTGACTTGCATCTTCCTCTCTAAATTCATCCATGTTGTTGCAAATGGCAAGATTTCATTCTTTTTTTATGGCTCAGTAATATTCCATTATATATATAGTGGCATGAAAGATTTAGCTGCCCTCATTAGCATTCATAAATTGTACAGTGTTTTCCTCCAGCTTTTTTCTTTTTTTTTTTAAGATTTTATTTATTTATTTGACAGAGATAGAGACAGCCAGCGAGAGAGGAAACACAAGCAGGGGGAGTGGGAGAGGAAGAAGCAGGCTCATAGCAGAGGAGCCTGATGTGGGGCTCGATCCCATAACGCCGGGATCACGCCCTGAGCCGAAGGCTGACGCTTAACCGCTGTGCCACCCAGGCGCCCCTTCCTCCAGCTTTGAGATGAAAGAGTCACACATCACAAAGAAAACTATTAGGTTTTAAATATATCTAACACTCCTTTCTGGATTTTGTACTCTGAGCCTAAATCAAACATATTCTTATAGGGCACATGTACCTTCCGTTACATGAGACATACCCAGAGACTATCCCTTTTCAGCTATGAAATGAACCCTCCAAACACACGAGCAACAGGAAGCTCATGGACCTAGCAAACTGTATCAAAGGAAGTCCCAAGGAGGTGTTGTTCTGGAAGCACAAGGACTTAATTTTTGTTGTTCTTTGCTGCAGCCCTGTGCTTATCATAATACCTTTTTTTCTTTTTAACTGCTCAGTACTCAGGTTTATTTATAAAGTTACTGCCAAAAAAATGTTTCACATAAATAGTTCTAAACAAGATTCATAATATACTCTTGTCTGCCGTAAAGCTTCTCTCCAGAGCCAGGGACAGATGCTGTGGAGGATTTCTGGGAAGCTCTGCCGTCTCAGTAGTGTGGAACAAAGACGCCCCGTGCGGAGTTTTTCCTGCCTTTCCTGTGGCACCTGCTCCACTCAGGGCCAGCTCTCCACCTGGCTGCACAGGCATGCGAGCGTGCCCTGCTCGGAACCGGCCGCTGAGGCAGGGGCACTGTGTGAGGAGCCCCTCAACAACTGTTTATGACATGAGTGAATAATATAAATGAATTCTCTCTTTGTCTCTCTCTCTCTCTCACACACACACACACAACACGCAAGCACACACTTACTTGTCTTTGTCTCACAATTCACTTTTTCTTTTGTTTCTCCCTTTTTAGAATTATCCTGTCAACAAACTCTTCACTAAGACCTCTTGATGTACTAACATCTGTGAGAGTCGAGGGGGAGAATAAAGAAGGAATTACAAAATATAGTTCTCATGGCTGAGTAGCAAATAATCTAACAGGGTAAATACATATGAGCAAGGCATGAGAATAAGAACCAGGAAGCTTTCCGCACCACATCACACTGGAAACTTACGAGAAAGAGACAGAGCGAGAGGCTGGATAGAAGATGGGGAACTACCCCCAGCGGGCCTACACAAAGCACTGGGGTTTTGGGGGGTGGAGGGGGTAATTGGGAGAGCTGGCCTGGGGCAGAATCTTCACAAAGGTTTTCTGGGGGAAACCTTGAGCAAGTCGCTGGTGGAGGCCTCACTGTTCTAACCAGCTGCTAATGAGAAACCGGCTCTTCGATGCCAGGAGAGGCTGCTGAGAGCGCACAAGGACTTAACGGTTTCAACTGAGCTTCTGCAGATGCACTCTCTAAGGAGTGGAAAACTCCACTCCAGACCCAAGGAGGCCAGAAGGGTGCCCATATACGTGAACAGGAAAATTGTGGCAAAAAAGAAAAAAAAAGCCAATAATACAATGATGGAAATCCTCAGCTTTGCGTCCAGGGAAAGCTTGGTTTAGCAATCACTGTGAGCCAGTGGAACTGGCTCAACCAACGTCAGCAACTTGAAGACATCTGGTCTTTATTTTTGGACTTTTGTACACTGAGGAGGATTATGGTTGTGTGATGTAGAGGCCATTTAGATCTGTCACTCTACAGAGTGTCTTATAATAGGAATCCCTCACACTTAGAATAGAACTTTGTTCTCCAAAGTCTCCTTGAGATTTTTCAAATATTAACTCTTTATCCCCCAGAAGGACTTTCTGAGGCAAGCTACTTGCGAGAGTTGTTTTTCATAGAGAAATTGGATTATGGAGTAGTGATGTATTTTAGCAAAGGGTAACCTAAGATTTGGTGGAGCCCCAGGGTCTTCAGCATCCCATGACTGCCAAAAATAATGCTTCTGTTCCTCCTGCTAAGCCCCTTGGCCTTCATTTCTTTTCTCCTTGCTTTGCCTTCTCTCTGGCTTCTGTTCATCTTTGGTCATCCTCTAGCTGGGTTTGTTCTAAAAAAAGAATTATCTGGTAAAGTTATTGAGATTTACTTTCCAACTACTGCCCTTCATATCCAATGGCCAAGGACCTGATGCCTCCCCCAAGCCCAGTTCTGTCTCTCATTTTCCTCCACTCACTTCTTCCACTTTCTTGTCCCCTCCCCCCCCACCCGCCGTGATTCCTGACTTTCCTTCCTTCCCTCATTAACACCTGTATTGAGTTGCATTGCCCATGGCTCTGATAGGTGATTGGCTATTTTGGATGATTTATTTGTAGCAAAGCTGCTACTGGCCTAAAAAATGGCTTAAAGGCTTCCTCCACCATTTAGCATTTACATTTTCATTGGGGATTTCAATGTCAAAGAAGTCACTTGAGGATTCCTGTACTTTGGTAGTCTTGGCCCTCGATTTTCTCCTGTCTGGCTGCCCACAGAGCCCACCTTCAGAGCCCGCACCTGCTTTCAGGCTGTGGCTCCTGCAAGCTCGTCGGGCTTCTCTTTCTCACGTTCCAGTGTTTTCAGTTGATGTGGCGTCTTTTAATATTTGAGGAGCAAAGGACACAAGAAAAGACAGGTAGCAAGAAGAGGGAGAAGGAACATTGCAAACTGAATAAAGGACCAGCCCCCAGGCTGAGGTTTCTAGTCTGTGGAAAGACCTATTGGGTACCAGTGATATTGTTGTCCATTAAGAAAAATCCATAGGCTTTTCAAAGATGCATTTTCACCTCAATACAGCAGGAGCAGCTACTGTGCTGTGCGATTCCTGAGGATTTATGGCTGGTGAGGGTTAATGGTTTGAGGTGTTCTTCCTTTCTGTGCCTCATTAATCCTTAGGAAGCTCGAGTGCTCAGGTAGTGATTTGGCTCCAGGAGGGCCACAGAGGCACCCACGTGCCTGTCCAGCTTCAGGGTGACGGCAGAGGCCCAGCCACCCGCTCTCCGCTCCTGCTGCGGCTCTCTGTTGGCTCCGGTGTTCGTGACCGGCGGCCACCCACCCCCTGCCTGTGGCATTACAGAAAGTTTGAAAGAAGACAGCATTGTCCTCTTCTGAGAAAGAGGAAGGTGGGTGTGATCCTCCTCATGCAGTGGGTGACAGAGGAAATGTTTGACGGCGAGACAGACAGTCCCTCAGCAGTTACAGTGTGCTCTCTGATGGCCGGAGGCTGCAGGGTTTGTGACTGTTCTGCGCCGGTCTGCTCCACCTCTCTCCCGCCCGCCGACGTGAGTTGAGTCCTAAGGCACTAGTGCAAAAACTGGGGACATAGCCATTAACAAGAGCCACAGGGCCCCTGTCTTCACATTTGCTTTGTCTTCTTCTTCCTTTTTCTTTCTTTCTTTTTTTTTTTTTTTTTTTTTAAGATTTTACTTATTTACTTGAGAGAGAGAGCACAAGCAGGAGGAAGTGCAGAGAGGGAGAAACGGACTCCCTGCTCAGCATGGAGCCTGATGCAGGTCTCCATCCTAGGACCCTGAGATCATGACCTCAGCTGAAGGCAGACCTTTAACCTACTGAGTCACCCAGATTCCTCCGCAGGTTTTCTGCGTTTTAGTGTGTGTTTGGGACATGTGTGTGGGAGAGGGCCTGGCGAAAAGCAAATACGCATTTAATCTTTTCACAACGCTGTGTCTCAGGTAGGACAGGTATGCCTATGCCCATTTCATAAATGGGAGATCTGAACCTTCAAAGAGGTCAAGTGCTTGAGGTTTTAGGGGAACTGGTTTATGCATTCATTTGCTCATCAGTCAGATGGATTCACTAGGGGCCTGCTATGTTCCAGATCATCTCCTCGGCTTTTGAAATGTGAAGATGGCTAGGGTCTGACTTGCTTTCCAGGGCTCACAGTGTAATGTGAAAAGAGCCACAAAAACACATTCCAATGTAGTTACTGCTATAATGGAGCCTGTGCTTACAAAGTGGGGCCTTGGATGAGGAGGCCCTGAACCTGCCTAAGGAAGTCAGGGATACAGGAGACAGAGCTGAGCCCAAAACATGTGTGAGACTTCCTTCTGATAATGTCATGTAGAGCATGGGCTCAACAACACTTGTTGGATTGAATTGAACCACGTCTTTGAGGGCTGGCTTCACTATCTTGTTTAAAAAGAGTCCCCAGGCCATCAGAAATATTCAAATTAAGCAATCCCCCCCCAAACAAAAAACAAAAAACCTCTTCTCATTCCAAACTGACATAGAAATTGGTCACTGCACTTTTGTTCAGGCTCCCTGCTTTTATGTGACTAATTAAAAGCTGAGTGGCTGCTAAGTTGCAAGACAAATGACAAATTATTTATATCTTATTTATTAATGTAAAATGTCCAGAAACTCTTGCAAGAATCTGCTGCAACCCTTCCCCTCATCATTCCTGCATACCTACCCCGCCTCTGTTAGACTGGTCTTAATTATAAAGGGCTTCTGCCCATCCTCAACCACAGCAGTGTAGGAGCCATGAGAACAAACTCAGGAAACGTGGGCTTGTGTCCTGAGCCCACCATTAGCAAAAGATCTGACCATGTGTAGAGTCCCTTAATCTCTTGGTGTCTCCATTTCCTAAGCCGTCAGTGGGATCATAATGCCTGTCTTACCTTATAACATGAGTCTTTCTGAGGTTCTCAATGGCGACGACATGTGACAGAGATTAAGGAGCAACACACTCCGTACATGTTAGGGGATGTCATTTACTATTACTGTAGCGTGCCTGCTGACAGACAGATGCTAGACGTTTGCTAACTTAGTTGGTTTCTGGTATGTGCAAGGGAGTATCAGACTTCTCCTATTCCTTTGGTGTCGGAGGGCTGGGATGTGGCCCTGGCAGCTGAGGGCAAACATCCCACTTCAGCACTCTCCCTGGCCGAGGGTCGGGCTCCTCCTTAAAGGCTCAGTTTCCCCAGTCTAATAAATTGTGCAGATTGTCCCATTTTGCTTTGATAAGTGATGACCCCTGGCTGCCTCGTCTCCTTTTAGGCTTGCAACTGCTTCCATGAGCTGGCAACTCCGGTTCTCCTGGGCTTTGGCCAGGCCTGCACAGGAAGACCGTGGAGATTAGGATGAGGGTTATTCACACCCTCTGCAGCCACCTTCTCATGCTCAGTGTCTGCTTGGCTGGCATTACAGGCGGAGGGAGCGCTGAGCATGGGTGTGGAGGGGGTGCAGGAAGGAAAGCATGGGTAGGGAGAATTCTGCCAAGCTCACAGGGTTCTAGGAGGGAAAGTGGGTTGAGGGGAAAAGCGGAGACTGAGGATGTGATCGCCAGAGCTGGAGATTTTATTTGAACAGACAGAAGAGATAATATTTATTCTTCTATACATAGAGTGATCATGTGTCCAGACCAAACATTGAGACTGTGGACCAAGATCAAACAGGTATATGTATGACAACAACAGGACAGTATCGTCTGAATGTAGATTGTCTGGGAACATTCTGGAAGAGTGTTCTCTTCTGTCTATGACTTCATACCCTTCTAGGATTTCAAAGTTCCTGAGTGTAGGTTTGCTCTGAGGCACGGTTGGGATGTTTGTGTTTGGGATCTTTCTACCTATCCCTTTTTTCTTTTCCTTCAACAAATACTTAGTGAGCACCTACAATATGTGGGGCCAGGGGCAGCTTCATGGGCATGGGATCTGTGCAGTTGCAACAGAGCCCCCACCCTTAGGCCAGTGCCTTAATGTGCTACTGCTGTCGTCTTCAAATGTGTAATGTTTCTTCCACAAGGAAGTTTTATTTCCTGAAGTTTGCACTGGGCCCCGTAAATTATGTAGCTGGTCCTGTGTGGCATTACCATGTTAGGTGTTGGAGATACAAAGGTGAAAAGACAGGTTTTCCCAGAGTTTCTCCCCGGCTGTCACCAGCTTACCTCCCACGCAAGACCCCAGGTGCTGGACATAGTTCTTTACGCAGTCATCTGCTCAATGCTGTCTTAGCTGAGTATGAAAAGTTTCTTCTTAATTAATTCACTAGAAAACATTACAAATACATAAATATCTTACCTGTTATAAAAGTGGTTGAAATTACCATAGAAAATTAAGACTATGCAAAAAAAAAAAAAGAAAATATAAAATAATCTCTGGTCCCATCATCCATATGTGGTAGTTAGCTCTGGGTGGTGGGGTATTTGCTGTTTTCAATTTTAATTTTTCTTATTTATATTTTTAAACAAAGGTAGGATCCCACTCTGTTTGCAATTTTATAACCCTGATTTTTCACTAAAATTGCATTTTGGCCATTTTCCATATCATTAAATAATTTCCAAAAATATGGTGTTTTATGTTGGTAGCATTTATCACATGGATGTGTCCGGATCTATTTTCTTCTTTTTTGAATACATCTAGGTTGTTTCCAATTTTTAGCTGAGTTAAATGTCACTTGTATGAATATCCTTGTATATAAATATTTGTCTGCTTCCTTGGTTATTTTCATGGGATAAATGTCAAAAGGCGAAATTACTACCAAAGGGTATGGAGAGTCATAGCACATGTGCAAAGTGTCTTCCAAAGGATGGTGACAACTTCTAGTCTCAGCAGGTTGTGAATAAGAGGACTGTTCCACAAATCTCCCAATACTGGCTATTTTTGTTTTCTAAAATGGTTGGTTGTCAAAGCTGACTGGTGAAAGCATTTCTTTGATTACTTATTAGATTGAATAGATTTCTTATGTATTTATTGGGCACATATATTGCCTCTTTTATAAAGTGTCCAACCACAACTTTTACTTACTGTTTTATCAGAGTGCTCCATGTTTTCTTGGTATCTATAAGTGAGTTATCTTTTAACTCTCTTTGTTTTTTTTTTTTTTTAACATATTAGGGAACATGCAGAATTAGGTCAAAGTGGCTGATAATAAATGCATATTTAACATGTTATCTCTGCTGAAAATTACCTTCACGAATTCTTTGAACTTGAGAAATTATCTTCTCTGTAAAAACTTTGGTGGTTGTGGCACCTGGGTGGCTCAGACGATTGGCTGTCCAACTTTTGATTTCAGCTCAGGTCATGATCTCAGGGTCCTGGGATTGAGTCCCACGTTGGGCTCCATGCTCAGTGGGGAGTCTGTTTGAGATTCTTTCTCTCCTTCCTCCACCCCTCTCCCCATTCATGCCCTCTCTCTCTCTCTCAACAAACAAACAAACAAACACCCCACAAAACTGGTGGTGTTCAATATGAGAATGTGTTCCTGCAAAGGAAATGAAATTCCTGTAATGGAAAGAATTCCTATGAAAAATGAATGAACATCCACCAAGAGTGACGTCAAGGGGATTCTTGCACCAAGTGAGATGTTGGGCTGACTGGATGATGTTCATCATTTTTGACTCTCTTCCTCTAATTATAATGGCAAAATTTCAAATACCGTTGTCTGTCTGGTGAGGCCCTTCCACTTGTAACCCATGAGTAGTTATATCCAGGTACGTTCAGGCCTTCCTGGGTCATATAAGTTATTGTGTTAAATAACAGTATATTATCTGAGAGAAAATGAGAATAAGATCCAAATGGTGTGATCAAGAGGACCACGCTGAAGTATTCGAAGGAGTAAAAGAGAAGGGAACCTATGAGGGCTGTAGAAATTGGGGAGGTCTTCCTGGAGGGAGTGAGCCTGGAGTGAATCAGGCTGTGCAATGGAGAGGGTGTGAAGGCTTTCCAGGTACACAAAACATCATTATGACTTGTGGGCAATGAACACAGTTGAGGCGTGGTCCTGTGTGTTTGTCACCAGTCAAATCTGGGCAGAGAGGATTGATCATCCTGAAAGCCAGAAATTCCTTGGAACACCAAGTGAGGAAGAATGTTTCCAGAGCTAAGGGAAATTCCAGCTGGGGATTCCACAGTGAAATTCTCTGAGACCTTGTTGGAAGCCATCATTCTGGAATAAATCCAAATGGGCTACAAGTTTTTCTCTTCCTTTCTAAGTTGTTTGCTCCTGAGCTTTTATTCTCACTGCTGAGCATGTTGGCAGGTCTGGTGAGTTGCAGAGAGTAGCCATTACCTTGCAGGAAGGTGAGCTTCAGCTTCTCCATCTGAACTTTGACAAGCTGCTTTCACATTTGGAAACAAAGGTGTCACAAAGTTGGGTTCTGTTGTAAGGGAAGGAGCCTTGGCACCTGCACTGTCTGGTGAATCAAGGACAGCCTGCACCTTGTTTACTGAGTTAGTGGGGCAAGGTGCAAGTGAGTGCTGGGTTCAGTTCCACTTGATGCAGTTATCTTCAGTCTTCCACAAATGGTCCTGAATTATACTCCCTAACCTGATCCTACAGTTTACAAAGTCACCAGCTTGGAGGAAGAGGTGTAGGTGCTTTGGCACAAACCACTTTCTCATCTGTGCCTCACAGCTGAGATGTAGACACATATTTGGTGTCCCGTGAATTTATTTGATGAGTATTTGATGGGTTTTTATACATCTCAAGTTCAACGTATCAGGAACTGTGCTAGGTGCTGAAAGTACAAATTTAATTAAGGTGCTCTCTGTCCAGTGATAAGTATGTGAAGGACAGCATTGTGAGACCCAAGAGGGATGGGAGAATAAGTGGCAGCAAGGGGTGTGAGATGAGGGCAGACCATTAAAAAGGGACAAACTATAATAAATGGGGACAATCCGAAAGGTCACATTATTCTAAAACCCCATGTATCTCAAGGTTTGTGGATTTCAAGTAGCTTCCCAGCTTTGCTGAGCTCACTATTGGAATATCTGAGCAAGCACCAGAAAGGAAGATGATGTTTAATAACAAGCCAGTGACATTCTCCCATCCTGGATGTCTCTTGGCCATCACATTCCACTCTCAAATGACCCTTTATAGAGAGCTTTAGGCTGAATTTTTCCAATGTACTAAGGGGTTTTGTTGATGCAAGAAGAGTATTTGATGTTTATCCAGCACCAAGAAAAGCAAAGCAAATCTGCTCATTAGTCCCTGCAGCTTTTAGGTCTACCCATCCCTAGTGAGGGATGTTGGTCTGGAAGGGAGCTACTTCCATCAGCAGAGCAAATTCTCATTGCCAGCTCCTTGTGGACACACTTCCAGGTGTACAGTCCCATCTCTCCTGTCCTCCTTGCTAAGCCCCGTGAAATGTAGTCATGGAGGTTCACATACCTATTTTAGCTCCAACCCTTTTGTAGGTCGAGTGGGTCTGGGAAGAAATAGGAGTCCTAGAGGCCACATCTGAATGGGGCACTTTCTGTGTACTCTTGTTCCTTTCCATCTGCCATCTTTCACAGGAAGAGGCAAACTGATTTTACAGTCTGTTAGTCCATTGGTCACTTAGGTGCCTGCTTCCTTCTCCCCTCCTGCTTCCAGGTGTGACCTTTCCCAAAAGGGGGAGGTTCCCATATGGAGGGATATATGAAGAATGTTGATCCCTTGCCCCTCATGGCTACTTTGGGACATACACCTGTTAAAAAGCTTTACCTTAATAAATAATATTAACAATATTTATGGAACATATACTATCTGTTAGGTACTTTGCTTGGCAACTTAAACACATTATCTCATTAAACACACCAGTCCCATAAGTCAGGAACAATTATTATTCTGTATTAGGGATGATACAGTGAAGTGTAGAAGAGTTAATAACTTATGATGGTTGGCAGATGGAACAATCAGGATTCAAGTTCAGGTGTGTCACTTCAAACTCAGTTTTTATCCGATTCTAACCATTCCACCTCCACATACTTTCAAAGACTGTATACGCTCAGCGGCTTGCTTATCAGTACAACATGGAAGGAACAGTGTTGGTCTCAAAAGGGTTTCTTTCTACTCTAATTTCCTTGATAAGCACCAGGTCTTTTTGACCAGAAAGAACTTGTGGCTTTTAAAAATCCTAACTGTTGAAAAAGTACTTTTCTATCGGGAGAAAAAAAAAAAAGTCGTTTGTGACCTCCCTGTGGTGTCCAATGTCCCTCCTTCCCTTCTCCCTCCCTCTCCTTTTCTCTTTTGTGTCTGTGAGTGGAAGTGTTCAGCCCTTGGGCATGGCCTACAGGCACGGGCTATAACTCATGCCTCCCTCTGGCTCCCCTATGAACATATTTGTGATGATAAATGTTGAATGGTCCAGGACTAATTGCATCGTGGGGAGAAGTGGGTACAGCAGCTTCTTGGCGGGACTCTTTCTGTGGGTGGCACCTTGGAAAGTGCTGTCTTTAGGGATTACGTTAGCAGTTGCGTACTTTCCGCCCCGCACTGGAGAACAGCCCCCACTAGCAAAGGAAAGAAAAGCCGACAATGGTATTTCTTGGGAACTGGCCCAAGTGTGACTGATTGTGAGAACATCCATTGGGCCAGAGGTCCTGGACTGTTTTACGGCGAGACTCCACTCTCACCTCCCAGACGCGGCGGGATGTCCCCACACACTTCAGGCATCTGCAGATGTCCCCCAGTTTCTGTAATCCTGCCTCCAATCAGAGGCCTGGGCCCAGCCCGCAGTCTATGTTCCACTTCCAGACGCAGGTGCTCCAGCCTCCCTGCAGTCGGTCCCGCGGCCCTGATGCTCTTCACATATCCCTGCAGGGGAAGCTGCCAGGGACTTGCAAGAGTTTGTTATGGGCTCCAGGAAGGGACTTTGCCCTCCAGAATCCTGTCCAGAAAATGTGATGGAATTTCTCTAACAGGAAACACAACTTTCAGTATAATTAAATTCCCAAATACAAATGCTAACTGGTATTCACACTCACTTGTAAATGTAAATGAGAAGCACCCCACTCCAGCAGCCAGCAGGAAGGTCCTGGATTGCTGAGGTGGAGGTGAGGGAGGATGCTGAATGAGGCTCACTCCCACAACTGCAGCTCGAGGATTCCGAGAAGTGACAACTTGTGCTGACTTCTCCTGTTGCCCCATGTGGGCCTGTGTTTGGTGGATAGCCCTGGTGGGTAAGGGGTGAGAATTCTCACTTCTGCCCTCCCTTCAATGGACAGCCATATCAAACTGTCTCTTTAGTTTCCTAATGAAGATGTCTCAGCATTCATTCACCCTTTTCACCTGTTTTTTCTAGACCTGAAAGCTGGAAAGGCAAACTGGAGGGATACGTTCTAGATTAGGGGGAGAGGAAAGTGATCAGGTTGGGAGATACCAGTCAAGAGAAGTGGGGCTGGCTCTAAGCTCCACTGAACACTCTGAGAGAAGGGAAATAGAGCCGAACTGAGAAAAAGAGTGCTTTCTTCTGAAGAAAGACTTCTTGTCCCTGTAGGCAATGAAACAGAAAATCCAGAGAAGTATTCAACCCCCCAATGAAAATGGACCAGAAGCAACAAAAAATGTGAAATAAAAATACAACCATTTTTAAAACAACACAACAATTCCAAAAATACTTTGTGCTTATCAGCTTTGCTCCAGCCTTCCTCTAGTGGCGTCTCCTCTAATCACTGCGGGATCTGATTTCTAATCTGGACACCACTGTGCTGGGTCAGTGATTTTTTGGGGGGTGGGGGGTGTTGAAAGAGCAAGAGCTGGCCTCATGGTTTAGCTCCCAAGTCCCCATTGACTTATCAAGTCAAACAGCATATCCTCAGAATGTGAGGGGCTATTGATTCTAGGATCCAGAGTTTGTCTTCTCCAGCTTTTAAGGATAGTTGGCCATAGCTGGTGAATATGTGTCTCTTTGGGTCAGGTTTATGCCAAAGCCAAGGAGAGCATGGGAAGGGAAGTGTTTGTTACTTAGCACAATAAGAACCCATGTGGAGCAGTGAAAAATGGGCAAAGCTTAGGAAAGGAGGATTATGGGTGGTCCTGAGCTTGCTGATTTGGGCCGGAGGGATTTGAGGTGTTTCTCCAAATGAATGAGGAGCTCAAGCAGGGTTTCTGGGCACTTACTTTCCTCTAAGATAATTAGATTTTTTATTCCCAACTTTCATTTGCCCTGCCTTCGAAGACCCAATTCAAGATTTTTCTACCTCTGGAAAGCCTTCTCCAGATACCTCAGCTTATTTGGTGTGTGTGTGTATGTGTGTGTGTGTGTGTGTGTGTTTAACTAAAGTTTTAAAAAAGCTATAAAATAATTTTTCCAAACATGCAGACGGCCAACAGCCGTGTGAAAAGATGCTCAACATCACTCATCATCAGGGAAATGCAAATCAAAACCACAATGGGATATCACCTTACCCCTGTCAGAATAGCTAAAATCAACAACATAAGAAACAAGTGTTGATGAGGATGCGGAGAAAAAGGAACCCTCATCCACTGTTGGTGAGAATGCAATCCGGTGCAGCCACTCTGGAAGACAGTATGGAGATTTCTCAAAAAGTTAAAAATAGAACTACCCTATGATCCAATAATTACACTACTGGGTGTTTATCTAAAGAATACAAAAATACTAAATCAAAGGAATAACTGCACCTCTATGTTTATAGCAGCATTACTTACAATAGCTAAGATATGGAAGCAGCCCAAGTGTCTATTGACTGATGAATGGATAAAGAAGATGTGGTATACACATACAATGGAATGTTAGTCATAAAAGAAGAATGAAACCTTGCCATCTGCAACTGCGTGGGTGGAGCTAGAGAGTATTATGCTAGGTGAAATAAGTCAGAGGAAGACAAATACCATACGATCTCACTCATATGTGGAATTTAAGAAGCAAAACAAGCAAAGAAAAAAGAGAGAGACAAACCAAGAAACAGACTCTTAACCATAGAGAATAAACTGATGGTTACCAGAGGGAGGTGGGAGAGGGGTAAAATATGTGATGAGGATTAAAAAATAAAATTATAAAATAAAACATAAATACAGAAAACCATACAAAACAAATGCAGGGCTTAATGGATTGTTATAGGGCAAGCACCTCTTTAACTGTCACCCAGATAAAGAAAGAGAACTTTGTCAGTCATGTTGGAAGCCCTCCAAGTGTCCTGTCATGATCACAAGTCTTTTGCCCCTTAAAGTAACCATATACTGACTTCTAGAGAAATCACTTCCTTTTTTTTTCTTTTTCTTAATTGGTGGGGGTATTATTACCAAAGTGGCATCTCTAAACATAGTTTAGTTTTGCCCATTTTTAAAAACTTCAATATGTCTTTAAAATCTCTTTAAACTTACAGTTTTCCCCTCCAAACTTTTCTCTTCCATATAGTTGATCTGTTGAAAAACCAGGGCATTTGACCTGCGATTTCTTACAGTGTGATTGTTGCTGACTGCACATTCCTGATGCAGTCCAACAAGTTCTCTGTGTTTCCTGCAAAATGGCAGCTGGATTTGGAGGATTCCAAATCAGGCTCAATTCCTTTGGCAAGATGATGGGTGGTACATCAGGAAGTATATAATGTCTGGTGGTCTTCTTTGTTACTTTAGCAGATATTGGGCCTAGACCCAACAATTTATTTTGAGCTGCAGAATATTTTTTTCTTTTATTAGTCAGGCTATATCTATAAAAAGGTACTTTTCCTTAGCTATTTGTTTAATTAGTAGTTCAGTTCAGATAGGAAATGTGTAAAGTAAATGCTTCATTCTTTCCTTTATTTACTAGTTGTGAAGATAATGAATATTTCCTATCATCCTCCAAAGATGCCTTTTTATTTTAATTATCATGAACTCATGTTTCCATGTATTCATGCATGTATTCAACATACCTGATGGGTTTCAAGCAATTGTAATAATTACTGCAGCTCAATTCATCCCATCTTTTGTTAGTGAAACACCCTCCATTGGCACATGAAGCCTTTGCGAAGACCCTAATAGTCTTTAATGGCTTCCTTGCTACTTAACAGCAAGATATTCTACGTTCATCTTGTACCTTTCCTGCTTTGGACCTGCCATCTCTTCAAGAATCCCTGGTTTCTTTTAGTAGGAAATGGTATTTTAGAAGCTCAATCCAGACATAGTATGCTCATTATTACTGTGTTTCTAAGCCTCTTTAGTGGACAGATTGAGGAAATATCCATGTATTTTTAAAATATCTGTGTATTTTAAAAGATAAAATACCTCATGAGTTCATTTTGATACTTCTTTTTTTTTTTTTTAAAAGATTTTATTTATTTATTTGACAGAGATAGAGACAGCCAGCGAGAGAGGGAACACAAGCAGGGGGAGCGGGAGAGGAAGAAGCAGGCTCATAGCGGAGGAGCCTGATGTGGGGCTCGATCCCATAACGCCGGGATCACGCCCTGAGCTGAAGGCAGACGCTTAACCGCTGTGCCACCCAGGCGCCCCCATTTTGATACTTCTAATTCAAATTTGGTGCTATAAGTTTTTTTTTACAAACACAACAGGCTCAGAACAATACCAGTACTACTCTCACCAATGTGATTACTAAGAGTTAGATTTTTTTTCAATAGAGACAAACCAAGAAACAGACTCTTAATTATAGAGAACAGACTGATGGTTACCAGAGGGGAGGTGGGGGGGTGGGGGATGGGTGAAATAAGTGCTGAGGATTAAAAGTACACTTACATGATGAGCACTGAGTAATGTATAGAATTGTTGAATCGCTATATTGTACACCTGAAACTAATATAACACTGTATGTTAACTATACTTGAAATTTAAAAAATCTATTTTTGGGGAAAAAAGAGTAAGGTTTTTTCATTTGCTCTGTGCATATGCCTCATTTTTAGGGGGTATTTTTAAATTTTTAATAGACTTTATTTTCTAGAGCAATTTTAAGTTCACAGCAAAATTGAGCAGAAGACATAGGGACTTCCCAGTAACCCCCCTGCTCCCACTTATGCACGGCCTTTTCCACTATTAACATCCCCTACCAAACCAGTACATTAGTTACAGTTGATAAACCTACGTTGACATATTATCATCACTCAAAGTCACAGTTTACATTAGGGTTCACTCTTGGTGTTAACATTGTATGAGTGTGAACAAATGTGTAATGACATGTATCTACCATTATAACAGACAAAATAGTTTCATTGCCCTAAAAATCTTCTGTGCTCTGCCTGTTCATTCCTCCCTTCCACCTAACCCCCAATCTTTCTACTGCCTCCACAGTTTTGCCTTTTCTAGAATTTATATGGTTGGGATCATACAGTATGGAGCCTTTTCAGATTGGCTTCTTTCACTTAGTAATGTGCATTTAAGTTTCCTCCATGTCGTTTCATGGCTAATTGCTCATTTCTTTTTTAGCACTGAATAATATTCCATTGTCTGGATGTACCACAGTTTATTTATTTGTTCACTTACTGAAGGATATCTTAATTACTTTCAAGTTTTGACAATTATGAATAAAGTTACTATAAACATCCATGTGTAGGTTTCTGTGTAGACATAAGTTTTCAGTCCTTTTGGTAAATACCAAGCAGCATGATTGCTGGACCATATGGGAAGAGTATGTTTAGTTTTGTAAGGAATTGATAAACTGTACCATTTTGCATTTCCATTAGCAGTGAATGAGAGTTCCTGTTGCTCCATGTCTTTGTCAGCATTTGATGTCTGTGTTTTGGATTTTGGCCATTCTAATAGGTGTGCAGTGGGGTCTCCTTGATGTTTTAATTTTCAGTTCCCTAATGACGTACAATGTTGAACATCTTTTCATATGCTTATTTGCCATTTGTTTTATTTTCCACTGGTGAGATGTCTGTTCAGGTCTTTGGCCTATTTTCTAATCACATTATGTTTTTACACACTTCTGAATGTGTGCCATGCTTAGGATTAGTGTGACAAGCAGGTGAATCATTTAGCATAAGCCTAAGCTCTATCCATATGGACTTCTGATATTTGATGAATTGGTAGAACAGATAGCTAGACAGTTATTTGTGTGTAGTGTTTCTGGAGAGGAATCCATTAGGGGCAATTCTGAAAAGAGTAAAATGTGTATTACTCCTATTTGTCTCCTGTCTGATTTCTACAGAGGCAGTTGGCTACAGATAAAAACTAAAAGGATGATTTCTCTAACGACTCTGTCCAGTAGTAAGGATAAGCCAGGTTATGATGCAGTAACAATCAAGTGTGGGATCCCACTAGCTGGATAACACAGTAGTTTCTTTCTTTTCTTTTTAATTTCCCTGATTAGAGGTTTATTTTTTTATTTCAAATTTTTATTTAGATTCCAGGTAGTTAACATGTAGTGTAATACTAGTTTCAGTAGAATTTTGTGATTCATCACCTACATGCAACACCCAGTGCTCATCACAAGTGCCCTCCTTAATACCCATCACCCATTTAACTCATCTCCCTGCCCACCTCCCTTCCAGTAACCGTCAGTTTGTTCTCTATAGTTAAGAATATGTTTCTTGTTTTGCCTCTGTCTTCTGCCCTGCCATGTTCATCTGTTTCATTTCTTTTTTAAAAATTATTTTTATTCATTTGAGAGAGAGTATGGGCGGGAGGGGCAAAAAGAGAGGGAGAGAGAGTCTTAAGCAGACTCTGTGCTGAGGCTAGAGCCTGACACGGGGCCCTGAGATCACTACCTGAGCTGAAACCCAAGAGTTGGACACTTAACCAACTGTGCCACCCCGGCACCCCGTTCATCTCTTTTGTTTCTTAAATTCCACATATGAGTGAAATCATACAGTATTTGTCTTTCTCTAACTGACTTATTTCACTTAGCATAATATACTCTAGCTCCATCCTCATCATTGCAAGTAGCAAGATTTCATTCTTTTTTTATGGCCAAGTAATATTCCATCTTCTTTAGTCATTCATCAGTCGATGGATATTTGGACTCTTTCCATAATTTGGCTGTTGTTGATAATGCTTTATAAACATCAGGGTGCATGCATCCCTTCGAATCAGTATTTTTGTATCCTTTGGGTAATACTTAGTTATGGCTTTATAATACCTTATTATGGCTTTATGCAGTGACAATTCTTTTTTTTACACTAATTAAAAAATTTTTTTAATTGAAGTATAACCTATACTTCATAGTTTGATATTAGTTTCAGGTGTAGAGTATAATAATTCAGTGATTCTATACATTTCTCAGTGCTCTGAAGACAATTGTACTCTTAATCATTGTTATCTATTTCACCCATCCTCCCACTGACCTCTCCCCTGGCAACCACCAGTTTGTTCTCTGTATTTGAGTCTGTTTTTTGTTTGTTTCTCTTTTTTTCTTTGTTCTGTTTCTTAAATTCCACATATGAGTGAAATCATATGGTATTTGTCTTTCCCTGTCTGACTTATTTACTTAGTTTAGCATTATACCCTCAGTCCATCCATAGTGTTACAAATGGCAAGATCTCATTCTTTTATGGCTGAGTCATATTCCATTGTGTGTGTGTTTGCATGTGCATGTGTGTGTGTGTGTGTGCATGTGTGTGTGTGTGTATACCCCACATCTTTATTGATTCATCTATGAATGTACACTTGGGTTGTTTCCATATCTTGGATATTGTACATAATGCCACAATAAACATAGGGGTGTATATATCTTTTCAAGTTACTGTTTTCATTTTCTTTGGGTAAATACCCAGTAGGAGAGTTACTGAATCATATTTCCATTTTTTTTTAAGGTGAATTGAACTGGAGGGTATTATGCTAAGTGAAATAAGTCAATCAGAGAAAGACAATTATCATATGGTTTCACTATATGTGGAATATAAGAAATAGAGGATCACAAGGCAAGGGAGGGAAAACTGAATGAGAAGAAATCAGAAAGGGAGACAAACCATGAGAGACTCTTAACTCTGGGAGACAAACTGAAGGTTGCTGAAGGGGAAGTGGGTGGGGGGATGCGGTAACTGGGTGATGGGCATTAAGGAGGGCAAGTGATGTGATTAGCACTGGGTATTATATGCAACTGATGAATTATTGAACCCTGCATCTGAAACTAATAATGTCCTGTATGTTGGCTCATTGAATTTAAATTGAAAAAAAAAAAAAAACTATTAAAAAAAAAAAAGCTAAAGTAGGATCCACACCCAGTGCAGAACGCAGGACAGGGCTTGAACTAACAATTGCGAGATTGAAACCTGAGCCAAGATCAAGAGTCAGATGCTTAACCAACTGAACCACCCAGGTGCCCCTCATATTTCTGTTTTTAATTTTTGAGGAGCCTCCTTACTTTTTTCAACAGTGGCTCCACCAGTTTGCATTCCCACCAACAGTGCATGACAGTTTCTTTTTCTCCATATCCTTGTCAACATTTATTACTTTTTAATTTTTTTTTTATTTTGACCATCTGACAGGCATAAGATGATATCTCATTGTGGTTTTAATTTGTATTTACCTGATTATTAGTGATGTTGAGCATCTTTTCATGTGTCTGTTGGCCATCTGTATGTCTTCAGAAAAATGTCTGTTCAGGTCCTCCGTCCATTTTTAAATTTGGTAATTTGGGGGTTTTTGGTGTTGAGTTGTAAAAATTCTTTATATATTTTGGATATTAACCCATTATTAGATATATCATTTGCAAATGTCTTCTCTCATTTAGTAAGTTGTCTTTTCATTTTGTTGATGGTTTCCATTGCTGTACAAAAACTTTTTATTTTGATGTAGTCCCTGTAGTTTAATTTTGCTTTGTTTTCCTTGCCTGAGGAGAAAGAGCTAGAAAAATGTTTCTATCACCAATGTTAAGGAAATTACTACCTATGTTTTCTCCTAGAATTTTTTATGGTTTCAGGTTTCACATTTAGGCCTTTAATCTATTTTGAGTTTATTTTTAGGTTTGGTGTGAGAAAGTGGTCCAGTTTCATTCTTTTGCATGTAACTATCTAGTTTTCCTAACAGCATTTGTTGAAGGGACTGTATTTTCCCCCATTGTATATTCTTGCCTCTTTTGTCATAGGTTCTTTGACTATAAAAGTGTGGATTTATTTCTGGGCATTCTATTCTGTTTCATTGATTTACGTGGTTATTTTTGTGCCAGTACTGTACTATTTTGATTACTACAGTTTTGTAGTATAACTTGAAATCTGGGATTGTGATACTTCCAGCTTTGTTCTTCTTTCTCAAGGTTGCTTTGGCTTTTCAGGGTCTTTTGTGGTTCCATACAAATTTTAGGATTGTTTGTTCTAGCTCTGTGAAAAATGCTGTTGGTATTTTGATAGGGATTGCATTAAATCTTTTGTTTTCGGTAGTGTGGACATTTTAACAATGTTGTTTTTCCCAATCAGTGAGCATAGAATGTCTTTCCATTTGCTTGTGTCATCTTCAGTTTCTCTCATCATTGTTTTGTAGTTATCAGAGTACAGGTCTTTCATTCCTTGGTTCAGTTGATTCCTAGATATTTTATTCTTTTTGGTGCAACTATGAATGGGATTGTTTTCTTAATTTCTCTTTCTGCTGCTTCATTATTAGTGTATAGGAATGCAACAGACTCTTGCATATTAATTTTGTATCCTATAACTTTATTGAAATAATTTGTTAGTTCTAGTAGTCTTTTGGTGGAGTAGCTTTTAGGGTTTTTCTCTATATAGTATCATGTCATCTGCAAATAATGAAAAATTTACTTCTTCCCTATCAATTTGGATGCCTTCTATTTCATTTTTCTTGTCTGATTGCTGTGGCTAGGACTTCCAGTACTATGTTGATAAAAGTGGTGAAAGTGGACACCTTGTCATGTTCCTGATCTTAGAGGAAAAGTGCTGTTTTTCCACTATTGAGTTTCTTTTCTTTTCTTTTTTTTTTTTAGAAAAAGCTCTTTGTCCACTTTAGACATCACATTTTTTTCAGTTTCATATGGTTTTACTGTTTTTCACCATTGAATATGATGTTAGCTGTGGATTTTTCCTGCTATGGTCTTTATTATGTTGAGGTATGTTCCCACTAAACCTACTTTGTTGAGAGTTTTTATCATGAACGGATATTATACTTTGTTAAGTGCTTTTTCTGTGTTTATTGCCATGATCCTATGGTTTTTATCCTTTCTCTCATTGATGTGATATATATCACGTTGATTGATTTGCAAATATTGAACCACCCTTGCATCCCTGGAGTAAATCCCACTTGATTGTGGTGAATGATTTTTTTTTTTTAAATGAACATATAATGTTTTATTTGTTTCAGGGATACAGGTCTGTGATTCATTAGTCTTATATAAAACACAGTGCTCATTACAAAACATACCCTCCCTAACGTCCATCACCCAGTTACCCCATCCCCCCACCCCCTCTCCTCCAGCAACCCTCAGTTTATTTCCTATGATTAAGAGTCTCTTATGGTTTGTCTCCCTCTGTGGTTCCATCTTGTTTCATTTTTTCCTCTCTTCCCCTATGATCTTCTGCATTGTTTCTTAAATTCCACATATCAGTGAGATCATATGGTAATTGTCTTTCTCTGATTGACTTATATCACTTAGCATAATACCCTCTAGTTCCAGCCACATCATTGCAAATGGCAAAATATCATTTTTTGATGGCTGTGTAATATTCCATTGTATGTATGTATGTATGTATGTATGTATGTATACACCACATCTTCTTTATCCATTCATTTGTCAGTAGACATCTGGGCTCTTTCCATAGTTTGGCTATTGTGGACATTGCTGCTGTAAACATTGGTGTACAGGAGCGCCTTTGGATCACTGCATTTGTATCGTTGGGGTAAATACCCAGTAGTGCTGTTGCTGGGTGGTAGGGTAGCCCTATTTTCAACTTTCTGAGGAACTTCCATACTCTTTCAGAGTGGCTGCATCAGCTTGCATCCCACCAGCAGTGTAGGAGGGTTCCCCTTTCTCTGCATCCTTGCCAACATCTGTTGTTTCCTGACTTGTTAATTTTAGCCATTCTGACTGGTGTGGGGTGGTATCTCATTGTGGTTTTGATTTGTATTTCCCTGATGCTGAGTGATGTCGAACACTTTTTCATGTGTCTATTGGCCATTTGGATATCTTTGGAGAAATGTCTGTTCATGTCTTCTGCCCATTTCTTGATTGGATTATTTGTTCTTTGGGTGTTGAGTTTGATAAGTTCTTTATAGATTTTGGGTACTAGCCTTTATCTGATATGTCATTTGCAAATATCTCCTCCCATTCTGTCAGTTGTCTTTGGTTTTGTTGACTGTTTCCTTTGCTGTGCAAGAGCTTTTTATCTTGATGAAGTCCCAATAGTTCATTTTTGCCTTTGTTTCCCTTGCCTTTGGAGACGTGTCCAGCAAAAAGTTGCTGCAGCCAAGGTCACAGAGATTGCTGCCTGTGTTCCCCTCTAGGATTTTGATAGATTCCTGTCTCACATTTAGGTCTTTCATCCATTTTGAGTCTGTTTTTGTGTATGGTGTAAGGAAATGGTCCAGTTTCATTCTTCTGCATGTGGCTGTCCAATTTTCCCAACTCCATTTGTTGAAGAGACTGTCCTTTTTCCACTGGATAGTCTTTCCTGCTTTGTCAAAGATTTGTAGATCACAGAGTTGAGGGTCCATTTCTGGGTTCTCTTGTAAATGATTTTTTTTAAATGTATTGTTGGATTTGGTTTGCTAATATTTTTTTGAGGATTTCTGCATCTATGTTCATCAGAGATATTGGCATGTAGTTTTCTTTTTTTGTAGTGCATTCCTCTGGCTGTGGCATAATGCTGATCTTATAGAGTGAATTTGGAAGCTTTCCTTCCTCTTCTATTTTTTTGGAATAGTTTGAGAAGAATAGGTATTAGCTTTTCTTTAAATGTTTGGTAGAGCGGTGCCTGGGTGGCTAAATCTGTTAAGTGTCTGACTCTTGATTTCAGCTCGTGTCATGATTTCAGGGTTAAGAGATTGAGCCCTGCATTAGGCTCTGTGTTGGGTATGGAGCCTGCTTAAGATTCTCTCTCTTCCTCTCCCCCTCCCCCTTCTCTCTCTCTCTCAAAAAAAAAAGTTTGGTAGAATTCACCTTTGAAGCCATCTGGTCCTGGACTTTTGTTTGTTGAGAGTTTTTTGATTATTGCTTCAGTAGTTTTTAAAATTTTTTTATTACTGATTGCTAGTAATTGTTCTGTTCAGATTTTCTATTTCTTCGTGGTTTGTTTTGGAAGTTATATGCTTCTAGGGATTTATCCATTTCTTATAGGTTGTCCAATTTGTTGGCATATAATTTTTCATAATTTTTTTTATAATCCTTTACATTTCTGTGGTGTCAGTTGTTACTTCTCCTCTTTCATTTCTGATTATTTGAGTCTTCTCTCTTTTCTTCTTGATGAATCTGGCTAAAGATTTACCAATTTTGCTTACCTTTTCAAAGAATCATCTCCTGGTTTAATTGATCTGTTCTTTTGTCTTTTAGTCTCTTTTTTATTTCTGCTCTAATCTTTATTATTTCCTTCCTTTACTGGCTTTGGGTTTTCTTTGTTCTTTTTTCTTCTTCTAGATCCTTTATGTATAAAGTTAGGTTGTTTATTTGGGATTTTTCTTACTTCTTGAGGTAGGCCTGTATTGTATTATCATAATCCTTCTTTACAACAGCTTTTGCTCATCTCAGATTTTGGATCTCTGTGTTTTCATTTTCATTTGTCTTCATGTTTCCTTTTATTTCCTTTTTGATTTCTTGGTTGACCCTTTCATTGCTTAGTAGCATGTTATTTAGCTTCCATGTATTTGTGTTCTTTCCAGATTTTTTTTCTTGTGATTGATTTCTAGTTTCATATTGTTGTGGTCAAAAAGATTCTGATATGATTTCATTCTATTTTGAATTTATTGAAACTTGTTTTCTGGCCTAACATGTGATCTACTCTGGAGAATGTTCTCTGTGCACTTGAAAAGAATGTGTATTTTGCTATTTTTGGATGGAATGTTCTGAATATATCTGTTAGGTCCATTTGGTCCAATGTATCATTCAAAAGCAGTATTTCCGGAGCGCCTGGGTGGCACAGCGGTTAAGCGTCTGCCTTCGGCTCAGGGCGTGATCCTGGCGTTATGGGATCGAGCCCCACATCAGGCTCCTCCGCTATGAGCCTGCTTCTTCCTCTCCCACTCCTCCTGCTTGTGTTCCCTCTCTCACTGGCTGTCTCTATCTCCGTCAAATAAATAAATAAAATCTTAAAAAAAAAAAAAAAGAACTCCTACAATTCAATCATAAAATGAAAAATAACTCATTAAAAAAAAAACACAAAAGCAGTATTTCCTTGTTGATTTTTCTGTCTGGATGATCTATCCGTTGCTGTAAATGGGGTGCTGAAATCCTCTACTATTATTGTATTACTGTCAATTTCTTCCATTAGGTCTGCTAATAGTTGCTTTATGTGTTTAAGTGCTCCTAGTTTGGGTGCATAAATATTTACAATTTGTTATATTCTTTTGTTAGATTATGTTATCTTTGTCATTCTGTAGTGTCCTTCTTTGTCTCTTGTTGTAGTCTTTGCTTTAAAGTCTATTTTGTTTGATATAAGTATTGCTACCACAGCTTTCTTTTACTTCCATTTGCATGATACATGTTTTTCCATCCCTTCACTTTCAGTCCATATGTGTCTTTATGTTTGAGGTGGGTCTCTTGTAGGTAGCAGATAGATGGTTTTGCTTTTTAATTCATTCAGTTACTCTATGTGATTTGATTGGGGGCATTTATTTCATTTACATTCAAAGTAATTATTGATAAGTATGTATTATTGCTGTTTTTTTAAACTTGTTTTATGGTTATTTTTTGTAGTTCTTCTCTGTTTCTTTTTTCTTTTGTTCTCTTCCTTTGTGGTTTCATGGCTTTCTTTAGTTATATGCTTGATTCCTTTCTCTATATTTTTTGTGTATCTATTACAGGTTTTTGATTCATGGTTACTATTAGGTTCATATATAACATGCATATAGCAGTCTATAATAAGTTGGTGGTCACTTAAGTTTAAATCCATTCTAAAAGCCTTAAATTTTAACACCCCTCACATTTTATGTAAATGATGTTATACTCTGTATCCTTTTATTGTGTGAATCCCTTGACTGATTTCTATAGATAAAATTGATTTTACTGCTTTTGTGTTTTAAGTTCTCCACTAGTTAATTGGGAATGTCTTAATTTCTCCTTCACTTTTGAAGTACAGTTTTGCTGGATATCGGATTCTTGGTTGCTGGTTGCTGGTTGCTGTGTGTGTGTGTATGTGTGTGTTTTGGAACCTTCTGGTCTCCAAAGATTCTGAGAGAAATCTGTTGATAATCTTATTGAGGATACCTTATATGTGAAATGTCACTTTTCTTGCTGATTTCAAGATTTTTCTCTTTGTCATTGTCTTTTGAAGGTTTTATTATAAAGTGTCTTTGTGTTTGTCTCTGAGTTCATCCTCCTTGTGGTTTGTTGAGCTTTGGTTTTTATATACATTTTATTAAACATTTTATATACATTTATAAACATTTATTAAAACATTTTATATAATGTTTTTCATTAAATTTGGGAAGTTTTTAGCCATTCTTTCTTCAAATATTTGCTCTGTTATTTTCTCTCTCTTCTTCTGGGGTTCCCACAATGCATATGTTGGTTCACTTGATGATGTCCCACAGGTTCCTTAAGCTCTGTTTCTTTTTTTTCAATCCTTTTTCATTTTGTTCCTCAGACTCAATGATTTCCACTGTCCTATCTTCAAATTTGTTGGTTCTTTTTTCTAGATGCTCAAATCTGCTTTAAAGCCCTCTAGTGAATTTTAAATTTTAGTTATTGTACTTTTTACCTCCAGAATTACTTTAAAAATTTTTATTTATTTGAGAGAGAACAAGTGAGGGAGAAAGCACAAGCAGGAGGAGGGGCAAAGGGAGAGGGAGACGCAGACTCCCTGCTGAATGGGGAGCCCAATGTGGGGCTCAATCCTAAGACTCTGGGATCATGACCTTAGCCTCCCAGACGCCCCTAGATTATGTTTTGTCTTCTTTTTAGGCTTTCCATCTCTTTATTGATATTTCTACACCATTTTTTTTATTTCTTCCACATCATCCTTTAGTTCTTTGAGTTTCTTTCAGGCAGTTGTTTTAGAGTCTTTATCTAGTAAATTTGCCAACATGTTTTTCAGAGACAGTTTCTGTTGTTGTTGTTGTTGTTGTTGTTTTTGAGTGGGATATTCTTTCCTGTTTCTTTGTATGTCTTGAAATTTTTTGTTGTTGTTGAAAACTGGACGTTTGAATCTAATAATCTTGTTGACTCTGGAGATTGTATACTCCTCCTTTCATAGGGTTTGCTGTTTTTTGTTTTTGGTTTTGTTCATTGCTTTTTTTAAAAAAAGGGGACAGGGTCATTATTGCCCTTCCTGGCTTCTGCAAGCTGTATGCAGTTTGCTCCAGAAACACATGCACACCTGCTGCTATGGACCTAGGAGTGGGGGATGGAAAGTACAACTGTGCTAAGAGCTAAAAGTGACCAAAATTAACCATAATTTACTGTCCAAGCCTTCCTCTGGAAGTTGCAAGCCTTCAATTGACTCCAAAGTTCCAAAATAGTTATATCAGACAGATTCTGCTAGTGCAGTTATTGTCTCAGTCAAGAGACAGATTCCTGGTGTTTCATACTCCACCACCTCCTCAGAATCCTCTTTCAAGACCCAGAATTTTACATTTGGGAGTCATATGTTTTATAGTTAAGTGGGAAAAACAAGCATGATAGAAAATTATCTGTGCAGTATGAACACATCTAGGTCAGACAACTACAGTATAAGCTAAACACACAGGAAAAGGGAAGAAAATAAGTGTAAATGTGGTAGTCATCTTTGGTTTAAAGAGACATTTCTTTTTCTTCTACTTTTCCATATTTTCCATATTGAAAAATAAAATAGAATGAATTTACATAATAAACAGTACGTGGATGCTATGCCATAAAACTGTTCCTGGGGCACGTGGTTCATCTAAAACATGTGGAAAGGCTTCCCATGGTGAGAAAGCTACATTGTCATTAACTCTGGGCTGGCACAGAGTAGGTACTCAATAAATATTTGTTGAACGAATGAATGATTACATGTGTGTATGTGTGGGTATGACTTGGCTCACAAATAACCAAAAGTCTAGTATAGGTGAGGAGTTTTTAATGGAGTGTTACTGAAAATAAAAAGCCTAGATTCTTCACTCTTGGCCCAGCATCAGTTGTTACTGGCCTCAGTGCATCCTTACAGGAGGAAGGTCTACACTGGGGAGAGATAGTTACCTCTTTCAGTAAGCAGCAGGAACCCTGTGTACTGTTACTTTATCCTCCTGATACCCAGGAATACCCTTGGCTAGAGAAGTTCCTGTCATTATGGATCTTCCAGGATGGGAACTGTGGAAAAAATTGCCAGACATATTTACTTTCTGAAAATGTCACCAGACACGTTAAATGATTGAAAAAGGTCATCTGACAATATCTTAGCTGGGCCAAGAAAATAACCCAACATCTTACATTCCTTTTAAGAGAGATTAGTAATTTTAGTTTGCTCTTTCACTTTGTTTTATGAAGGACGGGATAAGGAATTGGTTTAAAGAAGAGAGAAAGAGTCATGGCCATTTGTCCACTTCATTTTGAAAGTCTGAAAAATTGAGGTGATAAAATGTTAAAAGAGAAGCTGCTGAATTATCTCTGTCATGACACCTAACTGGTACTTGTAATGGGAAACAGAAATCAGGAGAAATTACTGGGCTTGCAGAGAGTGCAATTTTTCCATATTATTAAGGTATTGGATTTTCTGAGTTACTGTAGTTATTTGGTACTATGACTTTAAAAGACTTTTGTGAGTTTTGGAGAAAAGACTATTTTATAAAGCTTATCTTTTCTGATGACCAGGCTAGCATCCTTTTAAAAGGGTTAAAGAGAAAATATTGAAAACACGTTCTTAAGAAGGCCTCCATCTCTATCTTACCAACATCTGAATCCTCTAGTGATGTAAGATGTGGTTCAAAAAATATCCACAAGCACTGTGTTTAGTGTTTAGATTATATATTTGTTATGAGGAGGGACCTTGCCTACCTTGTTCCCTGTGTCTCAGCACCTGTGACAGTGCCCAGCACACAGGGGATTCCAGTGTTTGTTTACTGAATATCATTTGTTTTCTGCCATATCTGTGGTTCTGAGCGTCCAAGAGCATTCAAGTCCCCACCATACAGTAAACAGATGGTGACTTTCATTGTCTCCTAAAACCAGTGACCTTGCTTCTAGGTGATGTGCTTATTGTGATGGGACTTGATCAAGGAGTCTGGGTGGGTTAGGTCAGTAGAAAGAGAGCATGGAGGCCATCAGCTTTGTCTGGGGAGGTCCAAAAAGTGGCATTTGGGGTGGACGTCAGAGTGGAAATGGTCACTTACACCTATGGCAGGGAAGTACGAGACATTTCCATTCCAATGGCAACATTAAGTGAGAAACGAGCACAGCCACTTAGGTATGGAAGATGAGAACTGGAAATCAGAAACGTGGTGGTTCTGATGAATTTCAGTGATTGTTTTTAATGGAAAAGCCCTGTGTGTTCTGGATGCCAGTGTGGGGACATTTTACTGGCACTATGTGGCTTCTGTGCCCAGGCTAGCCAGAATGGGCATCTGTGTTACTATTCTGGAAGGAGGCTTGTCTTCTGCCCTGTCCATTTTCAGACTTCCCAGGCATATAGCACTTAATAGATGGGAAAAGAAATACTCTTCTACCTTTGGGAGAATGGAACTTCACTAGGAAATTCTATTCCTCATCCAAGCTTGAGAATCATGCCTTTTAGAATTACCTGAACACTAGCCTTTGGAAGGAGTTCCCTTCCTTGTGACTTTAATAACAGGGATCTTTAGAGATATTGCTTAGAAGAAATATAGGGAAGTGTTCCCTTACCATGGAGTGTTAATCCTTAGCCCTATTCCTTGCGCTGACTTCTGGTAATTCTTCTTGGACAACATATGCTTGGGACAAAGAGCTCCTAGAAATCAAAGCATCCTTGAAGATTGCCAGAACTAATGTGTGGGATCCAAGAGCTCTGTACTGGTCAAAACAGGTGCCTGGAACCTCAGGTAACTTCAGACAACCTGGAAGCAGAGTTATAGACAGGGTGCTATTCCTAGGTACCCAGGATAAGTGAGCTAGTGCTCCCACATATATGGTCCTAAGTGGGACTCTCGGCATTCTCCCATGAGTATTGGCCTGTCCCTTACTCCTATCTAGACTCAAGAGCTCCTACCTACCAGTATGGTTGCTTGAAATTTGTTCCCATTGGTACACTGCAAAGCCAGCAAGCTCCCTGAACTCTTACTTCAAGGGGAGTTTTATTTCATTTGGTCTCTTGGCCCACTTGTCAGTTTGGAAAACTTGGTTGGGATGATTGTATCAGCATCATCTGGGAAGATTTTAATAATGGCAGATTTCTGGGTCTTTCCTTGGGGATTATAATTCTGTATAAGAAGGTGGAAGTTCTGGAATTTGTATTTTTAGAAAACATTCTGAGGTGAAACCAGTGTGTCTATGCCCCTCTTTTGGTACTTGGATATTTGCCTGGGGAAAGCTGGAGTCAGGTGCTCTCAGCCCTGTTGCCATGTTGGTGAGTCACCAGGAACCTCAAACCCTCCAATGGTTTGACAAGAACTTTTACATGGGCCATGGTCATCTTTAAGTAATCTCCATGTTTCTTTCCCCCTGGATACTATCCATATCTTGTTTAGCTCTTCAAGGGCATCTCCAAGGAGAAGCTCTCTCAGTCCCATCTAACTGCTCTCAAGAAAAGAAATAAGTTCTGCATGAGAAAGACAGTTTTTTATTCCTTTATTCCTGTCATCAAAATCTACCCCTCCTCTCAGGATCATGGGATCCTGTACTTCCTTCTCAGGACCTTGGTGCATGCTATTGCTTCCATTTGAGGGACAAAGAGTTGGTGAACATACTCCATTATCTATATTCTTCTGTTTAATTAAAATAAAGTAGACTGGCTTAGACCTGCAAAGTTCACCCCACTAAGGGGGCCCAACCCATTTAAAAAAAAAAGAGAGAGAAAGAAAACAAAACTGCTATAAGGATTTCAAGGTTGACCTATGCCTGAAATAAGGGAGTAGAGAGCATGAATAATACAAAATCCAAACTTTTTAACAGATTGTTGGCTTGGTTATCTGCTCTTCAAGACATAGGACAATTATGCTGATTCAGTACATATTTGTTATAGCATATAGGCAGTGTCTATTGCAGCATATCTGGGAACTGCTGGCATGCTAGCCTTGACTGGGATCTTTGGCCAAATATTTTTTGTGGATTCTGCTATTGAAAAGACTATAAAGAAAGAAGCACATGCCAGACTGCAGGCCATGAGCCATCAAAGGCACTTAATTTTCAACAAGAAGAGATTGAGAAATCTTTGTTAAGAATCCATATTGATTTCAAAGACCATTCCAGTGGACTATATTTTAGTATAAGAGATTCCTTTCAATAGTGGTTCAAATATAAGTAGGAGTAAAGGCTAAGGAATAGTTAAGATCCCAGGCTCAGGAGTCAGGTAAACTTTGATTTGGTCCCTGGCTCTGCCACTTAGCTTTGTGTTCTGGGCAAGTTACTTAACCTTTCTGAGTTTCAGTTGCCTCATCAGTAAAATGGGGAGAAAAGTAGAATCGACCTACCAGTAGGGTTATTATGAGGATTAAATGAAAGAACATAAAATGTTCAGCAGGGTGTATTACACAGCAATGATCATAACCTAATGGCGTTGTTTGCATCACATCAAATTCCAGATGTAGATTCGGATAATGGATTTGTTTTTACCTCCATTAGAATGTGTGGATTTCATTTTGAGAATGTGTGGATAGGGACCTTATTTAAACTATCAGTATTATGCCTCAATATTCTTGAGCAATTGGTTAGGCAGGATAGAATGGCCAGCGAGATGTGGCTGGGCTTCTTACACTCAGCCTGTCAATCCAGTGTTCAGAGATAGGGGGCAGTCTTGTTGCATCCCTGAGGAATGATCTCCATCCTTTAACAGATTTTTTTTTTTTTTTAAAGTAGGTTCCATGCCCTGCATGTTGCCCAATGCAGGGCTCAAACTCACAACCCTGAGATCAAGACCTGAGCTGAGATTAAGAGTCGGATGCTTAACTGACTGACCCATCCAGGTGCCCCAGTATCACAGTTACCTCTTTATATCACAGAGTTAAACTTTGCTATCCATTTGGTGTAGTTGAATCAAGCTGGATAGAGATGGGGTCTTAAGTAATATAGGACCTTGAGGGCAGACTGGCTGCATCGGTATCTCCACATTAATCAACCAATGAGGACATTTTCTCCCCAGGAGCTTGACAAGAATTCTACTCAACCAACATTTAGGGGGCCTCAGTAATTATTATAGTAATAATATCAGCTAACACATCTTTAGCACCTTGTGTTGTAGAAATGTTTACATATATTATATCATCCAGTTGTCACAGCAACCCATCAGGTAGGTACCATTATTATCTCCACTTTGAAGATGAGGAAGCTAAGGCTTGGATAGGCAAAGTAATTTCTTCAAGGCCACACAGCAAGTAAATTAAAGCACAGAGCTGGATTCTGTGAGAGCATACAGCAACAGCATTTTGAACCATCTCTTTGGGCTGGTTTGGGCTTTTCGCTGTTTCTTTTGAAGGTTTTGGTGAATGGACAATGGGGGCTAGCAGTTCATAAGGACTCAGCAGAATCATTTTTTATTTATTTTATTTTATTTTTTATTTTTTTTTAAAGATTTTATTTATTTATTCGACAGAGATAGAGACAGCCAGCGAGAGAGGGAACACAAGCAGGGGGAGTGGGAGAGGAAGAAGCAGGCTCATAGCGGAGGAGCCTGATGTGGGGCTCGATCCCATAACGCCGGGATCACGCCCTGAGCCGAAGGCAGACGCCTAACCGCTGTGCCACCCAGGCGCCCCGCAGAATCCTTTTTTAAAAAGGGAAGGTAGTGATGCTTTGACCTTTGCAATTATGAGACAGTCGCATCGCCGAGTCTGTGTATACTAGACTAACAAGCAGGTGTCCCAAACAAATAGCACCCCCTGACTTAGCTATTGCCGACAGGGAGAAGTGTTAGAGTGAGGTGGTGTCGCACAAGGTTAGCAGGCTATGAGGACCCTCAGGGATTCCTGTTGGTGTTTGCTGGGTAATTGTAGAGAGAGCTGACTCATAGAAATGTCATGAATAAGGAGTATCCTCTCATGGCCTCTCCATTCTTTAGACTTTCTTTTTATTGCTGGTCAACCTGTGTTATTTAGTACCTAATGAGGTTCAGGTTCTCTAGAGAGAATCCAAATACCTTGCTTTCTGCACTGCATCTAGGAGCTTCCCTTTTCCAGGCGTTGTGGTCAGGAAACCTCTGCATGTAAGGTAAAATACAGTGACTTGATTTGTAAAATTGACTCCTATTGCTTTATTCCCCAAGTTTACAGCACATCACCCTTAAAGCACAGAAAATCTAAACAAATTTATCTTCTGCAGCTTGGATTTGAAGAATTAGCCTTTAGAAGAGAAATACACAGGGAAGTGCTGGTGGCTAGGGGCCCCTCTCCACCTTCTCCTGGCCACAGCGTAGGGTTTCCAGCTGACTGACAACCTTTGAGGCCTGATGTGGAACACTGCTGCTCACTTACTCTTGCTGGAGAGAAGCCAGCTGGTGGGAGAGAGGGTGTGTGTGGGGAGCAGCCTTCTCCCCCACAGTCCTGCTGCTCCCACCTACCTCTCTCTACCACGCCTGTAACTGGGCCTCCTCAGTTCCCAGCTTGGTTTGGCAGTACTGCTGTGGGCACCAGTCTCCAAGAAGTCTCTCTGCCTCCCCAGCAACTGGGGCACCCGAAAGGGCAGTGCTGGAGAAGTCTCAATAACACAGACCAGCCCAGGGAGAAGGCTGCTCCATGGTTTTTGGGCGGGCAGACCTGGAATGAGTTGGCAGGCTTTATTCCAGTCTTGAGGGACAGGTACCCACATCAGGAAACCACCATCCTAACTGGCCCCTTTTTTGGCAGTCTGCACTGAGAGGCTAATAAGGGAAAAGGAGAATGTAGAATTCCACCCCACCTTAAGGGCAGGCATGTGGTTGCTGGGGAGTGGAGGTGGGCAGGGCTGAAGGGCCAGGTGGGGAAGGGGAGAGGCACAAGTCATCGTGTAGCACACGAGCTGTCTGTCGGGCCAGCTCTGTCCTCGGAGATGCTCATCCTGTACCTCTTTCTACCCTCAGGAGGGGCACCCACATGCGACAGAGAATGGGTGAAGGAAAATATTTTCTTTCTCCAGCAGTAATTTCCTTCCATGACACTGGTTAGGACCTCCCCCTCTGCCTCCCTCCACCCCTCCCTCTGGCTCTTGCCAGGAAGGAAAATCCTACGTACACACCTGGAAACGTAGACCAGACGAAAACACTAAAGCCAGTCACCCGACTATGCACACATTCTCCAGCTTCCCAGGGAAGCCACGCTAAATGTCTATCCTGGACGTACCTGTGTCTGCGTGTGGGAGAGCACTCCTCCTTGTCCCCCACCTGCACCTACACCCCACAGAGTCTTCTTCATGTTATCTCCCTGTGCCCTTGGCCCACCCACCACCACTCATCCTGTTAATGCAGCAGGATTGTGAAAGGGCGGAGGCTTTCTGAAAATAAGTCTGAACCCAAAGTGACGAAGGGGGAAGAGAAGCTTTCTGAATATTGGATTAAGACTGGCTCCAAGAATATTGATATTACCATAAGAAAGCCGTTAGCTTGCCCACTACTTTAGATCGCCATGAATATTTCATTGGTTGATTTAAGCTCTGAGATTTTAAAACAGACAGACACAGACACAGACAAAGCACCTTTTCGGCAGCAAGGCCATCATGCCATCCTCCTGTGCCTGGGGCTCAGACACAGCTCTGGGACCATGCCACGTGGCAGCTTTGAGACAGAGTCATCCGTCCACCTAACAGGCATCTATCTTAATTTATATCTAACCAGGGACATCTCCTGGTGTGGTCAAGGTAAGGTTTCCCGAAGACAAACAGTGGTTTAACACACATTTGTGACTCGCTGAGGAAGCTGACTTCCTCAGCTACTTGCTGAGGAGGAACCAGTTGTTAAATTAGCTAATTATCTGCAGCTGAGTTAATGATGGGAACGAATCAGTTATAGCATTTGGAGGTAAAGGAGAAATTGAGGCTGTGATTTATATTGCTCTGACCCTGGACAAAAATGGATGTTCATGAAAGGGTAGATTTCTTAAAAAAAAGAAAAAAAATACATATTTTCAATCAATTTCAAAATAAAGAGTTTTTACTACTTCCCTTGGCCAAAATCTCACTACTATGATACTTTTAAATTCTCCTTTCTTCACTATAAGGAATTCTCATGCCATAGGGGAGAAAGAATAGCCATTCAACACAATTTAGAAAAATCTTTCAGTCATACTGAAATCTAGTCCAAATCCTTTCCTTCCTGAGACTGAATAATGGCAGTCATGAGTGATGCTACATTCATTACAGGGGAGTTTGATATAATGGAAATAATTGTTGTTTAGAGTGAGAAGACCTGATGTATAGATTTAGCTTGGCCACAGAGACTTTGGGCAAGACCCTTTTACTCATCAATTGTTTTCTATCCTATAATCACTGATTAAATGTCGTTATTTTGCTCATAACTTCTTTTGGTTGTAAGTGAAGAAAATTAAAATCTAGTTGTGAACAGAAAAAAAGGATTTTAAAGTGGAGCTAAAAAGTCCAGGGGTGGTTTCAGGCTAACAGGATCCAAGGGCTTATGTGAATGGCATGAGACTTCGTTTTTCTTGGTTGTGTTTTCTCTACATTAGCCCCATTTTCAGGCAAGCTGTATGGTTTGTGTGGCAAGATCACAGCATTTCTGGGTTTATAGTCTGCCTTTTCAGCTTCATATTCAGTGGGAAAAGGATTCCTATTTCCTGGAAGCTCAGGTCTTGGTGTGTCTTGGGTATAAACCTCATTGGGCCAATTTGGGTTGCATATTTATCCCTGAACCAATCACAGTAACCAAGGGGTTCAGTACTCTGGCCAGGCTTAGATTGCATGCTGAGCTCTGAAGTTAAGCCTACTCAAACCATATGTGATGAGAGAGGAGAAAAGATGGTTTCCCAAGGAAAATCAGGGCACCGATACCAGTGTATCATGAATTGGGGGGAAGGTGTGGGCAGGTACAACTTACATATACTATTTTCAAGGTTACCTCGTGTCTTCCATGTTGTTGAGTCCCATAGTCAATTCTCCATCCTCCTCTTACATGATAATCAGCACCATTTGGCATACAAGATCATTTCTGCTTAATTTTTTTTTAAGATTTCATTTATTTATTTGAGAGAGAGAGTAAGCATGAGAGGGAGGAGGGTCAGAGGGAGAAGCAGGCTCCCTGCTGAGTGGGGAGCCCAACATGGGGCTTGATCCTGGGACTCCAGGAGCTTGGCCTGAGCCGAAGGCAGACGCTTAACCGACTGAGCCACCCAGACGCCCCTCATTCCCGCTTTCTTATGGTGTTTTCTTCACTTGGATTGCAGGCCTTGCCCATCTCCACCTGAGTGCTTTACTGACTGCTCCTTTGCTGGTTCTATTTCCTCTCCCTGACTGTATCAGTCAAGACTCAATCAGAAACCACACCTGTGATTTGAACATAAAAAAACACAGTACAAAGGATTATTTTGTGTTAATGTTTTGTTTTATGCTCTAGTAAAAAGTGGGTTAGAGAGGGAGGAAAACAGGACACTAAGGGATAAACAAGAAGCAAATGCAGAAACCCACCCACTAGCCGAGATTCAGAGCTCTTTGAGGGGCTTGTGGCTGCTCCAGGAATGGAAAGCCTGGCAGGGGGGAAGAACTTCGCCAGAGGCTGAAACTGGATGGTGTGGGCTGCTGCCGGTCCACGAGGACTCAGGTGACGGCTTCCAGACCTCCCAACCCAGTTCTCAGTAAAACCTAAACCTGCCTCACAGCAAATGGCAACTCCACTCCTGCAGTTGCTCAGGTTCCAACACTGGAGCCAGCTTCACTTTCTTTCACACTGAGCTTAACTTTTCAGCAAATCCTGTTGGTTCTACCTACGAAGCGTATCCAGAATTGGCCCATCTCCACTGCTACCTCCCTGGTCTGCGTCACAGCTCTCTCTCACCTGGACAATCGCATTGCCTCCTAACTGGACTCCTTGCTTTGGTCCTTTTGCCACCACAGTCTCAGTTCAGCAGAGCAGCTAAAATGACCTTATAAAAATAAAAGATTACAGCAGTCATCTGCTCAAAACCCTTCGCTCACATCCATTTTGCTCAGAATAAAAGCCTGAAGTCCCTGTAAGGGCTTACGAGGCTCTAAATGATACGTCTCCCCATTATCTCTCTGACCTCATGTCATTCCTTCTGTCTCACTCCATTCCAGCCATGCTGGCCTCCTTGCTACTTCTCAGACTCCAGGCATATATTGTTCAGATCTTTCCACTTGCTTTTCCCTGTGTCTAGAAGCCACATGGTTCACTCTCCTACCTCATTCAGTTTCTGGTTATATGTTACTGTCTCAGAGAAGTATTTTCTTATAATTATACAGGTTCCAGTCATGGAATGAGTAAGTCACAGGGATGAAAGGTACAGCATAAGGAATATAGCCAATGATATTGTAATAACATCGTATGGTGACAGATGGTAGTTACCCTTATGGTGAACATAGCAAAATGTATAAGCTTATTGAATCACTATGTTATACACCTGAAACTAATGTAACATGGTGTGTCAACTATACTCAAATAAAAAAAAAAGGAAAAAAGAAAAAAATATTTTTTTTACCACACTTTTTCTTTTTTTCTTTTCTTTTTTTTTTTAAAGATTTTATTTATTTATTTGACAGAGATAGAGACAGCCAGCGAGAGAGGGAACACAAGCAGGGGGAGTGGGAGAGGAAGAAGCAGGCTCATAGCGGAGGAGCCTGATGTGGGGCTCGATCCCAGAACGCCGGGATCACGCCCTGAGCCGAAGGCAGACGCTTAACCGCTGTGCCACCCAGGCGCCCCAACCACACTTTTTCTTAAAAGCACTCACTGCCTCTGACATCTAAATAAATGTATTGTTTATTATCTGTCTTTCCCCACTGTAATACAAAAATACAAGTTCCATGAGAACAGAGATTTTTGTCGAGTTTGATCACTGATATAATCTTTCTTTTAAGTTTTTATTTAAATTCCAGTTAACATACAGTGTAATATTAGTTTCAGGTGTGCAAAGTAGTGATTGAGCATTTCCATACAATAGCCAGTGCTCATCACCGCAAGTGCACTCCGTCCTTATCACCTGCTTCACCCATCCCCACCATCTGCCTCCCCTCTGGTACCATCAGTTTGTTTTCTATAGTTAAGAATCTGCTTCGGAGTGTCTGGATGGCTCAGTCGGTTAAGCCTCTGACTCGGTTTTGGCTCAGGTCATGATCTCAGGGTGGTGAGATTGAGCCCCGCATTGGGCTCTGTGCTCAGTGCAGAGTCGGCTGAGATTCTCTCCCTCCCCCTCCTCCTCTGCCCCTCCCCTCACTCATGCTTGGGTGTGCACATATGCTGTCTTTCTCAAATTAAAAAAAAAAAAAAAGGAATCTGTTTCTTGATTTGCCTCTTTTTTTTCTCCTTGCACATTTGTTTTGTTTCTTAAATTCCACATATGAGTGAAATCATATGGTATTTTTCTTTCTCTGGCATATTTCACTTAGAATAATACTCTCTAGCTCCATCTATGATGTTGCAAATAGCAAGATTTATTTTTTTTTTATGGCTGAGTAATGTTACATTGTACATATATGTACCACATCTTCCTTATCCATTTATCAGTTGATGGACACTGGGGCTGTTTCCATAATTTGGCTATTTTTGATAACGCTCTGTAAACATCAGAGTGTATGTGTCCCTTTAAATCAGTATGTTTGTATCCTTTGGGTAAATACCTAGTAGTGTAATTACTGGATTGTAATTTCCTTTTTGAGGAAACTCCATACTATTTTTCAGAGTAGCTGCACCAATTTGCTTTCCCACAAGCAGTGCAAGAGGGTTCCCCTTTCTCCACATCCACACCAACACCTGTTGTTTCCTGTGTTGTTAGTTTTAGCCATTCTGACAGATATGAGGTGATACTTCATTGTAGTTTTGATTTGTATTTCCCTGATGATAGTGCTGTTGACCATCTTTTCATGTGTCTGTTGGCCATCTGTCTTCTTTGGAAAAATGTCTGTTCATGTCTTCTGCCTATTTTTTAATTGAATTATTCATTTTTGGTGTGTTGAGTTCTATAAGTTCTTTATAGATTTGGATACTAACCCTTTATCAGATATGTCATTTGCAAATATCTTCTCCCATTCTGTAGGTTGCCTCTTAGTTTTGTTGATTGTTTCCTTTGCTGTGCAGAAACTTTTTATTTTGTCAGTAAGATAACTAGGAGTAAACCTAACCAAAGAGGTGAAAGACCTGTACTCTGAAAACTATAAAACACTGATGAAAGGAATTGAAGATGACACAAAGAGATAGAAAGACAGGGGTGCTTGGGTGGCTTAGTTGGTTAAGCATCCGACTCTTGATTTCAGCCTAGGTCATAAGATTGAACCCTGCATTGGGCTCTGCTCTCAGTGTTGAGTCTGCTTGAGATTCTCTCCTTCTCCCGTTGCCCCTCCCCTGCTCTCTCTCTCTCTCTCAACTAACTAAATAAAAAATCTTAAAAAAAAAAAAAGAAAGCCAATGCTCATGGATTAGAAGAACAAATATTGTTAAAATGTCTATACTACCCAAAGGAACTATAAATTTAATACACTTAGAATACCAACAGCATTTTTCACAGAGCTAGAACAAACAATCTTAAAATTTGTGTGGAACCACAAAAGACCCCGAATTGCCAAAGCAAACTTGAAAGGCAAAGCAAAGCTGGAGGCATCACAATTCCAGACTCCAAGTTACATTACAAAGCCGTAGTGATTGAAACAGTTTGGTACTAGCAGGAAAGCAGACACATAAATCAATGGAACAGAAAAGAAAACCTAGAAATGAACACACAATTATATGGTCAATTAATCTTTGACAAAGCAGGAAAGAATATCCAATGGGAAAAAATCTCTTCAGCAAATGGTGTTGGGAAAACTGGATGGCAACATATAAAAGAATGACACTGGACCAGTTTCTTCTTCTTTTTAAAAAAGATATTTATTTATTTATCTATCTATCTACTTATTTATTTTAAGCGAGAGAGTGAGAGAAAGAGAGAATGAGTGGGGGGAATGGCATAGGGATAGGGAGAGGCAAAGAATCTCAAGTAGACTCCCTGCTGAGTATGGAGTCTGACACAGAGCTTGATCCCATGACCCCGAGATCATGACCTGAGCTGAAAACAAGAGTTGGACATTTAACCGACTGAGCCACCAGGCACCCTCACACTGGAACACTTTCTACACCATACACAAAAATAAATTCAAAATGGATCAAAGACCTAAATGCAAGACCTGAAACCATAAAAATCCTAGAGGAGAAAACAGATAGTAACCTGTTTGACATCAGCCATAGCAAATTCTTCCTAGATAGGTCACCAGGGGCAAGGGAAACAAAAGCAAAAATAGGTTGCTCTTTGTTATAATCTTAACGCCTGGCTTATAGTAGATATAGATTCAAGAAATATTGTTTTAAATGAAAGAATGCATGTGTACTCTGATAATATGTGTGAAAGTCACTGAGATTTAATAGTAGATAGTCCTTGCCTTCAGGGAATGTACAATCTAGTAGGAATACTTAAACAGGTACAGACATATCTACAGTACAAGGTAGAATGGGATATATACCAAGGAGAAGTTCTTGTATCAAGGGCTATTGGGATTTGAAACTTAGATCATATTGAATTTAGGGAATCAGAAAAGACTTCATGAAGAAGGTGGCATTTGAGTAATATCTTAATTCTCCTTGATGGAGAGCAAATGGAAAGCTTTCAAATGGAGGAACCATCACAAGCAAAAGCCTAGAAGTGGAAAAGCACAGAGTATGGTTTGAAATGAGTGAACATTCCATTTTCGGTATCTCTGTGAGTAGGGATAGCAGCAGTGGGAGAGGAGAGTGTAAAGACACATTGAGACTAGATTGTAGTTGGCTTTGCATGTCAGGGTAAGGAACGTGTACTTTGAGAGCCATTGAGGGCTTTTAAAGAAAGGGACTCTAGATAGCTTGATCATGTTTATGGGTAAAGGAAAAGGGGCTAATTTGGGATGTGAGGAGGATAGATTGAAGAAAGAAGTGATACTTGAAGTGGAATCAAGTCTAGAGAAGGTAAAATCAAGTCTAGAGAAGGATGAAATCAAAGGCCAGGAGGAAGTGGCTAAAATACCTTTTCCACATCCTAAGGAGGAGAGAGCTAATAAATCTTACTCCAGATAATTTGGTATCAACCATTTAAAGACATACCTTAGAAAATACAGAGGTAGAGAATCATTGAGAATCAGCAAAATGAACAATTCTAAAAGCATGGCCTTCAGTGTTAACGGTATCTGGGTTTTCTGGCCAAGGCCATCTTGATTAAAGTCCATCCTATAGCCATGATCTAACATGTATTTCTTTGAAAACATGCTCTAACTCCCGCAGCATTCAGAAAGCTGGCATCTTCAAAATCTCCATATCTACCCTCAAGGCTACCTCGTTGCCAAGGAGTCTTCACTCCTGGAAGAGGTGATATTCAGCTGCTGTCCTCTGCTGGAGTCCACATAGACCTTGGCTACTGTAGCCAGGTAGTCAGAATCTAATTGGAAAGCAAGTTGGTGAATTTCCAAAGCAAAAGTTCTAAACCATGACTAGCAATCCAAATATGAGAAATCCTAGAAGAACTAAATAACCTGGAAGCTTTTACTCTTATTTTAGATGTTCATTACTTCTAACAGTCTCTGTAACCCTGGTTTTAGACAAAGCACACTGAGACATAATGGGGTGGGCAAGCCAAGGAGTGGCCAGGGCTGGGGTCAGTAGTCACAGCATAAACACAGCCTGTTCCACCCACTGCCAGTCAGTCTGATTAGATTGGGATGGTTCCCCAGGAGCTCCTTGTTTTAACTCAAATAAGCACATTTATTGAGTGTGAGTATATTCAAAATCCTTGCTGTAACCCAGTGGAGCCAAAGATAAATAAAATGTAGTTCCTGTTCAAAAGGGTTTCAGAATCAGGCAGGGATCAGATATGTGCATAACTGACCCAAGAGAGACAATAAAGGGGACAGGAGGGGATCAAAAGAAGAGTAGTTGGGTCAATGATGGTGTCCAGGCTCTGGATTCCAAACTGAAATGCTGGTGTTAAGAGACCATGTCTAAATCCAGTTCAAGCAATGAGGTTGATGTGGGAATCTTCTCAGGGATTTTAGGCAGGTGAATAGGAAAAATGGAGAGAAGGCTGGTTTTCCATCCTGTTTTAAGAGTGAGCAGCAAGAGTATTTTTGTTTTGAGAGACAGAGTGAGTGTGTGGTGGGGGGGGCAGTGGGGCAGAGGGATCAGGAGAGGGAGAACCTTAAGCATGCTCCATGTCCCGCTTAGAGCCTGACAGGGGGGTCAGTCTCATGACACTGAGATCATGACCTGAGCTGAAATCAAGAGTCAGATGCTTAACTGACTGAGCCACCCAGCCACCCAGCCACCCCTGTAAAACTGTCTTTGAATGTATTAAACCCTCATGCTACTATTTTATTATTTCCTCTCTGTATGGTACTGTTTCTTCTCCAGATGTCCTGGGTGGATATAAAATAGGCCTAGGTCTTTCTCATTCTCCAGAATAACTAAACTTTTATAGGCATCTTTTCTGTTTTTTAAAATAAGAGTGAATAGTAGAGTTCGTTGTGTCATAGGCTATTACTTCTTAAGGATGCCTTAATTTTATCCTATAATATATGAATCAAAATGTGGAGTATAATGAGGGTTGGAGATTTTATATCTCGACAGATATATGCACAGATATATGTATTAGTTTATAAAATATATAAAATTAACTTTGAAGTACTTATAGAAGGGGAGAGTGGTTAAAATATGGGAAACAGGGTTGAAATATATCTGGAAATAGAGTTTTGGTGTGGAGGGTTTAAAGGAGTGACTTTGAAATTAGATTTGAGTGTGAGTGTTGGCTCTGCCACCAAGATGCTGTATTGCCTTGGACCAATACCCCAAATCTCTGATGTTGTTTCCTCACCTGAATAATTGGGATGATAAAACTATCTATATATGGTTGATATGTCAAGTACCTAGTATGGTTCAAGGCCCATAGAAAGCACTTGGTAAATACTACCAAGTTAATTTCTTTTCTTTTGTGGTTGGAACATGCTTGCTCAAACATGGTGTGAAAGAAGCCCAGTGCAGCTTGCATCTAGTTGGCAAAACCCATAGGTTCAGCTCTTCCATCCTTATCCTCCCTTTTGGCCTTCCCTTACCTACTACCACCCCTGCTGTCCCCATCAAGACCCCATGTACATTGTGATAGGGGATGGAGAAGCACTGAGGTGGGAGGCAGGATACCAGTTTCTAGTTTTTATACCTTCACTAACTGTAAAACTCTGGGCAAGTATTTTCATTTCTCTGGATCTCAGTACACTCATCTGGATAGTGAGGTTGGGCCTCGTGCTACGGTGGTGTTTCTCAAACTGTGGATCACCACCCACATTTTACATCGTGACTCAGTATGTATCCAGCATACACACACACAAACAAACCTCCACTCTCATGAATGTAACTGAAAACATAAGCTTTATAAAACAATACTTACCATTACTGTCTGTGATAAGCTCTTTTATTTTCTCTTCTGTTCTATATCATTAAACAGTTGTGTATTGTGGCCAAGCTAATTGATTTCAAGACCAGCAGTGGTTGGGATTGGAGTTGGAACAATGCTGGGTTTAGTACCCTCCTCACTGTAATATATGGGGTTCTAATTAGGGCTGCAGTCTTCAGGGCCTTGAGACAAATAGCCTTTCTGCATTCTTCATAAACAGTAGCTCTTATCCAGAAACAACATACTTGGAGACATTACCATATTGGTCCTCTTGGCTCTTTGGAGAGGCTGGTGACATGTCATAGTTGGTAGGTAAATGCCCGAAACCCATGGTTGTTGTACATATTTTGGGGTTCCATGGCATCCCCTACAGATTTGGGGTGAGCTTTCTGACTTGCTGATCCTGTGTGTCTGTTCTACCCATAGAAGGCCAGGATCATTGCTATCATGCTAGGCTAATTTGCTTTGTAGTGTAGGTATGCCGAGTCTCCTTATGATGTCTTTTTTTTTTTTTTTTTAAGTGCAGAGAAATGAAAGGCTTGAACAGTTGACCAAGCTCAGGCCCACTGGTGACTCCCTGAAATTCGAACTTTATATTGATCATAGCACTTATGGCACTGTATGGGACTAATTAGCTTATATATCTGTGTCCCCACGGAACTGTTAATTCCTTAAGAGCCAGGACTGATTTTTAGTCAGCTGTATTTATCTCCAGATAATGTCAAAGTGCCTAGCAGATAGTTGATACTCAATAAATATTTGACAAATTGGCTTACTTGATTTTGTGAAACTATTTCAGACAGGAGTACATTTTTCTCGATCTCATTCTATTCTAGCTAGACTAGACTCTAGGAAGAGAGGGTCCCTATCATTAGAACATGTGCTGCTTGGGCTGTATTACTTTAGGATAAGTACCTGTGGAAGTTTGGGAAAGAGGCAAAGTTTTTTTTTTTAGGTATCCTTTTTTTCTTTGGTTCCTTTTTTTCCATTAATAATAGGCCTTTCTTCTGTTGAGGCCCTAGGACCTCTCTGGTCCATCTTCTGTATCTGAAAGGATTTGACCAACTGCTGCCCTATGGTGAATATATTATCCTTTCCAGGGGCATTTAATAAAAATAAGAAACACCAATTCAAAGGAATTGTAGACTTAATGTTGGATCTTCAGTTATCTGTTAGCCTGATAAGGGAAGTGTTTTTGGGATAGGGAAGTGGGCAGGATTTTCCTGTTATGTTGAAACTCTACCACAAAAGTGGTCGTCTTTTCTGTTAGCCTGTAAAACCAGACTAGTTGATGTTTCTTTGATACAGATGTAGAATCATAAACTAGGAGACCTATTGTCTGTTTGGCATACTTTGGTCCTTGGTTATATATTGCTGTGCATTTTCTTCCAAGCATTTCATGTGTGTGTTCATCTTCTCCCCCCAGGGATGCAGACAGACTCCATTAGTCCATGCAGATTGCTTGGGGTTTATGTTTGTCTGAAGTGACCGGAGCTCTAAATAGCCAGTACAGGCATCAGGAAATTAGCTGGCTCTATCATGGCTCAGTATTTCTTAGTGAGGGCCCTGTACTTTGATGGAGGATGGGAAGGGTCAAATGACCCAAACCACTTGACTCTTCTACCTTATGGTCATTCTACAGCTTTAACAGGAGTCCCATAGTCTACCTGAACCCCAAGATTCCCAACATCCCCAAAATAGGGATTTTTGTTGTTGTTTCTTAGTCCAAACTAGAGGCTGTCTTACTTACCACAAAATATGTGGTGACCACATGTTAATCTCCCCAGCCTGATCCCAGGTGCTGGCTCTGTCTGTAACTCCCAAGAACTGGGCCCCTACTGGCTTTGCAGCCTGCAGGAGAAAGAATGAGAATCTCTTTCATAACCTTATCAAAGGCTGTGAATCTTGAAAAGTTAAGATAACTCTGTTCTTTGATCAGACATTTACTATGTGCTAGGTAAGTGCCAGACTCTATGGAAAGGCTAAATATTCAAACAAGGGTGGATTGCCCCTGCCCCCAAGGGGCTGATGGTCTAGTGGGGGTGGTGGTGGAACTACAACTGTGAGGATATCCTATGGTATGCCCTATACTATCTGTGTGGATTAAGTGCTATGGGAATCCTGAAGTAGAAAAGGTTAGTTTTGCTTGAGGAGGAGTTGGGAGCTAACTTCACAGGTAAGGTGACTTCTGGGCTGGGCTTGAATGCAAGCGTGGAGTCAGAGAAGAGAGGAAGACATTTGCATGAACAGAAACACAGAGTTATGAACATGTCTGACATGTTTGGGAAAAGCCAAGGCTGAGTGTACCTTCAGCACAGGAGGAACAGAGTAGGGGGAATAATGGAAAATGCAGTTAAAAATGTAGGTAGAACCAGATTGTGACAGGTGATGAATGCCAAAAGAATTTATTTGAATTGATAAGAATTGTATTTCAGGGAAAATCAAGGTTGTTTCTTTTTTAAATAGTAAAGATCAACATAACAAAAGAACTATTATTTTTTTAATTTACTTAAAAACAGTTTTTAAAAAAGATTTTATTTATTTGAGAGAGAGAGAGCGCGCGGGCACAGGTGGGGGGGTAGGGGCAGAGGGAGAGGGAGAAGCAGACTCCCTGATGAGCAGGAAGCCTGACTCAGGGCTGGATCAGGACACTGAGATCATGAGCTGAGCCAAAGGCAGACACTTAACTGAGCCACCCAGGCACCCCTAAAAACATTTCTAAAATAAGAAATGTCAGAGTGGTTAGGTATTTTGCTTCCATTAACATCATTCTGTTTGGGGAAATGTAGATATTCCCAAATTTTTATTCACTGCACTTTTGAGTCTTGATTTTCTTCTTCGTTTCATCTGATCTTATTGAAGCAGGAAAGTAAGATTAGAGAGGTGAAATGACTTAGCAAAGGTCACAAGAGAAAGTGGCAGAACTGGAACATGAGCCAAAGTCTTCCATCCCTTACATCTAGCACTTGTCAAATGTAGCAGACCCTGGACTCTTCTATTCTGGACAAGTGTGTGGGTGGATGCCCATAGGATGCTCTTGAACGTGGAGCGTGAATCCTGAGTCCTGAGTCACAGTGCCATTGGGTCAAATGCATGAGATTGGAAATAGCAAGATATGAGACTTGAGAATGAGAGATGTCTGTAAAACTAGTAGAGTCAGTAGTACTTAACACGGCATGGGTGGTAGAGTCCCACACTGTGGGTCTCACTGGCATCTTGCACAGGTCATGCTTAGGTGGCTACAGAGCTGGCTTAGATTTGCTCTTTCTCCTCCTTTCCCTGCTCTCTCAGCTCAGGCAGCACCTATGTCTCCTCATTGGCCCTGCAGTTTCTCTGGTGAGAGTGAGGAACACTTCTCTGTGTTTCCAGAATATAAAACAAAAGTCATTGTTTTGATGACATTGACAATGATATCTTGAGACTCAAGGAAGTTAAATAATTTATCTCAAGTTATATAGTTCATCAGTGGCAGAGCTATATTTGGATCCCAGTCTGTATAATTCCAAGGTCTGTCATAACCATTACCCTTCCATTCAGGCTAAATGTGCTATCAGATCAGTGCTACCCCTGACTGATCCACGGCTCTGGCCCACATACTACAGGGCATTGATAGCTTCTTGGAAGAGTGTGGGTATAGGCTGGGGCTGGTGCTATGGCTGCTTTCATGGTGAAGTGATGTACCAAATTAAAGGTCAGCTAGCTTGGACATCTCTCCAATGATAATAATAGTAATAATAATGATGATGATGATAATGATGATGATATAATCAAAACAGTACCTTAAATGTGGTGTTAGCTTTATGGTTTCCAAACATTTTCATATGGATACTCTTATTTAGAACTGATTGGTTTGGTCTATAAAATGGACAGTACAGTTAAGGAAACTCATTGAGGGTTAAGTGGGAAGTTGGAAAACTGAATAGATTCCAAACATTTTTTATTATAATCCACAATAAAAATGTATTTTATATTGTGATCCAGATCCCAGTGCCCTCTGATCTATCCATTTATTTCACTGAATTGCATCGATTTCAAAATGTTGGTTACAATCTAACAAATTGATTTCATGACATGCTAACCAATTGTGACTCTCAGTTTGAAAAACATTGGAGAAGATCTGTTGAAGTCTGTCCTATACTGATATGTTTTTATTCCATGATATAGTAAGTGTGGAATCATGAACTGTTTACCAAATGTCAAAACAAAGTTGAATGTTGAAGGAGAGTGAGGACAGTGACCTGTTGCCCTACCCTATGTCACTTCTCCCAATCTGATTTTCAAGGGCAGCCACTTTCAAGCTCTTCTTTTCCCCTTCGTGTTTGCTTCTTTATTTCTAAGTAATACTCTTAGTCTGTTCGTTTTTAAGTGATCATTTTTAGACATTAGCTAGTAACTCCTTGGTGCTTGTCCACCAATGCCCCTTCATTAAAATGTCAAGAGCAGCTCTATTGCTTCTGAAGGTGTGGGAGAATGTGGTTTATGTATGATGGATTCATGAATATCAATCTCCTGAATATCCTTTATCCTCAGTCACAGGTAATGCTGCCTCCCTTTTCAGTGGCAAAAATCTGTAGCATGGGAGCAGAACAGAATATATGTTCTCTGAAGGCAGGAAGATCCTAAAGAACTTAGGTATATTCTGTTGTCTTTTCCAGATTCACCATTCATATAATCTACTCCTCCCTTGAAAAGTGGGGACTGAGAAGTGGTAAGTAGCCAAGAAGGCTTTGCTGGGTCATGTCATTCACAAGGAAACTCACAGCACCAGAACCACACTTAGGCATACATCCATTTAAGTTCTTAATAACTGTTCAAGAGAAAGGCTGCTTCTCTGGACCCAAAGCGGGAAACAGAACTCTGAGTACTTGCTTAAAGGAACTAAAAACATCTCCACTCTTAGTTAAGGTTTTTTTTTTTTTTTTTGGGTGGGGTGGGGGTTGTCATTGGTCTGGCCTTATATTTCTCTTGAATTATGTTTTACCACTCAGAAACTTACTACCAGATGCTCAGGTCTGGGAGATCCAATTGTTAACATCACTGCGTAAAATTAAATTGAATTTTAAAAACCACACAAATATTAAGACAAAGCTATGGATATGTCTGAACATAAATTAGACTGAAACGTAAACTGAATACTCTAAGAATGCTAAGTCCCCAAATTTCATTACATAATTCTCCAATCATCTAAGGTGGGGAGTGGAGTCTATTTGGCACCACCAACTGATTTCAGCATTGTTAAAACCCAGACCGGGACTGGAATCCTGCAACTGACAATGAATTTGGGCTATGTGTTAGCCTTTTATCTTAAGCCACAGACAAAATCTTGGAATCATACTTAAAGGTCTTACTGCAATTGGAGGCCACACACAACTCTTAGGCATAATAGTATCAGGGGCTTCCAAGTCAGGCTTGAGAAATTCAGGTCTTGCTTAATTACGTGGCCTGTGCAAAAGATGAGATTGCCAACAGTACAATGTTCTGTTGCATTTTCCTGACCCTTTGGGGTTTAAATTTGCAACCTGCATCAGCAAAACTTTTGGCATTTAATTCTATTAAAATCAAAGAGCCAAATTTCTGCCTCCTGTTACATGAGCACAGTTCTTACTGACGTCAATGAAAGCTGTGCATGCATAACTGAGGGCAGATTTTGGCCTGGGCTATAGACATATGAGAACTGGCACACCACACTCACATCAAAACTCTGTTCCCCTCCTTTCCCCGCGTGCCTTCTGATAACACGACTCCTCATTTGTAACTCTCTGTCCACACATTGGGAGCTGGGCCTTAACCCAAAACACAAATTAGAAGCATCATCTAATACAGAAATTTAAGCCAGATGCAAATTTAACATAGATGTTGCAAAACCCACCTGAGTGGGTCACTGTCTAACTGCAAATTTTGCAAGTAGATTATGGGTGACCACCCATTGAAATATACTCTGTAGTATCTAATTTATGCATTTAATTCGATAGAAGGAGGCTTGCACCTCCTTCCACTTTACTGTTTAGTTTTTGTTCTTGAGAATGCACTGCCTACACTAATGAAACTCTTGCTGCTAGTTTAGAAAATGCTACACGTGTTCCAGTGCCTGATGCAGTGCTTGGTACGGTGTCTGGGACAGAGGAAGGAGCCTAGCGAATATCTGCAGGACACATGGATTCTATGAGGCAAGAGATAATAATATCTCACAGTTACTTAGTGCTAACTATGTGTTAGGCACTGTCTTATAAATATTATTTAATTCTCACTACACATGTAGGTTTACAATTTTATAAAGGAGGACACTCTACAGAAGTTAAGAGACTTACCAGCTAGTAGGTGGTGGAGCTGGGATTTCAACCCAGGCAGCCTGGCTCCGGGAGGTCAGGCTATTATCCACTCTGCTAAACTGCCTCTCAGTTAAAATGCAGGCATTGTGTATTATTAATTAGTTATTAGTCAAATCATGTAAATGGTAGCTGGGCAATCCTACTGAGAAAGGCAGAAACATTTTACTAGTAAGAGCTTGTCAACGACTGTTTGTGTGACCTTAATTGTCTGAAAAAGTTTTTTTTTTTTTTTTTTAGCTTTCCTACATACAAGGGGCAACAGTATAACCTCCCAGACTAACTAAGCATTTTAGTCTCGTGGCATCTTTGTTATGTTTTAGCAGAAAGGGAAATGAATCTTGCAGTAAATTTTGAAGGCTAATTTTATGTGTACCACTTTTAAACAAATGTTAAGGTGACATTGACCATTATCCCTTCAATTAATTTTTCCACAGTCACTTTAAAAAATAATTAAATGTATCCAGGCTATGCATTGGCAGTGTTCGGAGTCACACAGCTGCTTTTTAATAAGGATTATGTTTTCCCTCTAAGACTATACCTAAAGGGGCGCCTGGGTGGCTCAGTGGGTTAACCATCTGACTCTTGGTTTTAGCTTGGGTCATGATCTCAGGGTCGTGAGATAGAGCCCAGCATCGGGCTCTGTACTCAGTGGGGAGTTTGCTTGGGATTCTCTTTCTCCCTCTGTCTGTCCCCCCCATAAAATAAATAAATCTTTAAAAAAATATATCTGAAGTTATCACTGAGTTTGTTAGATACATACTTTACATTGAAGTTTGAGGGACACAGCTACCAGTAGAAGATAAAAGCTTCTCCCTTGCCCAAAATCCTACAGGCAAAAATGGGAAGAGGTGGGCCCTGTCTTAGAACTTATCCAGACTCTGTAGAGGTAATTTCTGAGCTTCCATTTGGGTTTGTAATGCCCAGAGTATACCTTTACTAGTCCTGTGGCTCAGCAGTTGATCTGCTTCCTGTGGGCACCTCATTGTGTTTGGTTTCAAGTGGAAGTTCCTTACCTTGTCCATTATACCAAGAACTTGAATTTTCTCTTTAGCTTATTGCTCATGATGTCATCTCAGAGACCTCTCTTCATGACAGCGGGCAAATGATAGGCCCCTGGAGTCTAGGAAGAGGTCAGATTTTGCTGCTTCCCTTGACATGAGGAAATCAAGAAAGGGAACTTGAGAAGAAAAAAAGTGGGAATATTATCTTAGCAATATTGAATTTGAAATGATGGCAAATCATTTAAGTTGTTTGGAGAGTGGGGGATGTTACTTGTCCATGGTCATATGACTCACAAGTGACAGACTGAGTATAAGAATCCAGAGCACTTAGCCCCCAAAACCACACTTCCCTCAGTCCAAACATCCTAAAACATGTCACAGGTCTAGGAAGCCTTTTTTTTTTTTTTCCTTTTCTTCTTGCAACTAGACAGAAAGAGATTTGGATTTATGTCCATTAAAATCCTATCCCATTGCCAGGACGTGTATTATATATGTATCTTCAGTGTGGTCTTTCTTGCCTCCATTTAGAAATACTGTGTTATGTTGGTCTTCTCCACTGTCTCTTTCAGCAGTGTTTTAAATCCAAAGTAGATTATATAGTCCTCAAATGTTGTCTTCTACTTTAGAATCTGTTTCAGAGAATACTTCCTGATCTTATTTCAAAAATTTCAGAGTCAATCTATAAACTTTTATTATGAGTAGTCAGACCACCTAATGCAGGATTCATTTCTACAATATTCCTTAATAATGTTCATCAGCTTCTATTTAGTGTGTGCTTACTACCTCACAAAGCATCTACTACATCATGATTGAAGAGTTCTTGTTACTAAACTATATCTCAGTTATAAAGACTAAATACTTGATTCTTAAGAACTTTGATCCACTAGTGCTAGTTTTACCTTCTAGAGCAGATATTCCAAACTGAGGCCCCAAGGGGGGATCCCTTTCAACATTGTATTTTGTTTTTAAAAATAATGAACCAACATTGGAGACACTGAGAGATTTTACATAAAAATCAGGTTTTCTGGCTTTTATTGAAAAAGAAAGATCTTGCAATATTGCACCTACATTCCTACAGGACAACAATGATATGGACCTGAGTGGGGGCTGCTTCCTTTAGGTGGGGCGTAAGTTCTGCAGTTGTCCACAGCCCTCCACTCCCTCTGGATTTCCACATCCTGTGGCTGTCACTAGCCATTAACTATCACACATGCACTATTGTTTTTCAAATATCTGGCTAGTTTCATACCCTTATGTTACCTTTCTGAATCCTGTAGGCATATTTATGGCCCCTATAATTAGGCAGCATTGAGTAAATATGCTCCTTCCTCTGCATGGAAGAGGTGCCTTTTGCCCCTTGCATTTCTTTAGTCTTCCTTTTTGCAAGATAGTAAATTTCAATTCCTTTAACCAAACCTTGTAAGGTACAGCTTCAAATGCCATCATTCCTCTGGACACTCCTTTAATTTGTCCCTCCTCCTTTAAAACATGGTACCCAGGGGGGTACCTGGGTGGCTCAGTCCATTAAATGTCTGACTCTTGCTGTCAGCTCAAGTCATGATCTCAGGGTCATGATATTGAGCCCTGTGTTGGGCTCCACAATGAGCGTGGAGCCTGCTTGGAATTCTGTCTCTCCCTCTCCCTCTGCTTCCCCCCTTGCTCGTGTGTTCTCTTTCTTTCTCTCTTTCTCTCTCTCTCTCATCAGTCAAACAAACAAACAAACCAACAAACCAACAAACAAAACACTGTACCCAGAACTGAACACAGTGGTGGAAAGCTGGAGCCATGGACTTCCATTATCTTTTTCAATTCTCAAGTTAAAGGCGTCTTCACAATCTGTAAACATTATAGGTTGAATGGGAACGGTGGACATTTTCTGTTTTGTTTGCACAGTATTCTTCTTTCCTCTTGGAGATAGTAGTCTTCTCTTCTCTTAGACCTGCTCCTTGCCATGCTCTACACTGGGAGTTGGTAACTGCTTATGAGACTTTGACCACAGAGATTCATCCCAGGGAGAGCACCTGTTATGAGCCAGGACAAGAAGACTTTTCCTGGGACTTTTCTAACCAGAGCTTGAAAATTTGGTTTCTGAGATTGTAAGGATGTAAGTTTGAAGCTACAGGTGGCCAGCCTTCATGCGTGTTGGAAATGCTGGTCAGAAACCAGCACACAGAGAGAAGCAGAGAGAAGAATCACAAGAAGAAATACCAGGAAGCATCACTGAAGTCCCTGATACCAGGCACTTCCAAGGTTGTCCTTTCCACATTTTGTTTTTTTAAGCCAGTGTATTCTTTTTCCTTCTTTCCCTTTCTCCATCCCTCCCTTCCTCCCTTTTCCCTCTCCTTCCATCTTTTCTTCCTTCAAAACTTTATTTGTGTATTTATAAAGAAAAAACACAGGACTGTATTATTTCCATCATTAAGGACAGGCCTTTGCAGCATAGCAGAGTGATTTCTGACAACAGGGTGGAGGCCATCAGTGAGTGGGTTCTGTAGGACCGTGATGACTGAGGCTCTTCCCAGGAGCCTCTTGAAGATATAGGGGTCCTTGTTGACTGACTTGGACTTCTTACCTTTCCTGCTCTTGGGGATCTTGGTCTGCATCACCTTCACATTCTCCAGCACTATGTTGCAGTGCTTGTCAATGGCCTTCACACAACACAGGAGCTCCTTGTTATTGCCACGGTTGATGGACCCTTAGGTGTTATTCCTGACTGACTGGGTGAGCATGGAGAATGGACTTGTGTTAAACTCCTCTTGCTCCCACTTTTGCAGCTCCTCCAGGGTCATCTCACTCTTGGGCTTGTTGGGTAGCTCATGGTGATGGTGGCTGTGCTCTCAGACCACTTATGTCTCCTAAAGAGTCTTATGCTAATTTAAATTACCTTTCTCTAGCTGGCAACCAAGCTAGAAAATATTCTCTGGCATATTGGGTGACTCACAGGTGATATGACTGTATGAATAAGCAAATGACTGCTTGGCTGAATGAAAAACTGGTTTCTTGCTAGGGTGGACCATGAATTTCCTTTGATTTCTAGTTCACAGCAACACTTTGGGACCACATATTTTGGGGAAATAATTATGTACTAAATTGACTTCAATTATGTATTGTATGTAAAGAATAGTAAATTAATAATAAATAATGGCTCAGTTTAATTGATTAGAATTTCAGAGTATATGGTTAGTCATGCCATGATCCCAGAATAGATAATAACTTAATCTTTGCATATTCAGGATTCTGCCTCATACTTATTCTAAGGATTACAAAACTCTGCAAGACACACACATTTTAGGCTAGTGGTTTTGAGCTTATCCTTGGGCTAGGAGATGTATAGTCAAACAAATCTTAGTGTATAAGAGGACAGGATTGTTTTGAATATCCTGATCTCTAGTTCTGTGGAATATTTGTGATCCCTCAAAAATGACTTTGAGCCCAGATCTTTCTTCCATCTGGGGAGGGGAGACCATGGTGGACATCTCCTTCCATCAGCTCTCTTTTATACTGCTCCCATCTTCAATTCACAAAAAGGAGTTCTGAGGCTGAAAAGACCCACTGTAAAGAGGAGAATTGTCTAAATTGGCCTTGTCACAATCCATCCTTTCTGGATAGTCAGCCAGTCCACGCTTTAATTTATTTTGTGGATGATAACCTTTGAAGTCTGTAAGTAAGTTACTGTCGCTCTCCTAGCTCATGGTAACTGAGCAAATACTTGCAACCTTTCCCTGGGTCTGAATCCATGATGTGTCTCTCTGTGTGTATGTATGGATGTATTTGGAGATCACCATGTTCTTTCAATAATAAATGAGAACACCCTGCTCTAGGTTTGAAATGTTTGCCCCTTTGCAATTTAATTAGAAAAAAGAATCCTAAGATAAATGAGTATGTGTTTGGATACACATAGATAAATGTACTCGAGTCAAAGGAAAAGTGACACTTTGGAAAAATTTCACATTTAGAAATATGTATATATATGCAGAAAGTTGTGAGGTTTTCGTTAACTTAGTAAAAATAGGATAATTTACCAGATGTTTTTCCCTCCAACCCCCTCTCCATTAGAGAAATTTCCTATGTGTTTTTTTCATTTCCAGGTATTAATGTTTCAAAAACAAGAAAAAACTGATGTTAGGGACAAACCAAACTAAACATACTGTAGTTTTACATTCCTAAACAAAAGAAAAAAGAGACTTTAGATCTGAAAGACCAAATGAAAAAACAAATTCAGTTTCCAAAACTTTTTTCACCCCAAGTTGATTTTTAAAGAAAATGTATACCTTTGAATATGTGTTCATATAGACATAACCAGTTGAGTTAGTTCATGCTTGATTTATGAGCTTTAAACTGTCTTACATTAGTAATTGCAATTTATGTCTATTTATCTCAGATTTCTTTTGACCAGCAACATGAATTTGGAAAATTTCTGGCTTAGATTAGAGGTACATTCTGTAGCCATGCAATAAATCAGATATAACCAGTTCTTGCTGGGGTTAACTTTTGATAATGACTCAATACCAATTTCCCCTAACGTATGTACATGATAGCATAAATCTAAACCATGGTTACCGTTGACGTCAACAATATTAATTGGCTAATGTCCTTGAGAAATCATCCTGTAGCAGCTCACTTAAAATATTGACGAATACGTGCTTTACTTTGCTAATAGTCTGAACAAATTGGTTTTCTATTATAGTATATTAGTACTTGGAAGGCTGCTGGGCTAGCATTAACTGGCTGTTGTCAACTGTACTCATTTCCAAATGTTAATCATAAAATGTTTGATGCCTCAGACAACATGCACATATATATTATAAAATATAAAGGAAATAAATACATACCCACTCGTAAAACCAAATCCAAAAGCTAAAAGCACAGAAGTAGCAGCAAAGCAAATTCCCAGAGTTGATGGAAAAGTCTTTTCTCACAGTTCCATTATCTCTTAAAAGATAGTTTTAATGTGGTTCTGATAAATATCTTCCTATATATTTTTTGTGATTCCCTTACTTGTTTCTTTTAGTTTGAATGGCAATTACAAACAAACAAGGGATGACAGAGCTTTGTAAGAAAATCTGTTATTGTTACAGAATTCTTCTGTGTGAAGCTGCCCTGTCCCTTCCTTCCCCATCTACGTCCCTCAGGCCACTCTTCTCTAACCCCCCAAATCATATCCTCTCTTTCCAAATAGATGAAACACAAAACTACAGGAACTTAAAATGGGAGTAAACAAGCTAATAATGAACTCCTGTACCCCTTGGCATTTGTAAAACCTTTTCTCTCTCGCTAATATTTTCCAACCAGACATGGGGAAGCCTTTCTCAAGGTTATGTACAAATGGTTGTAGAAGAGCCCAGAGACTTCCATTTCGTTCTTTGTAATAGAGAAGAGTGATTGCTTCCTTGACTTTGTGGCTCTGATCATTCTTTAAGTGGTTAAGTAAGAAGCAACAACATGTCCCTGAAGGAGAGCTTCCTAATGGTTTTTCTGTGGCCCATTGCCCTCTGGGGAGATCACCATCACAGCAGGTCACCATGGTAATGCCATATTCTTCAGCTTCCCTCTGAACCTTTTGTGATAGTGACGCCAACATCTCATTTATAAATTTAATGCACTGTGATGCAGCTTCACAGTTGCTAATAAAAGACAATCTTTCATGGAATAAATGAGTGAAAAAGTGATGAACATAGACTAGCATAACGAATAACTTCTGGTGTAAGTTCTCTTTTAAGTCTGTATGTAGCTATTTAAAAAAATAAGCAGGACGAACACTGTTAAATGTAGGGATGACCTATTAACCAACAACAAAAAAAGTGTGAGTTTTATTATCCAACATCTAATTCGAGACATACCAGCTGTCCACACCACTCTGTCAGAAGAATGGTTTGAGAGCATTAGGACAAAGTGATGACACCTCAGACAAGGGTCTTGTCTGTATTTCTTTACATTTAAATGGTATTAGAGAAAGTGATACTTGATATGGTGCAAGCAACTATCATACAGCTATAAGGATAGCGTTGGATTAGGTGTATTCTCAGTCATTCTTATGCACTTACTCTTTCCTTGAAATGGTTAATACAATTGATATGATCAATTGATAATTTTTTTCTTGGAAAAATTTTTTGTTGTTGAGTTATGCTAAATAGTGTTGTGTGTATTATTCTTTATAGTCTCCACCTCTGCCCTGTTTTACCCCTGATGAAATAGATACTGCATCTGGTCAACCTTTCAAGTAAAAAAAAAAAAATCCCTAGTTATGTTTCCTGTAGGATGGGTAAAGTACTAGGACAACAGTGCGGTCTCACCAGATAAAAGGTAGAAAAGTCCTGTAGAAGGCTTGTGCATGGCATGACTAAGTTGTTTTTCTTACATGCAACTTATTTCACATCTAATTGAATCATGATCCATTCTTGGATCTTCTGAAGTTTATTGTGTGGCTTCATTATTGAGAGAATTTTTTTAAAAAATATTTATTGACAGAGAGCACAAGTAGTCAGAGCAGCAGGCAGAGGGAGAGGGAGAAGCAGGCTCCCCACTGAGCAGAGAGCCCAATGCAGGGCTCGATCCCAGGATCCTGGGATCCTGAGCCAAAGGCAGGCGCTTAACCGACTAAGCCAACCAGGTGCCTCTACTGAGAGAACTTTCGGCATTCAGTTGCTTTGAGGAAAAGTGATTTGACTTGATCATGTGTCTGTGTAGTCTGCATCTCAGGTTTCTCTTCCAGGCTTGTCAGTCAAACTGGTTTATGTCCTGAGTATGAGACCCCTGTGCTCTATATCATAAACACTGACGAATAAACATATTGTATTAGTTTACTATGGTGGCTACAACAAATGACCACAAATTTAGTGGCTTAAAACAACACACATTTATTACCTTACAGTTCTGTAGGTCAGAAATCTGATACAGGTTTCACTGAGCTATACTGGTGTTAGCAGGGTGCATTGCTTCTGGAAGCTCTGGGGGGAGAATCCATTTCCTTGTCTTTTCTAGCCTCTAGAGGCTGCCCACATGCCCTGGCTTGTAGTCTTCTTCAATCTTCAAAGCTAGCAACGGTGAGCCCGGTCTTTCTTACCTCACATCACTCTGAAACTAAGTCCTCTGCTGCTTTCCACTTCCACTTTGAGAACTCTTTCATTACATTGGGTCCACCGGGATAATCCCGTGTAATCTCCCTATTTTAAGGGCAGCTGATCAGCAATCTTACTTCCATTTGCAGCCTTAAAATAATTTAACATAATTTATTTCCATAATCTGTTATGTAACGTGACATTTTCACACATCTGATCACTAGGACATAGACATCTTTGGTGGTTGTTCTTCTCTTTCCCACATGAATATAGAAAGAAGGATTTCAAGAGATGCTTAGTTAGTATTGTAAAACAATTTAAAACATAACTTGCTGGCTCTCACAATAAGAACAAAACCTTCTTAGTCAATATCTTCATTATTCCAGCATGAAGTTGACCTTGTTCTTGAGCAAAGAGTCCACTAATCCAATACTGTGAAGTGAGGAAGTCCTGTAAAAGTAGTCTGTTCATTTTAAGGTTTAGGCATAGGCATTCTGAAACGTTATATCCATGCTAGGGAGGCAAATGCTGCAGAAAGTCTTTTCAGAGTAGGAGTGGGAGTAGCTCTCCAGTAGCAGTTTTTGAGGGAGAAAAACATGGTAAGAAAGGAGTTGCACAAATAAGCATTAAACTCTGATTTTTAGGATCATGAACTAAATCTCTGTCATCTTCATGGGCTAAAAACCCACAGTATCAATGTCAGGGTGTAAGGAGGTAACTTGAAAGTTTCATTTCATATTTTCCTTTTCTCATTGGGCTGATCTCTGGAAATTGTGAAGGAGTGAGAGTTAATTTTTGATCTCTGATCTCTGTTATGGTCATTCTGCATTTACCCTTTATGATGCTCTGGACCATTGCTGGGGAAATTGGTTGATTGATAAAATCTTCAGTATACATGAAGGAAGGAATTTTTTTTTCTTAAAGATTTTATTTATTTATTTATTTATTTGACAGAGATAGAGACAGCCAGCGAGAGAGGGAACACAGCAGGGGGAGTGGGAGAGGAAGAAGCAGGCTCACAGCAGAGGAGCCTGATGTGGGGCTCGATCCCATAACGTCGGGATCACACCCTGAGCCGAAGGCAGACGCTTAACCGCTGTGCCATCCAGGCGCCCCTGAAGGAAGGAATTATTAAGGAGTCATTAGGGAAATAATACACTGAAAAAAATTAAGTGGTACAAAAGGGTATGTGATAGGAATAGCTCTCCCAGTCTAGACTCCTATGTTCTGTTCTAGAGAAACATTTTCCTGCATATTACTTTAGAAGCATCTGTTCCCTGTGCATTCTTTTAGAATGTTTCCATGCATACATACACATGCAGATATATAAATACATGCTCCTCCTTACACAAATGAAAGTATATAATAAACACTAGTTTGTATCTTATTTTTGTTCACTTAATATAGTTTGTAGAGCTTCACATATAAGCAGATATAGATTCCCTTTAGTCTTTTAATAGCTCACAGTAGTCATTTCAGCCTAGACTTTGTGCATTTCCAGGATGGAAGCCACATTTAAATGCTTAGCTACATTTCCTGATGCTGTCTAGCTGTTTTCTAGGAGCTAATCCAAGACAAAGATGCTATGTGTAGGAGTATGGTAGGTTGTATTAATATTCATAAAATAGCTTAATTTTCCCTTCCCTGTTGAAGGATTCTATATCCTTGAAGTAATGCACGGCCGTGTGATTTGCTTTGGCCAGTACAGTGTCAGAAATGTGACATTTCAAGGCAGAAGTTGTAAGGCCATCTTATAGAGTGCTGTCTATCTTTTCCCTCTTCCATAAAAGCTGTGTATGTCCCAGATGGATGTCACTCCTTCTGCTAGGTTATGGAATGAGCATGACATGGACCAGAGCTGTAACCTATAACCTATCCAGAATGGATGGTAGTATGAGTGAAAAATAAAACTGTTACCTTAAGTAACTACTATTGGGAGGTTACTTGGCACTACAGAATGACCTAGCCTATTCTGTCTGATACAGGGAGAAGCCTAAGGAACAGTCAAAGAATGTGACAATTTGTAATAAAATAGTCCTTCTGATTGTGAAATGGCTTTCCAGTGACCCTGTCTTTCCTAATTCCTTCCTCCCCAATTCATTAAATCAGTGACCAAAAACCCACTAATAATACAACATAATATTCATTGACACATATAACATTTTCATTCTATTTATCCATTTTATTATGTTTTCATTCTATTTCAACCACTTTTAGGCTATTTTGTCCCTAGATTTAAGTAATCAATATTTTTGTGCTTCAAAAACAAACAAAAACATACTGAGAACAAATGTCTGCTTCTGGCCATGATGGAGTCACTGGGTCCAGACTTCCCTTCCCACCATAAATAACTTAAAGAACTGAGCAGAATACATGAGGCAACTGTTTTGGATATTAGAAAAAGTAATGCAGGACTTTGACTTCTGAAAGTAGAGAAACAAGTGAGGTGGATCTCAGATTGCCCAACTTTATGCCTGGGGGCCCTTTCCTCACCCTGGTTCCAAGAGGGGGATCCCAAACAGAGCATTGCAGAATTGCTGAGTTGCAGAGATACATATTAGAGATCAGGAAGGTGAGGTTACTGGAACTATCAGGACAGACTACTGGAAAAGAGGCGGTTGCACAGGCAGCTTCAGAAATTTCATGGGGATTCCCTTGGGTCTGTTTTTGAAGACTTCACTGTGCACATATAGGGAGAAATGTCCCCCAAAAGCTAGGCTGGAAGATATTCATATTCTGAGAAGCCAGAGCAGAGAATCCTTGTTGAAAACTTGGGCCATTTGATGGAGACGTTAGAGGGGTTATGCCTTAATAGTGGAGCTAAACTAGCCATGGAGTAAAGACTACTCAGAGCTTAAAAACAGTTGTCAAAAGATCCAGCTGATCTTTAAGTAATGTAATTCTGTCAGAACAAAGTACAACACTCTTTAAAGGAAAACCACAAAATTCAGTATTCCACAATATAAAAATAACAAACTGCAGCATTCGGTCAAAAACTACAATCATGTGAAAACAGGAAAGTATAATCCATATTCAGTAAAAACATAAGTTGAAAAAAACATATCTGGAAATGACAGATGATTGAATTAATTAATAAGAATATTTAAATAGCTATTATACATACCATAAGTAGTTAAAGAAAAATTGAACACAATGATAAGAAAAATGAAAAATAGAAACTTTAGTTTTGAAAAACAAAACATCTGAAATGAAAAATCATTTGGTGGAATTCATAGCGGATTAGACATTGCAGAAGAAAAGAATAGTGAATTTGAAAACAAAAAACTATCCAAAATGAAGCATAAAGATTAAAAAAGAAACAAAAATGAATAGAGAGAGCCTCAGTAATTTTGGAAAAAATTTCAAGTAGTCCAGTGTATATGTAACTAGTGTTCTAGAAGGATAGGGGAGGACAAAAAAATATTTAAATAAATAATGGCTTGGAATACTCTAAATGTGATGAAAACTGTAAACCCACAGATCTGAAAAACTTAAGGAATCTCATACTTGCTGAACACAAGGAAAACCATATTAAGACATATCACATGACCAAATTGGTAAAAAACCAGTGATAAATAGAAATTGTTAAAAAGCAGGTGGAGGGGAAAAATAACATGGTGTGGATAGAGGAATGAAGATAACAACTACCATAATTTTCTCATTTGAAACTGTGAGAACAAGAAGATAATGGAATAGCATCTTGAAAGTGCTGAAATCAAAACCAAAACCAAAAACAGAACAAGAAAAGCAAACAAACAACAGTACCTGTCAAACTAGAATGGAAATGCTTTAAAATGGAGGTAAAATAATAACTCTTCAGCCAAACAAAAGTTAAAACAACTTGTATCCAGAACTGAGCTATAAAGATTATTAAAAAGAGGCAGAAATTTAGAACTATATACAGAAATAAGGAGCCCTACAAATTGCAAGCATATGGGTAAATTTAGCAGATATTTTTATTTTAAGATTTCTTCGAAAGATAATCAACTAGAGTCATTTGTTTTGTTTCTTAAATTCCATGTATGAGTGAAATCATATGGAATTTGTCTTTCTCTGACTTATTTCCCTTAGCATAATACTCTGTAGCTCCATCCACGTCATTGCGAATGACAAGATTTCATTCTTTTTTTATGACTGAATAATATTCCATTGTGTGTGTGTGTGTGTGTGTGTGTGTGTGTGTATACACACATCTATATCTTTTCATCAGTCGATGGACATTTGGACTCTTTCCATAATTTGGCTATTGTTGGTAATGCTTCTATAAATAATTATAGGGGGGAAAAAGAGAGAGGCAAACCAAGAAACAGACTCTTAACTATAGAGAACAAACAGATGGTCACCAGAGGGGATGTGGTTTAGGGGATGGGTAAAATAGGTGATGGGGATTAAGGAATGCACTTGCTGAGATGAGCACAGGGTGTCGTATGAAATGTTGAATCACTATATTGTACACCTAAAACTAATATTACACTGTATGTTAACTAACTGGAATTTAAATAAAAACTAAAAAAAAAGATAATCAAGTAAAGCAAAAATAATATTACATTTTGAGGTTTATAATATATGCAGAAGTAAAATATATAATAGCACAAAGGATCAGAGGGAGGAAATGGAAGCATACTGACATAAGGGGTGTAATAGCATTTGAAGGTATAGACTGTGGTAAGTTAAAAATGTATGTTTTAAACCCAAGAAGCAGCACACGTGCATCTGCACAAACCAAAAACTAAAAAGCATAGAGGTAGAGCTAATAAGCCAATAACAGTGATAAAATCTAATCAGAAAAGATATTTAATCCAAAAGAAGGCAGAACAATAGGGGAAAAAAGAAAGAATTAATGGGACAAATAGAGAACACTATCAAGATAGTCAGTTAAGCCTAATAACCATATCAACAATCATATTAGATGTGAACTCTAAACACTTCAGTTAAAGGGCTGACATTGTCAGAATGGATAAAACGATAAGAACTAATTTTTCTTGTTCTTTTTATGTTATCTAAAAAAAGTCTACATTAAATATAAAGTCACAAGTAGATTAAATGTAAAACGATGGAAAAAAATATACCATAAAGACACTAATCAAATGAAAGCTCCAACTGCTATATTAATATCAGGAAAAGTAGATTTCAGAGCAAGGTGTGTTATCAGGGTTATGATATAGAAAGAGCAATTGAAAAAATGCAACGCCCCAACAAACTAGGAATAGAAGTACATTTTCTTAACCTGACTTAATGGGACATTTTCAAAAAACTACAGTGAACATTATACTTAATTGGGGAGCAATTGAGTACTTTTCTACCTAAGATTGTGAACAAGTCAAGGAAGTTTCTTCTCACCACTTCTATCTAACATGTTATCCATGATCCTAGCTGGTACAATAAGGCAGGAAAAAGAAAGAGAGGGCATACAGTTAGAGAGGAGGGAGAAAATGTTTTTATTTCTGGATAACCTGATGGCTGTTATCGGCTGAGTTGTGTCCCTCAAAATTTGTGTGTTGAAGCCCTCACCTCCCAGCACCTCAGAATGTGACTGTATTTGGAGATAGGGCCTTTAAAGAGTGATTAAGTTAAAATGAGACCATTAAGGTGGACCACAATCCAATCTGACCAGTATCCTTTAAGAAGAGGAGATTTGGGCACAGAGAGACACCGGGAGCTTACATACACAAAGAAAACATGATGCGAAGACATAAGGGAAAGATGTCATCTCTAAACCAAGGAGAGAGTCCCCTGAAGAAAACAAATCTGCTGAGACCTTAATCTCCAGAACTGTGAGAAATAAATTTCTGTTGTTTAAGCCTCTCAGTGTGTGGTATTTGTTATAATAGACCTATAAAACCATTACAATGGTATTAAAAAGCCCTCAGTAATCTGAAAAAAAAAAGTGATTAGAACAAATAAGTAAATTTAGCAAGGTCACAGGATACAAGATGGATAACAAAATCAGCTGTGTTTATTCGTACTAGCTACAAATAATTAGAAGAGTGGACTCAAAATGCAATACCACTCCCGTAGCAACAAAAAATCATGAAATACTTAAGAATAATTTAGCAAAATAGTTTCGATATTTGTACAATGAAAACTACAAAGCGTTGATGAGAGAAATTAAAGAATAAATTGAGCGGTATCTCATGCTTATGAATCAAAAGTCTCAGTGTTTGTAAATCACATCTCCCCTACATTCATCTGTAGATTCAGTGCAATCCCAATCATGGTTCTTCTTTTCTGTATAAGTTGACATAGTCCTTCTACAATTTATATGGAAACGTAAAAGGCCTAGAATCGCCAAAAAAATTTTGAAAAAGTAAAACAAAATAGGAAAAGACTCGCATTACCTAATTTCAGTTGTTAGTACACAACTACAGAATTCAAGACAATGTGGTATTCATGTAAGGACAGTTCATGAAACAAAACAGAGTCCAGATAAAAGTCCACCACATATATAATCAATTGATTTTGACAAAGGAACCAAGGAAATTCAATGGGGGAAAGGATGATCTTTTAAACAAATTATACTGGAGCTAATATTCACATGGAAAAAAGCATTTGCTCTTACTTTATATAATAAACACTAATGTACTTGAAATGGATCATAGAACTTAATATAAGAGATAAAACTTAAAACTTCCAGAGAAAAACAGGAGAAACATCTCCACAACCTTGAGATAAAAATGGTTTTTTTTGACATATAAAACATAAAACATAAATTATGAATTAGATTTAAAATTTTAAAAATTAAAATTAAAATCCTTTCTTTAAAAGGTGAAGAAAAGTAAAATATAAGCCTCAGATTGGGAGAAAATGCTCACAGTATCTATATCAGGAAAGGACTTGCAGCCAGGATATATAAAGTACACTTATAACTTGATAGCAAGAATAAAGATGGCTCAATTAAAAGCAAAATATTTCACATCACTTCACAAGAGAAGATACATGGCTCATAGCACATGAAAATATACTCAATATTATTTCTCATCAAGAAAAGTAATTAAAACCACAATGACATACCACTATAACTCTTCTAGGACTGAAATTGTAAAAAATGACCACATGAAGTGTTGGGGAGACTGTGGAGCACCTGGAGCTTTCACACACTGTTGATGGGAATGCAACATGTTACAAACAATTTGGAAAACAGTTTGGCAGTTTCTTGTAAAGTTTAACATATACTTATCATATGACTCAATAATCCCATTTCAAGAGAAATGAAAACATGTCCACACAAAGAATGGCACATGAATTATTCATAACAACCTAAATCATAAGTCTCAAACTGGAAATAACCCAAATGGTGGCAAATTGTGATATGTCCATACAATGAATACCACTCAGCTACAAAAAGGAATTACTACTAATACGTGAAACAACATAAATGAATCTCAAAAACATTACACTAAGTGAAAGAAGCCAGATACAAAATAGTACTTATGCTATCATTGCATTTATAAGAAGTTGAAGAATAGATAAAACCAATCTAAAGGAGTAGAAAATAGGTCATTGGTCGGATGGAACAAGGAGTGGAGGACTTGACTATAAAGGCTACAAAGGAACATGTAGGTGATTGTTAGGGAGGTGGAAATAGTCTATGTTTTTACTATAGTGCTGATTATACATACACACACATTTATATTTGTCAAACTCATTAAACTATACACTTCAAATGGGCATTTTAGTTTATGGAAAGTTTTCTTCAGTAAAGTTGATCAAAATAGTTTTAAAAACCTTATTAAAACATAATGGAACATTTCAGCCTCTGTACAAATGAACAAGAGCAACATAAGAGGTGCAATGTTGAGTCAAAAGAACAGATCTCCCGGGCCCCAGACTGAGCACCAGTATCACCAGATGTTTTTCAGGAGGCCGATGAATTTTCACAATTTCAAGATATAGGTATAACCTGATCCTTCTACAAATTGTGAATGATCTTACTTATTTTTGCCCTCATATTCTGTAGCTCGTTGGATAAATTATTTGATTATTTTTCTAAATTTTCAAATAAAATTTTTTCTTACTCACCACCCACCCCAGCGTTTTCTTTTTTAAATACCAGCAACAAGTATTTCCCTGGTTCTTCAGCTGTTTCAAAGGGAAGATCTACCTCTTCTCTCTTACCTTCACAAGTTCTCACCCTCCACTTCTTACTGAATGAAACATTTATTGAAATGGAAAACACAACCTATGTTTTGAGAAAAGAAATCACACCAAAATATCAATAGAAGTTGGAAGATCTGTGAATCTTCTGTGAATCAGGCATGTTATGTTGGTCCAGTTGGCTAATCCCTCATTCCACAGACTCCCTTACTCTGACCTCAACTTCCTCATCTCCAAAAGGAAAAGGTAAATTCTACGAGCTGTTTTGCCTCTCAGAGTTCTTCCCTGAAAGACCTATAGAAACCTTACAAATACTCCGTCCTCATTTACATACTGCATCCTGTGATAGATAGCTGTCCACTTCTTGCTGGCGGCCCAGGAGGAGGAAGAGGATGCATTTCAAGCATCTTCCCGAGGCTCAACTAAAGACAGGCAACTGAAGTGAGCACATCTTGGAGGAGACACAGCCCTAACAACTTTCTCCAAAAAGCACGGCATACTTGCACTAAGGGCTCTCACACACATGGATCTCCACATGAATGGGCAAGAAAGGTTTATTACCACAGTTTTATGGATGACTGTCTTAAACCACAAGATACGCCTTGATCCTTCAGACCTTAACCTGGGTTACCCTCTGGAGTCTTTCCCTTCACCTTATGGATTTGGCATAAATCAAAACCTCAGTAGAGAAACCCCTTCAGGCTTCCAATCATTTGGACTCAGTCTCTGTTTCACTGCGGTTTAGGCTCATCACCAAAAATAGCATTTTGACAAAATATAAGACTGAAAAAAAGATGTATAAACTTATTTTTCCACAGCCGCCTTCATGGGTTGAATCTGTTTCAAGGAAAGTTTGGACTTTGCATAAAATCTTAGGTGTGGCCAGGACCAAAAAGAAGGCTCTGTGGGAATATGGTGGCGAAGATGACAGACCACAGAAAACTTCTTCCTCTGATGCATGTCTGTAGTAGGTTTTGCCCATTTCAGACTGGCCCCATGGGTGAGATATGCTTCCACAACCCATTAAAATGATCCTTATTCTGTGTACTAATCTTTGTTGAACTTTTAATGTACGTTGAGCATTGCTAAAGAGACAATGACTAATAACCTGGGGGCTCTGGAGTCTGACTGCCTTGGTCGTAATCTTGTTTTAGCAGCTCTGTGACCATGGGCAAGATATTCATGATATTCACTAGACTTTAGTTTCCTCATCAATAAAATGGAGAGAATAAAAAAAAAGCACCTTCAAGGATTAACAGAGCTAATGCCCATAAGACATTGAGCACAGTGTTTTGTACTTGGAAAGTCTTCTTTAACTGTTAGCAAATATCTTCATCATTAATTGAGGTAGAGAGACTTTAGTGGTAGATGTGAACAGAGCAGGAGTATTCTTTGGGGATCCCAAGGAAGGAGTGATTAGTTCTGACCTGGTTAATGGGGATGGCTTTTCAGAGGAGGGGACACTTCAGCTGCCCTGAAGCATGAGTGGGAGTTTGATAGCTGGGAACTGTAAGAGGGCATTCTGGTTGGATGGGTCAGCAGTACAGTCCCTACACAATCTCATCCAGAAGGATGTGATTGCTCAGACTTTTAAAAGGTAAAAAGCCACAAGCTCACAATGGGAGCAACTGTGGTGGAAGGACAACTAAGCTTCAGCTTATTCATGGACCTCCTGCTGAACCTAAACAGATTTCTCAGACCAGTGACTCATCAAGAGAACAAACTACATGTACCTGTTGCATAAACCCAGTGCTTTTGGTTTATTTTTATCTTGTTTCCCTAACCCCTCTTTGTTCCATTATTAATACCCAATGTCCTGGCGAGACAGGCTTTTTACACTTGTTATACATTTTTGTGGCCAAGAGAGTGCGTTCCTCTTTGCCCCATCCTTCTTTATGCCTTCTGGAAAAGTGGTCTTCAGAAGCTGTCACTTCTGCGCTTTGTTCCAGACTAGATACACAGCTGGAATTATCCTTTACTGAGCATTACATGGGGCACTTTCAAGGCTTTTTCTCACTTAGTCCTCACAACAGCCCTCTGAAGGTGACATTGTTTTCCCATTTTATGAAACTCAGTGGTGAAGCCACTGGCCAGCATCAGCCAGCTTGAATGTGAGGCACTCTGCTTGAGAAACTTTCTCTTGGGCTCACTCTCCTCACTAGACCACATGTGCTTGAGACACTCAGATTGGGAAGAGCGACTGTGTGGGGAAGGCAGAGCCCTAAAGCTATTTCTTTCTTCACATCTCCCTCAAGCTCAGGTCCACGGCTATTGAATGTTTCTTCACAAATGCTTCCAAGATTCCTGTTTCTATGCTTTGAAGTAGAGAAAGCTTAATTCCCTCCTCTATCTGCTTTCACGTATCTGAGGAAAGTTTTATCATTAATACCCTTATCCTCATCACTTACCATGGCCCCTTCTCTAGTCTATTTTTTTTTTTAAAGCAGCCTCCACACCAGGATGGAGCCCAATGCAGGGCTTGAACGCATGACCCTGAGATCAAGACCTGAGCTGAGATCAAGAGTCAGTGCTTAACTGACAGAGCCACCTAGGCGCCCCTATTTTTTTTTTTTTTTAAGGCAAAACATTTTTCATTTGTAAGCTTTGGTGTTGAAGGATGGCAGAGGCAAAGAAAAGCGAGTGACCATGTGACTATGTCCAGGAATCTGATTGGCTCTCAGAGGTCCCTGAATGTGAACCACTTTTATTTGTGTGGATGGTTTTCTCAGGTACTGAATAGTGACAACTTTCATCACCATTTCACTTTATTTTACTTAAGGAAAAAAAAAAATCTATTACCTGCCTTTTCAAGTTCCTGTTCTGTGATTTCTGGCACAAATGAAACTTGTGAAAGCCCTTAAATATTAATAAATTGAACTCACTCCAGCGTGAGCAATTTATCTACAATCCCCGGTCAACTCTTCCATTCCTACCATATTCCCATGTTTATAGCGACTCTTCCTCAACTTTCCTCGTAAACCAAGAGAATATTTCCATTAGTTAAAATGCTTTTTACTCATTAAGGAGCCAACACTGCAATGGCGTTTTTTCCTTTCTTCTCATGCCTGCTTGCTTTGACCGGTGGTGGGATTAATTGGGCCATGAGCAATCTCCTAAAAGACAGCAAATTGGGAGTGGCAGGTGGAAGGAGGAAAGCATGAATATTAATTAGCCAAGATTCCAACCAGAAGCCTTTTAATTATATTAAAACGCACAGGCCTGCAGGCAGTGAGATAGTTCCTGTTGTAAATCTGCCGGCAGACCATTACCTCAGCAATGTCAGTGCCTTTTAATGAATGAATATATACATTTCAAGTGGGGGAGAAAAAAATACTTTCCTGTTTATAAATATTAAAAGGAAAACTATCAATGTGAGGGGATATCCATGACAGCTCCTCTCAGGCTGAAGGTGTTTTGGGAAGGCGGGGAAGGCAGTCTCTCTAGACGGCTCATCCCAGGCTGTGAAACTGAAGCCTATAGCTAATACAGGGACTGATGCAATTAGAAACAGATGACTGGGAGCCAGGCTGAGCCAGCGGCTCCATGTCTCTGTAGGTCAGTGAGCGAGGCACGTAAGGAAGTTAACATTCACTTGTCAGGTCACTTAAGAACGATTTGCCACAGGAAACAAGGAAGTAAGGGGCCTTTGGTACTTGTGAACTTGAAGAAAGTATTTAAAGATTGAAGGGTGACCAGCTCCTGTCGGGGTAAGGGGCCATAGACTGAGGAGTGCTAGAATTCCAGAGTAACAAAGAAATGAAATTTGAGAAAGTGGATTTCAGAAGATGTAGAATTCCCTTGAGAATGTCCATGAAGGAAGTCAGAAATACAGATACAATGGTGGTGAGAATGGAACGGTGGGATGGGAAGGCAGGATTGTGTAGTTTTGGAATATAGGTGAGGTTTGGTGGGGTGAGGTCCAGAGCCAGTGACCAAGAAAGAATTCTTGAGATGTCTGGTGCAAAAAGGTGGTTTTATTGAAGCTTGGGGACAGCACAGGTGGGCAGAAAGAGCTGCTGCACAGGGGTTGTAAGGGGTGGCTGATTGTGTACTTGGGAGTTGGGGGTGGGGAAAAGGGGAGGTTTTCAAAAGGATTTTCATATGCCAAAGAAGACCTGCAAGATACTGGAGGCCTTTGCCTTCTTCAAGTTAAGGTTGCTTTCCCCTCTAGTAAGGCATTAACATTAAGACAATTGGGAGCTTCCTGGAAGAATGTCACATGTATCCTACCCAGGAGTGAAGGAGGGGTTGCAGGGTGTCAGCTTGTGCTTTGTCCTCAACTAGCCTTCTGCTCCCTCATCGGTCTCATCACAGATTACTTCTGAGCTGGTCATAGATTACCTCATAGACTCAAAGGCCTTGACCAACTAGTCCAACTCCCTCAACTTCAGAGAACTAGAAATAGGCCCAGAGGGGAAGAATGAGTCGTTTCAGAATGCTGGTTAGAAGGGAAATCCTATTTATTTACTTATCTACTCATCTATCTGGTTATCTACCCACGTACTTCCGTACTTGTTCATGTGTTAATATACTACTTCCTTCTAGAAAATAATATGCACATTTTACAGAAACTGAGAATCTTCATATACATGGCCATGATAATTCAACCCAAATGCAGGGAGTCTCTAAGGTCCACCTCAGTCTATTGGAATGTCAACAGAAAGACTGCAGAGCCTTTGTGGAGTCACCCTTGATTTTGGAAAGCTTGACAGGTGAAAAAAGAAACTCACCAGAAGGTACCTGAAAACTTTTGCATCTTGAAGTTTGGTATTATCTGACTTTGAAAGGAGCTAAGCAGAGGATAATTTTTTTGAGTGCAATTAAAAAATAACTCCATGCATTTGAAATCCAATTGAGGTTCCTTATGATTTCGAAAAGCTTTAGGTGCGCCTTTTCAAAGAAAAATCAGAAATCATCTGAAAGGGCCACGCTCCTGTTTATGAGCCTGTGTGTGGAAGTGGGTATGTAGAGGATCGATGAGGGCAAGTCCGAAGTTGATCTCATAGGGCAGTGGGACAGCATTCCCAGAATGGATATACATCTATCTCGTGGCATCTGCCTTCAGTTCGGGAGGAACTCAGGAGAGTATATGGATGACTTCCCACAGGAAAAGCAACTCAAGGATTAAGATTAATAGGAAAGCACTACTACTCTATTGTGATGATGTAAATATTTACACACATTTATCTAGAGAGCAGAGATTAGGCAGCCTCAAAACTTCTTTGAGATGCATTCAGTTTTGCCTCATGACTGTGAGACATAGTCATAGAACTTATTTGGTAACATTGAGGAGAAGGAAGAGGATGGTGAAGGTCACATGTTAGATGTCCATTCGGTTCAATGTGGTTGTGATACTTTCTATGTGACAGGGGTTTAGGATCTAATGGTGCAAAGCAGAATAACACACAGTGCTTTATCAGCCTGATTGTCTCAAGAGACACATGAACAAATAACTTCAGCACATTGGCGTAAGTGTAGTATTGGGGTGTGCACAGGGAAAAAAGAAGCACAAAAGAGCAGTGCCCGCCTCATCTAGGTCGTAGGAAGAGGCTTTTAGAGAAGATAGAGTCTGAGTTGGATGGGTGAAGAAGAGGGTAGAGGAATAGAGGGAGATAGGAAGGGGGAAGGACATGACCTTCAGACCTAATAGCAGTAGCAAAGGTGCACAGTATAGAACACTGTGTGCTTCTGCTCTATACAATTTTTCTCATTAGAGGAAAACTGATTTGGCTGTTCCTGTCTCCAGATGAAGGTCCACATCCATGTGAATTAGAAATTTTCCACTCTATGGGATGATGATAGGAAGAACTAATGAAAAAGAGCAATCAGCAACCCACCATTCACTGTCCTGAGTTGCTCCTGTTTTTCCACCTGGAAGGTTTGGCTGCTGATACTCTCCAGAAAATGGAAATACCATGAATGTGCATCACCTGCCTGCATAATGAATTGCAGTTAATCAATATAAACCAAACACAGTGGTTTATCACCACCTCCCTCTACTTGCTGATAGTATCTTTTTGTTTTTAATATTCATAACCAGTCGGTGAAACTAAAGTCAGTAGTTGGCTGGAAGCTACAATGGAAAGAAACTCTGTCATTGTCCCTTTGGTTGTTGTCAAGTGTTCTTATCTATGGTTCTTCTGTAAGGTGAGTGGGGAGCAGAGCAGTCTGAACCAAGGAGCTTGGGCTGGGAAAAGACAGAACCTTATCTCTGAGTTAATTTACTTCATCAGTAACTGTCCTTGAGGCCATTGTTAGCAGTTGGCCAAGGTCAAAGTCTTAACTACCTGTAAGGGGAACTGTAGGAAAGTCATCCCTTTGCAGCAGGAGAAGCATCAGCCTTTCTCTAGACAAAGGACAAGGTGGAATTAGAAATACTATACTCCTCTTCTTCCTCCTCGACTAATCCCATCTCCTATCTTTTTTTCTGTTTTTCTTATTCCCTACCCCTCTTGGCTGGTCTTGGGTCTAGAAACAAGGCTGGTCAGAGAATGTATCCATGCTGGAGATTTTTTTTGGCGGGGAGGGGGGTTTTTCACCCTCTTAGCTTCCCAGAACTACCAGAAAATTCTGGAAGTACACCAATTCAGTCGAGTTCAGGAACTTGACTCATTGGGAGTTTTTCTAAAGTAGCTGAGGTTCAGGCAGTTAAGCTGCACTTTCAGAGAGCAGAATTGTTGCACTGAGTTGGAGTTGGGGAACTTCCAGTGATTTATGGCTATCACGACACTTTGAAGATCTTGTCATCTCTGTGCCAATGCTGGATACGTAGTAGAGACATTTCACAGTTAGCCTCTTATCAGAGACGGGGCATGCATATCTTCCTGATTAAGGTGAACTCAGTTTTTTGAGTAAGCCAATGAAATGAAAGTTTCAAAAGAACACACCAGCCCTGTGATAAATGGGCTGGTCATAGGAGGAAGGGTGGTGACTGAAAGGCGAGGGAGTTTGGGGAGGAGACTGCTTGGCGGGGAAGGATTAGTTCAGTTAGCTGGTCCTGTTATCAGACTCTCCTGGACTTGTTACTAAGGATTAGGGAGGTGCTAATAGAAATAGACCAAGTGGTTCTTACACAGACTCCACATGAGGTTGGAACTAGAGGGTGCCTGGGGATGTAATATAGTGGGGTGTGTGTGTGTGTGTGTGTGTGTGAAAGAGAGAGAGAGAGAGCGCGTGCGTGCATACGTGCGCACTCGCAAGTGTGGGGGGGCGTGGTAGGTTAAAGGTGACTACAACTTTCTTCCTCCCTTTACCATTCTAGTCTTCCCAACAATAAGTAGAGCGTATTTTCCCTCCTCTTGGGCTTTACCAATAGAATGTGACAGAGATGGTGCTATGAGGCCAGATCTTAAAAGATGTATAGCTTTTTCTATCCCGTTTCTTGGAACCATACCATGAGGAATCCCAAGAAACTGTGTGGTGAGACCAGTTGGAGGGAAACTAAAGCCCCCAGCCCCCAGCCCTAGCTGATCTCCCAGCCTACAGCCAGCTCTAATATCCAGCCATTGGGAATGAGGCCATTTTTGATCATCTGGTCATCCTAGTGCCCCACCTGACTCCACGTGAAGCAGAAGAAAAGCTCAATCAATTAACAGGATCATGAGAAATAATAGGTTGTTATTTTTTTAAGCCACTAAGTTTTGGGGTGGCTTGTTACACAGAAACAGATAATCAAAACGTGTGGGGTCGCCACACTTCAAGGAGATGACTGACTTCACTGAAGTGCAGCTAAGTCAGGGGAGGGGTGGACAGCAAACTGGAAGCAATACCTCTGGTAAGACATAGGCCGGCTGCCAGTGGAAAGGCACTCCCACAGGACAAACAGGGAAGGAGGGAAAGTGAGGGCCATTAAGGAAGGGCAGATAGTCCTTATTCTGACATATGTGCGCAACATGCACCTGAGGAAATTCTGGAAAGATTCGGGAGGACCTTGATGGAAGTGAAGGTGAGACCTAGAGTTTACACAAGAGTGAGTAGACTTGAACCAGAGAACTCCAGCGTATGCAGACTTTGTTATTAGTCTGTAACCTTGATGTCAGCTGGGTCCTCTTTTCTCCTTGAGACCTAGATGAGATGGATCAGATCTCCAATTTCACATGTTGTGAAAGGTCAAAATCCCCATGGTTACTGTGAATTTCTAGGGGAATTACTTTCTCTTCTTTAGCACTGGCTCCAAACTCTTGCTTCCTCCATTTATGGGTCCCTTTTATGCTGTTTCTGTTTCACATAATAACAACCTAAACACAAAATTCAATTCACAGAATGTGTACCTAAACATGAAATGTAAGTCTTCTCTTTGATGCCACGATTTCTACTTATCAAAGCAATTTTTTGTGATTAGTAGATTTTAATAAGGAATTTGGGAATATAAGAAGAGGATTTTAAATTGTAGCAGTACAGACTTGAAATTGAACCTGAGTCTGTCCTCATTCTTAAAATGTCTTTGGGTGCCCGGCTACTGGGGGGATTCACAAGCACTGTCATTCCAAGTACTGGCCGAGCCTCATTCTGTGTCATAGTCCTTCCACCCTTCCATCTTTCAGCTGGAAATGCAAATTCCTTTCATCTTCTCCTGTAGAAGAGATCTGCTCAATGTCTCACTCTCTATCCTAAGCTGCTTATCAGGGTATTTACTGAATAAAGAGGGTGCCCTTCAAAGAGCAATTATGATGTCAGTTGTTATGGTAATAACATTTCACTGTTCCATTTTATACCCTACTAAAATCACACAGTTTCCTGCAAAGATGCCCAGTGTTGCTCTCTCCTTCCCTCCCTCTCGCTGTGTGTGTGTGTGTGTGTGTGTGTTGAGTGAGAGGAAAATCAAACATAATAAACCTGGACCAGACTAGACTCACTGCCATTCCTCTTTTCCTTCCTCTTGGACCCCATTAGGGGTCCTGTGAGGTGGTGCTTTCTTTGTAACTCCCCTCCATTGCCCCTGTGAGGAGGGAAGAGTTTCTGAATCTCTTCTCTGGATTTCTTGGTACAGGGTCTCTCCCATCCCACATCAGCCTCCCCCCTAGACTGGGGACAGGCAGGCAGAAGCCTCGCAGGCTTTGCAAACGTGGGCATGGGGAGGCAGCCTCTTAGGAACAAAGACAGCAACGTCCTGGCTTGACATGAAGAATCCCTGGCCATCGTTTTCCTGACACCCTAGATGTGCATGATTTCAGGACGTGCCCGTCTGTGTGTCTGTGCTTACTTCGCCATGGGGAGCATGGGTTGAATCTCCAGCCTGCTTTTCCAGGACACCTTATCCAAACCAAATACAAACGATTTTGTGCTTGTAGAGCTGTGGAATGGGCTAATGAGACCTAATATCTTTTTGCGAAGTCTAAACCCATCTGATGTGTATTAACTGGCAGCAATGCCTTCCTCCCTCCCCTCCCCTCACCCTCACTCTCACCCTCACCATCTCATCAGAACTTCCAGAGCCGTCTGTTCTCTGGCCTAGAAAAAATTGCTCCCTTGGAGGAATCCTGCATTTCCCCTAATTCTTCTCATTCATTAAACTGAATGTAGGGCCTAACTGGGAACGCAGAGACTCAGGTTATCTCTGCTCCCTGAATGTCAGACCATGAGGAACTTGAGCCTCTGTCTTCATCCTGAGCCTGGTTCATCACCAGCTCAACATTTCTTTGTCTTATTGGTCCCCTTTAAGGAGGCCTTGACACTTAGAAAATTGCTGACAAAAATGATCTGAGCTCAGAACTTGGGAGGTTTTGTTTGTTTGTTTTTCTAAGTGACATGTCAGAGAAGGTGAGTGTACAGTTTCATTGAGGAATTCATTCATTCATTCATTTTCATGGCATGACTCTGTAGTAGATTCCCTAGGAAGTCAAGTATGAATGAGCCATAGAATTTTGTGTTAAAAGAGTTTTACAATTCAGTAGGAAAAATAAGATAATCATACCTATCCAGTTTGGCAGGGTTGATGCCCTCTTGGAAATGGGAACTCTAACTGAGTCAGAGCTGTATGGGTTATTTACGGCACCATCCTGTGGAATTCCATTCTCTCTTTTGTACATTGGCAAGCAGCTGCTCTCTTCCTTCCCAATTCTCCCAAGTCATGACCTGCAGCATTCCTTCAGGTCCATTCATGCTGTTGTCTGGCAGCCCTCTCAGGCAACAGGGATGTTTGAGGCCCCTCATTATGTCAAAGAACTCCCACCAATCTTTAATTGCCTGCTGACTTTGACCCTGTTTTCTCATCCATGGCCATTTCCTTGAAGGATTCTCAAGTTGCCCTCAAATTTACCTTTCAATGTACATCATGTTCCTCCTTGTGTACTTCTTTCCAGTAGTATAATTTGCAGACATTTTCTCAGTCATTATGTGTCAAAACTGTTGATCTATAAACTTAAAACAAGCGGCAGAGATAAAGGATACATTGGATAAGCCACGCCGACTGCAGGATGTGCTCAGCTCAAGGTAGCATGGCAGCACCTTTTCCTGGTGGCCAGCATTGGCAATATGGTGTAGCAACATGCAGTGGCCGAGGGTGCAGGCATCAGGCTGCCATGCTAGCTCTCATGGGTTGGTACTCAGGTCCGGGGAAAGAGAGCTCTATGTCTAGCATACTTAAGTGGATTTTTTTTTCCTGAAAATATTTCAAAGAAAACAGCATTACAACAAGTCAGCACTGCAAGGGAAGGGAGATGACATTAAAATACATATACAAGGATAAGGTGTGACCTAAAGTAATTAAAACACATAGGAAACCATTATTTTTGGCCCTGGTGATCAGGAGAGGCTTCCTGGAGGAGGTAGCCTTTGATATGGCATTATATTCTTTGCAAGGAATAATGAGACTATTCACCATGGAATAAACAAATTAATTCCAGGGGAATGAAATGTGATTAAGAGAGCAGAAGTATGGTCCTTCCTTATGGAGCTGCATTTGCTCCAAATAAAATGTTACAAACTTACAATTTCAGGAGCCATTGTGCTGGGTACTTACAGGAAGCAAGCTTGGCTGTCACTTTTTTTTTTCTTTGTCTTCTTCAAATATAGGAACTATTTCCTGTTCGTATTTATATTCGTAGAACCCAGCACAGAACCTGGCAAATGGCTCAGTAATAATTTGTCAGCTCATTGGTTGAATGAGTGAATGTTTAATTGCTCAACCTAGTAGAACTGTTTTGGTTTCTGACTGGCCCCATGTCTGCATTCAAGCATTTATCTGTCAAATGTAAAGTGTCTATACAGAGCCTTTGCTTTTGTAGTTCAACACTTGGAAAAGTATTACACACGAGGGTGGTGTTCCGCTTTATTTAACAAATTACAAAGTAATAAATAAGTATGTCAAAAAGATGTTCAGGATTTCTTTTAATACATGAGGATAGTGGTTCTTAATGAGCTTAATGGCACACTGCCAATCTGACTGACTCAGAATTATCCGGGAAACTTACGGCAATTCAGATTTTGGGGCCTTCTGTGTTTTTGAAAATTTCCTCAAATGATCCTGATATATAGCCAGGTTTGAGGACCACTGCCTTAATGTTTAAAATAAGATGAAAATTTCAAAAATCCTAGCTGTTGGCAGTTTTCCAGAAATGGATCACCTAATAGAGGCCCACAGAGAGTCCACCCAGGTAGCGTTTGGAAGGGAAGTGTGGTCCCCCTGTAGGCATTCACCTAGTGCTCCTCATCTCTTCTCCCAACAATGTATTTGTTGTGTGTTCACAGTCTCTTTCTCTGAATGCAGATCAGTACCCATTTATCTTGGGATTTTGAGACAGCACTCATTTTGAATAACGTCCTTGTTATTCTCATGGGCAGAGATGGGCTACTGGCATCCATACTTTTGAGATATAGTTCCACGCTCACAAAGATCATCAGACCCGGCCAGTGACCTAGAGCTGGTAAGGGGAGCTTGAGGTCATGTCAGTGTCACCACACCTTGCTATATCTCCTCAGGGGCTCTGGCCCTGGAGCTCCATGTGCATCTCTAGTCCTCACAACAATCCTGCAAAGGAACCAGTCTCTGGAGGCTTCCATTTTGTGGATGGAGTGTTCTAAGAGCTGATAATCTCTAGGACATTGCTGCCATTCAAATCCTGTTGCCTGGTAAGGACTTCTGGGTGTTCACGAAACCCCGTTGCCTTTTCCTCAGGGACGCACAACTACACTATATTTCCTAGCATCCCTTGCAGTTAGGTGTGACCGTGTGACTGAGTTCTGGCTAATAGAATATGGGTCCACTTCTGAGCTTAGCCCATTAAGAGTCCCCCGTATAATCCTTTGGGCCCTTTTTCTTTTCCCATCTGCAGGCTGAATATAGCAGACAAGAAAGCCCTAGAAGATTCAGAAAAAGCCCTGAATGACTGTATGAATCCTCATCAGAGAGTCCTATGGGAGAAGTAAACTTTTACTGAGTTATGACACTGAGATTTTGGGGAGACTTGTTACAGCAGTGACCCTCCCCTGACTAATACAGCCACCCTACCTTTGATCTACAGCCTCTGCCGCTGTCACCCCACCCTGTAATGGGAGAACTCCAGACCCAGGGGTAAGGGAAGAGGTCTTTCAAAGGAGCTGCCAGGAGGGTGATGTGACATGATGCATAACTACGGGCTTAGAGTCAGAAGATGTGGGTTTGACTTGTCACTTTCTGCCTAACTCTGCAACCTAAACAAATTGCGTATCTTGCCAGAGCGTCTCCTCCTGTGAAATGGGAATTACAAGAGATAACCTGAAAGAGAATCTGGCAATGGAGCTCATAATCTAAAGGCTTCAGAAATGCAGCAAGGCTGTAGCAGAAATTGAAGGAAGTATCAAGGAGAAACAGTTTGTAGCTTCAAGTAGCAAGTGTCGACAGCCAGGTGTGCCACAGTGGCGCTGCTGAGCGGTGTCCTGCGAGGCAGCTCTGTGGTGAGTGCTTTCCACATGTTATCATATTTGGTGCCATAGTGACAACTCGACGGCATAGGTACCGTAACCACCACTTTAGAGAGAAGGCTTATCTAGATCAAGCGTGCAGCTGGATAATTTTTCAAGGCATTTCTTCCTGCTTCTTTCTTCTTTCAGAATAATGATAGAATGTAGGTTCACTGAGGGGAGGGCTATTGTCTGTCTCTTCCCCAGGGTATGTCAAGCATCTAGCCCAATGCCTGACACAGAGTATAAGCTTACTGCGTAGATTTTGGCTGGATGATGGACTAATCTCTTAGGAAAATAAATGAGTAATTTGTTCGTTTGCTTTTATCCCCCACACCTTCCTCTTCTTACCTAGGGATGGAATGGTCAGGCCTGTATGTTTAGGCTTCTGGACTCCCATGCTGGAGTTGTTTGATGATTTTTTGTTTCAAAGCCAAAAGAAGAAGTTGCCAGGTAGTCAGAAGAAATGAATATCTGGTTAATGCTTTGATTTAAAGAAGTAGAATTGGTTTTGAGAGATGATAGGGTAGTAATAAGTCCTGTTGTGCCCCTGACAGAGCTCTGGGTGAACCAGGGCTCTCGTGGGGTGGCATGTGAACACCATTGATTTGGACATTGAGTGCCAGGCAGGGCGTCCAATTCATCCTAGTTTTCTGGGTTTTAAAGTTGAAAGGCTTGCTTCCTGTAAACTCTGTCAGTCCCCAGTAAAGCAGAACAGTCTGTTACACTCTACTGCCATGTCTGGGGATCTATAATGAAAGATCATCATGACAGTCTTGGCATGGAGAAAATGGAGGCTTCCACCTTCAAATGGACCCTCAGGGCTCAGACTTTAAAAACTCAGGGTGCCTGAGACAGACTAAAGAACGGAGGCTCTTCCCCATGTTCTCTGGACAAATAAGTCTTCTAAGATTCTTGAACACTCCCACAGAAGGGCAGCTCATCCCCTGACCTTCCCCCACCCCCAGATATTACAGAGAATACATTTCTTGCCTGCTAGTGAAGATCCAGAGGCAGATTTAATTTGACTTGGAAAAAGAGGGCAATGTGATGCTTCTTATAGCTAAGGAGGTGAGCTAAGTCATACCAGCTGCAAAGACTAGCAGGCTCCAGAGGTCCAGAGCTAAATCATAGTAGAATCACTATTTGAATACAGATCTGTCTGGCCCAGGTGGTGGTTTTCTTTCCATTGTACCGTACCTTTGAGGCACAGTAGCCCCAAATACTGAGTGAAAAGGAAAACAACGATTTGTCCATTCAGATGAACTTTTGGAAACAACTATTTCTTTGTTTCATCTGATGATTTGACTTAGCCCAGAGCACCAGTTTCCCTTCCTTCTAGTCCAGAATCTCAGTCTGACCTTAGAGATTCCTGGTTTTATCTCTAACTCACCTTTTCTGGCTGGTAGCCCATAACATCTTCCACGTACCATGTGCTTCAACCAAGCAGGGCTTCCGCATGCTTTCCCACCTCTGAGCATCGGTCTGCTGCTGTGCTTCTTCCTGGAACGCCCTTCTCCTATCCTCCCTTATCCTTCAGGCGCTCATGAAGTCATACTTGACCCATCCTTTCTGATCTCCTGCAGTTAAGTGCTCCCTGCATTCAGTTACTGCTATAATAATTCATTCTGCTTACAGGAGGGCTCCTTGAGGGCAGGACATATGCTGTCCATCTTTTATAGCCTCCAAGATAACCTAGCACAGCAATCTGCACATAGTAGGCACTCTGTAAATAGTTGTTGACATGCAGTGCAGAGGATTAAAGAAAGAGACATATGTTTAAGTTGTCCCTACTGTGTGACTTAGAATTGGGACAAAAGCTAATTTGATGGAGTGTGTTTCTGGTGGGAAAATCAGGTGGGAAAAGTGCGAGTGGGGCCAGGAGCCCCTTTAATTCTAAGAGTGCCCCTAAAAGTCTCAGAAAGAGCCAGAGACTGATCTCTCTGATCAGTCAGAATGATCAGAAGTCAGCTTCATCCCAGTGTCAGAGCATAACTTCCTGTGGGTGGAAGCCCATTCGGAGGCTCTCCTTCGAGCCTGCAGTTAACCAAGGGGGGCAGACAATCAGAGGACTCTCTGGATCTGCTTTGCTGAATTCCCCCAGGTCTGTGCTTGGAAGTGCCAGGGATGTCAATTACCCGAAGTTGTAAGGCATTTTCTTCTATCCTTGGGGGGAGTGCAGGGGGAAGGTGTAGGGAGGAGGGAAGGAGAGCAGCTCTCAGCCTGGAGAACTGCTGCAGGAGCTAGTGCTCTGCCTTCCCTCACCGCACACATCTCCTCCAAATGTGCCCTTGATGTTGCATCCTCCAACCCAAACAAAAAACCTGGAAAAAAAATGATTTTGTGGCTAGCTCTGTTTTCAATACCGTGGAACATTTGCCGGCATGGTGATCCATCACCAGACTTTTTTTTTTAACCCTGCAAGATAGCCACTTGCCTTTTTTATCAGCATATTCACATCCGTGTTGCTACTTACTTTCTCTTGAGGCCAAGTTTTCTTTTTTTTCCCCCACTGATTTTTGCCATCTGTGCCATATTTCTTCAGAGTTTTTCTTCTCTCATCCCTTCTTTAATGCCAGGAGAAGTAATACCAATGGCCTGGAGAGATTCCAGTGCTTGATGCACAGGAACTGGCTAAAAATCTCAACAACATTACTTCACACACATTCTGGAAATTTCTCTCTTTCATTTTTGCAAGTGGGCATGTTATATGCGCTGCAAAAGAAGATAAGGCTCATAGTTCAGCCCTACTCAGGGGCCAGTGAGCTACCTGCTCTTAGAACATAGATCAGTGGGGCCCGGGGCCTTGCTGCTGCCCGTAGTCCTGGGAGACAAGATGCCCCCAGGGATTTGGGATGGCCAGACTGCAGAATCGTAACTTCCACGGAGGGAAGTGAAACTCTTCCCTTGCGCATTGAACTCTGTTTCAAGTCAGGAGCTGTGAAATCTGCGAAGTGTAAGACCCAGCTACATCATTAGAGGGCTGTAGGAGATTCTCCTTTTCCCCTCAGATTATCCTGTGGTACAAAGAGGCTGAGACTGAGAAACAAAGATTTCTACCAAATAGCTTTGTGGTCTTGGACAAGTCACTTCAAATCTCTGGATCTTAATTTCTTTTTTTTTTTTTTTAAAGATTTTATTTATTTATTTGACAGAGATAGAGACAGCCAGCGAGAGAGGGAATACAAGCAGGGGGAGTGGGAGAGGAAGAGGCAGGCTCATAACAGAGGAGCCTGATGTGGGACTCGATCCCAGAACGCTGGGATCACGCCCTGAGCTGAAGGCAGACGCTTAACCGCTGTGCCACCCCGGCGCCCCTGGATCTTAATTTCTTTGTAAATTCTAAGAGTTGGAAAAATGCATGAGTCTATGTTAGGGATGTATATTTAATGGACTTCTCTCAGATGATGGGATTGGACTGGTGTGAGAAATGGGGCCTTAAGAGCTGGAATGCAGAGCTTTCTTGGGCTAATAAGGAAGGTCTTTTCCCACTTTTTTTCTCTCTAGTTTCTTGCATCTCTACTTCTTGCTTCCAACTGGGGGAATCAATTCTGTGACCACATGAAAGTCTCATCAGGCCCAGTACCTTAGGCCACTTTGGTAGTTCATAAAAGGCAGCTGAAGTTTTAGCTCTGTCTACATGAGGCTACCAGGCCAAACTGGAACTGAATGTTCTAATTTGTATTGAATTATTTGCCAAGCAAATATGGAGCGCTTTTGATGTAAACAGGAGTGTTTGCAACAACATGGCTCCGAGCAGCAGGCAGGCAGACCGTGTCCAACTTGGATCCTGCCTGCTTCCAGTAGCTGTGAAGTACTGCTGATGGAAGTGAGTCCAGCTTGACCCTGTGGGATGTTCAAGGTTCACCATCATTGGTTTTCAGTGTATTGTGTCAAGGGCCAAGGCTACCAGATGCATGACTTTCTGAATAAGGATGGAATCTAAAAAAAGGCTCTGTCTGGGTGTTAGGATATTTAAGATGTTCGTAAGCATGGTATGAAGACAGCTGTAAGCCTGGAATCATAGTCTTGGAGTCCATCGGTATTTACTGAGAACCTATCCTAGGTGCTGGGGATATAGCACCGAGGCTGTGTCTTCAAGTAGTATTTGCCTTTTCTAAGCGGTTCCGCAGAATCTAGATTTCCAGTTAATTTTCTCAAGTACACTGGTCACTGTTCGGCCTTCATGGGAGAGACTGAGGGGCTTTCCTTTCTAGCACTTCTGGGAGCTCCTTACAAGGCTGTGCTGAGGTCACTAACAACCGACCAATATCTGACACCGATTAGAGGTTTTAGGCATCAATGTTTCTCTTTATACTAATTCCCAGGACTTTATTTCCAACTGGAGTATGGCTAGTACACAAGTCAGCCATAAAAAATCTACAAGTATAAAACCAAGTGAGTAGTCTTTAGTATTTTAGGGAACGCCTACTGGACCTGAGCCAGCCCTCGGGTGCATTTGGGCGCTGACTGAAGTCGATGCTAATGGCTGCGCGTCTGTATCTCGGGACCTGGGCTTCCCAGAGACGTCCCGGCCGAGGGCTTCCTGGGCTCCCAACCGGCCCTGACATTTAGCAGAGGTGCTGAAGAAAAGCTGTGTCTCACTCTGAGGTTTTTCAGTCCATAAACCAGCAGCAGTTTGGTTGTAGAAGACCCCGGCAGAAACAACACGAGAAAATTGAAAGCACATAAGCACATTTGCCGGGTTTAATAGCCCTGCTTTGGCTCTCCACCTCCGGTACCTTAGGCATAAATTGCTGACCTCTATTTAATTTTCTGAACTGCAAGAATTATGGGCCCAAAGTTCAGTGAATTGGAAGAGGTAAGCTTTTATGCCTCTGAGCCAGCTTCCCCATAAGCATTAAGTCTACAAATAAAAGCAACATTTCTATTTATACTTCCTGGGGTTTGTGTATTAGAGAAGCCAAGCACGTCCCTGCAGCTCTGCGAAGGTGACTGCATGGTCAAATCTCCATCCAGGTAATGCGATGGAGCCTTCCAATTTGGGCCAGAGGAAACAACCAGAGCAGATGGACAAGAGATATTAAAAATAACACACGCAATTTCATTCGGAAAAGGGCACCTGCTCAAACAGTGACTGATTTACTCGCAGTGGTGTTTGTTTGATTCTCCTCCTGGCCACTGCTAACAAATGTGTGCTAGGGGACGTCTTACGTTCCTGCCCTTCCCGGGTACTCACCTTTAATGATGGCCAAGGGCCCGAAGGGCAACCTGGCTTCCTGTGCCCACCTGGCCACGGGTCCACACACCCTCTTTCCCCCTCCAGACATAGCAGGAGCGTGATTCCTGCTGCTGCCAGGCATGCAGAACACTCACACATCTACGTCATGTCTTCTTTGTGGCCTCGCCTGACTCTTTCTGCTCCATGTTCCCTAGATCCCCTTCTGCCTCTGTGCCTGTCTCCATCTCTGCTGCCTGGCACCGCATTATCACTGGATTCCACACACACATGCACTGAACACCCCCTGCTCCTCACCCAACACCCCCCCCCCCAAGAGACCAAAAGCTTCCCTGCTTGCCCCAGTGACCTTTGCACTGGTGGGATTAGCACAGATTTGTTCATGGCAATTGTGTAGGTGGTTCACAATGAAGCAAACTGAAGCAATATGAGGGTTTGTGGAATTTGCATTGGATTCCTCACTACTGCCCCTTTACGTGCCCTCCATCCTCTCTTGGGGCCAATGTTTGCACACTTAATACCTCAGAACTTCTCCTGTTCCTGTCCAAAGATCGGCTTCCTGCTCCTCTCCTCCTTCCTGTGTGCTACAAACTAATTCTCACTATGGTGTATGTATGTAGACCTCTCTGGGGCACCCCTTCCAAAGATGAGCTTTGCACGTTGCCTAGGGCTTCCAAATTAACGCATCAGTCCAAAGGTCTAAGTCAAATGGTAAGGATTTTAGCCGCCTTGGCAGGGCACAAGGGGGTTATTTTGGGGGTGACAGTGATTCTTTTCTACATATTCCCTGGGTCTCTGTCCACCCTTTCTGCCTTGGACAAAGTGCTAGGGTGTTTAAGCCACTTTATGAGGCCGAGCCCAGGTTACTGGACACCACAGTCTTCAGCTGCTGAGGAGACGATGAGAGAAGTCTTTGGTTCTTCAGAACACTGCACTTGGAGCTATTTGTTATTCAACTGTAATGCTATTTAGTTAAATTATTTTTGTCTGAGCCGCCAATCAGAGGAGTGAGGAAATTTTGTACCTCCTCCCTTCCCCTTTACCTCTGGAAACACCACATGGCATTTACTCCTAAAGGACTGCTGCCTTTGCCCACGGTAGCATTTCTCAAACTTGAAAGTGCCTGTCACCTGTAGATCTGGTTCCAGTGCAGGTTCTAACTCCAGGGAACTGCCGGAGCTTCGGCGGTTCTCACAAGCTCCCGGATGATGCTGATGGTGCTGGTTCCGGGACCCTGCTCTGAGTGGAGGGTTTGGATGTGTGCTGTCCGACATAGCCGCTATTGGCCACATGTGGCTACTGAGCTCTTGAGATGTGGCTGCTCTAAAGAAAGACTAGCCATAAGTGTAAAATACATAGCAAATTTTGAAGACTTTGTATGTAAAAGGTCACATGAATCAGTTTTTAAAAAATACTGATGTACATTTTGAAATGATAATATTTTGGGTGTGATTGATTTGATTACATAAAATTTATTAACTAAATTTTAATTCACCCTTTTCTTTTTACTTTTTAAAAAAACGTGGCTACTAGAAAATTTTAAATTTCACATAAGACTTGCGTTGCATTTCTGTTGCCTTGTTGGTCTAGAGAATGGTGCCCGTGCAAAGCAGCAGAGGAGAGATGAATTGCCCATTTCAGCTCTGGCACCTCCTTGCATTTCTGCCCTCTTGCCTCAGTGTATTTGATCATCATTAGCTCCCTAATTGTTTTGCCTGGCTTCTAACGTCAGGGTCTAGGTTGACTGCTGACTTCTGGGTGTTCTCTGGGCCTAGACTACTCATTTGCTTCTTTTCCAGTTTTATTTTTTTCTTTAAAGATTTTATTTATTTGAGTGAGACAGCACGAGTAGGGTGGGGGGGAGGGTAAAGGGAGAGGGACAGACAAGCAGACTCCCCACTGAGCAGGGAACCTGACATGGGGCTCCATCCCAGAACCCCAGATCATGACCCAGGCCAAAGGGAGATGCTTAACCAACTGAGCCACCTGGGAACCCCAGCTTCTCTTCCAGTTTTGACTTCCCTCCCAATCTCCATGAGCATAGTTTCTCACTGCCTCAGCAAGATGGCAGCTCAAACTTGCCCAGATTGGAAGAACCAGTCTGGCTGCTTAAAATGGGGGAAGAGGGGCGCCTGGGTGGTGCAGTCGTTAAGCGTCTGCCTTCAGCTCAGGGCGTGATCCCGGTGTTATGGGATCGAGCCCCACATCAGGCTCCTCCGCTTCTTCCTCTGCTTCTTCCTCTCCTACTCCCCCTGCTTGTGTTCCCCCTCTCTCGCTGCCTGTCTCTATCTCTGTTAAATAAATAAATAAAATCTTTAAAAAAAAATGGGGGAAGAACATGTAAGTGGCAGGTTGCCTTTAGATAAGAAAAAAAATTAAAAAAAAATAAATAAAACATTTGAAGATATTTAATGATTTCAACAGATAGAATACACTCACAATGAGAAAGAGGTTATTTTACTTAGGATTGTTAACTGCAGGAAAGCCTATTCCAGCCTGAGCTGTGGCGTACCTGAATCCGAGCAGAGAAGTGTGTGCCCAAGAGAAGCAACCCACACATGTAGTTTATCTCTAGGAGTAGCAAGAGCTCCCACATTCAGTGCTGCCTTCTCATGGGTACCATCTCAAATTGGTCAGCTGAAATGCCTAAAACTTTTTTTCGTGACATTCAACTGCAAACACGTAGAGATGTGGCATTTGGGGGATTTGGAAAGAAGGAAGGATAAAGGGGCGCCTGTGTGGCTCAGTTGGTTGAACACGTGACTCTTGATATCGGCTCAGGTCCTGAACTCCGGCTTGTGAGATGGAGCCGGCCTCAGGCTCCACGCTCAGCAGGGAGTCTGCTTGAGAGTCTCTCTCTCCCTCTCTTCCTTTGCTTTTCCTGCTTGGTGCATGTGCTTGCTCTCTCTCTCTCAAATAAATAAATTTTTTTAAAAAAAGAAAAAGGGAAGGATAAAAGGGAGTATAAGTGAACAGTTGAACTGGAAATTATTTGTTCTTAATCTGCTCCAGTTACGACTAAATCTCCTGCAAATTGCTAAATATCTTATTGGAATGCAAAAATGCTCTTTACCATGTTCCTTACACCCCTGTTTCCATTCTCAAGATCAGAGGGGAGATTGCAGAAGTTTGTGATTAAAAAGCAGAAAGTGGAGAGGAATGAGACAGCTTGCCCCAGGATAGAGAAAAATGAGGAATGAAGCGAAAAAGAGATAAAGGTAAAAGAATAAAACACAAGAAAAAATGTTCTTAGAAGAAAGGACCATCCACCTTCAGCTTTCCTCCACACTGCTGGCTGGAATACAAATGTGATACCTGGAGCTCAAGTAGCCATATTGGGCTATGAGGCAGAAGCAAGCGCATGTTGATATTGTGGAACAAGAGAGAAAGAACCCAGATTCCTGATGACTGGGGAGCCCATACTTATCAGTTATTATTAATATAATTACTACTAATATATGATTACTGATAATACTATAATAATAATAGTTACTTATTATTACTATTTTTCTGACCTCTAGATTTCATTTTCATAACAGCTAAATTAAACATGTCCCATTTGGCTTAGCATATGGTTCTTTAGGGGTTTGCTCTCACTCACAAACAAATGCTACTAGGAACAGACATACCACACAGATGAGTTGGTTTCGAGCACGGTGGCCTAGAGGCACATGAGAGACCCAGGGGCTAGTGTTGGGGTTTCTTTTGAGAGCACAGTGTGGTAGGGAGGATGGAGAGAGCTGAAGAGCACCCAGCCTGAAGGGGAGGGCGTCCTCAGGGCCAGGGAAACAGTACGTGGCGCAGTGATGAGAATGAGAGGGGAGAGACCTGGATTTTAGTCCCAGCTGTGTCACTCTCTAGCCCTGTGACCTTGGAAACAGTGATGTGACTTCCCTGAGCCTCCGTTTGCTTTCTTATATTCTTATCTCTTTCTGGAGGTAAGAATGGTTCTTGCTTTTTGGGTTTTTGTGAGGAATAAATGAGATATTGCACATAAAATGCTTAGTATAGTGCCTGGCACAGAGGAAGGGCTGCCTGCTATTATTTAAAAGTGAAGGCTGGAAGCCCCGAGAATGCATTTCATCTCATGCCTTTCATTTTGAAGGTCTCCTGACAGGCGCTTTCTTAGGACCTCATACCGTGAAGTCCCTGTGGGAACATAGAAGGCTAGAATCTAAGTTGAAGGAAAAAGGGCTCTTCACTAATTAAACTAATTAGCAATTCATCATAGCATCCTGTGAGGTTACACTGTCATGGGCATCTCTGCTCACAAGAAAAATAATAGCATCATTAGCAACAACCTGTCAGGAAAACAAGGCAGAAACTGTGGAAGCAGCAGCCACCTGCTCATTTGTCTAATACATTCTTTTCTTTCTCTGGAAAGAACAGCGGGTTGTGAGAAAGATGTTTTGCTTGTGGCAGCTAAGTAAGGTATAGGTGAGCCTTTTTGTGCTCCTCTGAAAAGTCATGATTATAACAATAATGACAATAACCATGTTAATAATCATAGTGTGCTGGTTATCTGCTGCCATGATAATGCTACGTAACAAACAGTATCCTCACGAAGCACACCCAGCAGCACATGGTGGTATTTGGCTCCTGGGTTTGTAGGGGTTAATTCATTTCAATTGGCTGATCTCTGCTAAACCAGTTCATTCTTCTGAGGTTAGCTGTGGGTTGGCTTTGCTAATCTAGGTTAGATTTGCTTACATAGGTGGGGGTTGGCTAACATGAGTCAATCTAGAATGGCCACAGCCAGGGTGACAGGGGTCACTCATCCTGCTTCATGGTTCCCCTCTATCAGGGTGGCCTCAGCATGTTCTCGAGGCCACAGCTGAGCAGCAAGAGCAAGCACGTCCAAGTGTGCAGATGTTCTTCAAGCCTTGCTTGGTCACCTTCACTCACATCCCGCTGGCCACACCCAGAGCCCCTGTGAGAAGGCACTACCTAGGCAGATAGAGGAGGGAGGAAAGAATTGGCACGGATCAGTATCAGGTGGTATTAATACTAACACATACTGGATATGTAGTCTACATTGACATTGCTAAGCCCTGTTCATACATCATTTCCTTAGATCTGCCTACAACCCCATGAGAGAGGTACAGTTACCATTCTGATTTTGTAGATGAGGAACAGAGGCTTTGCGAAGAGAAGACATATATTTAATGGTTAGTGGAGATGACCTCGTTTACCTGACTCCAGAGCCCATGCATTTAATTTCCATTCATGGCCCCATTGAGGTATAGCAGATTATTTTCCTAGTAGATTTTTTCTAAAGGGACCTTGTTTTTTTTTTTTTTTAACAGAATCTTCTAGTCTTGGTTGATAATGAGGGGACAGCAAATTGTAAAAATAATTGTGTGCTCAGATTGCTCCTTTGCTCTGAGTGCACTTGGTACAGATCAGCTTTGCCCCCCATTGCTGACTCAGTGGGGGCTCACTGCCCCCTCCCTCCAAAGCAGTGGACAAGGCTCAGGTATTAGAAGGTGAAGGGATCCAAATGTCGTCTGTGCTGTACCGTGTTGCACCCCTGTGTCCACTGCGTTGTCATTATTCTCTGAGGACTTGAGTTATTCTCATGCCATTTCATCAAGCGTATACTTTACGTGGTTCTCTGAATGTAGGGGATGCTCAGTTACTCCCATACTCGGACATAAATCGAGATATCGGTGCATGGAACTGGAACACACCTTGCACCTTGCACCTTGTCCACATGCCACGTTCTGGTTCTCTTACTTATCTTCATTCTTGGGTCAGTGCTTAAGAAGCCAAGTTTTTTTCTTTTCTTCTCTTCTCTTTTCTTTTTTTCTTTTTTTTCTGACCAGAGAGAAGTTGGTCCCTTGAAGGCAGAGGAGGTATGGTGTGTGTGTGTGTCTGTGAGACGCGCAGGCAGCTTCTTTCTCTGACACAGACAAATCAATTAATAAAAATACTTTGGGAAAGATTTAACTAATGTACCTTCTCAGGTGTGGAAGGAACAACCCTTCAGCTTCCCTGTGGAAGCAGCACCTGGGATACCCTACTCAGGGGCTCCCTGCCTCGGCCTACCATCTGTCTCCACGACACAGGAGAAGCAGCCTCGTCCCAGGAGCAGGCGTCTTCAGCTCTTCGTACGAGACCCCCCAGGGCCCTGGCCCTGCTGCCTAGACCCATAGCGGGACCTTCATCTTCCTGCCCTTTAACCTCGGTTACCTGCTCGCTTGCCGATTCTTCCAGCTCTACCCCACTCTGCGTGTGGTGGATGTGTGGTGGACGCCTTCTTCCTACTTGAGTTCCCCGTCTTGAAGCCGACCACTCAGACCAGGCCTGCCTGGGGAGCCGGCTGCTAGGAGGAAGGCTCTGCCTCAGCTGTGCTGCTTCTTCATCGTTCCACGTAGTGACTCGGAGTGCTGCGGGCTTGATTGGATCTCGTACTTCCTCGGCCTCCCATCCTCCCATTTTCTTCTAGTGACACACACTCCCGAGTGACCCGATTCCCTTTTCCAAATCTCCCCTCCTCCTTTCGCACTCGATCCCCGCAGAGCCAGGGCCAAGCGTGGGCCCGCCGTCTCCCCTTGGCTTGAGCAGAGTGGGTGTCAAGTGCACTAGTGCCCTTTATCACCAGCTTTTCGTTGAATCCTCACAATCTGAGGGGCAGCTACGGTTATTCTTCCCGTTTTGCAGAAGTGTAAATCAAGACGCGGAGGTGAGGACACTTGTCCAAGGTGACACTGATGGCGAATGAGGACAGCAGGCTGCAGAGGCCCCTCTGACTCCAGAGCCCATGCCTCGATCCACCATGTCCCCATCCAGATGTTCTCCCGAAGCCAAACCAGGCTGGGGTTTCCTCTGAACAAGCTCTCATGATTACTTGTGGAGATGAGGGCAGAAATGAAACTTGTAATGCTTCTCCGCTCCTATTTGGATCAGTCCCAGCTTTTGTCCCTTCCCTGTTCCCCCACCCCCCACCCCCGGCCACTCCGGTGGCCCAGGTTCCCCCAGCAGAATGCACGCTCAGGCCGTCTCTCCGCTGTATCACTAGACGACTTCGCAGGTCTGAGCCACCAGCAGACCCTGCGGCCAGCTCTCCACTCCCAGGGCTTTGAAAGGCAGACTCGTAAAAGAAGTCCCCTGAGACTCTGGTTAGGGAAGTCTTACAGTCTGGCTCTGCTCGGCCTTACAGGCTTCAGCAGTTTTGCTCCCAGTTACGGCTGTTTACATGGCCTTTAAGGCTTACCCCTCAGGTTCCTGAAAACACTTCTGTCATATCTGTCATACCTTTCCCTTTCACCCACATCTCTTACCTTGGCGAGGCCTGAGTCTCGCATGGGGATAGTGGAATGGGGATGGAGTTTCGCAGGTGCTAAATAGAGGCCAGTGTCTCCCTGCGGGGTAGGCCAGTCCCTCGCCACACCTTCGGTTCAGATGTCCGTGTGCCTCTCTGACTGGTGATGAGAGCCAGGCTGACGGCAGAGCTTAGAAGCCCAGGAGCGTGCCAGCCTCCTCCTGTGGCTGCCTCAGTCGGTAAGGAGCACGGGGCACGGTCTGGGCTGGCTGAGTGCTGCAGGCCCCAGCGGCGGGGGGCGGGGGGCGGGGCAGGTGGAAGGGGGAGCAGAGCCTCAGGTCACAGTGGCCTGATGGGAGCCCCAGATGCTGCCATCCTCGGCGCAGTGCATTCCTCACACACTCGGCGTCCATGACTCCTACTTTGCTGTGTAGGTTCTGTGCTGGGCTGTGGGCATACAGGGCTGGGTAAGCAGAGACCTGGGAACTCCAGCGGCTCGTAGTCTGGGGTGGAGGGAGGACGTTGAGGAGGGGAGAGGAGGGTTTGGGGTGCTGGTTGGGACTCCAGCTGAATACAGACCTGGGTTGTTCCCGCGACTCCGGCACGTGTTGGAGACTCGTGTCCTCGGAAGGGGGTGCTGCTGCTCTGAGGAAGCGCCCTTCCCCGTGGGCAGCGGAGATTCCTTTGGACCCCTCATCTCCTGCCCTTCATTCCACCGTGATTTTGCTTAGGTTTGGCTCCATCCTTAGGGAGAACTCAAGCCGGACAGGCTGTCACAGAACATTTTGGTGGTGGCATGCCTGAAATTTTTTTCCCAGCATTATTGAAGCATAAATAACAAAAATGGTATATATTAGGGTGTTCAGTGTGATGATTTAGTATACGTAAACACTGTGATATGCTTAACAATCAAGTTAACACATTTATTACCTCGCGCAGTACCTTTTTAAAAAAGATTTATTTGAGAGAGAGAGAGAATGTGAGCATGGGCGTGGGAGTGGGAGGGGCAGAGCAAGAGGGAGAAAGAATCCCAAGCAGATTCTGTGCCGAGGGAGGAGCCTGACTCTGGGCTTGATCTTACCACCCTGAGATCACGACCTGAGCCAAAACCAAGAGGTCAGATGCTTAACTGAGCCACCCAGGTGCCCCACACCTTTTTTTTTTTTTTTTTTTTAATGGTCAAAGCACTTGCTCTCTTAGTAAATTTCAGGCTTACAGTATTATCAGCTGTAAGCACAGTGCCGTATATCAGATCCCCAGAACTTATTCATCTTATAACTTGGAAGTTTGTACTTTGGTGAATGTCTTCCCATTTTCTCTCCCCCAGCCCCTGGCAACCACTCACTGCTTCACTCTCTGGTTCTATGAGTGTGATGCTTTTAGATTACACATATAAATTGAAATTATACAGTATTTGTCTTTTCTCTGTCTGACTTTTTTCATCTAGCATAATGTCCTCCAGGTTTATTCATGTTGTTGCAAATGGCAGGATTTCCTTCTCTTTCATGGCTGAATAATATTCCATTGTATATATAAATCACATCATCTTTAGCCATTCATCTATCTATGGACCCTTGGGCTGTTTCCATGTCTTGGCTATTGTGAACAATGCTGCAATGAACGTGGGGGGTAGACGCCTCTTTGAGATAACTGATTTCATTTCCTTTGGGTAAACACCCAGAGGTGGGATTGCTGGGTCACAGGATAGTTCCATTTTTAATTTTCTGAGGAACCTCCATACTGTTTTCCACTGGCTGCACCAGTTTGCATTCCCCCCAACAGTGCACGAGGTTTCCTTTTCTCCACATCCTCACCAGCACTCGTTATCTCTTATCTTTTTGATAATAGCCATCCTAATGGGTGTGAGGTGTGAGATAGCTCATTGTGGTTTTGATTTGCATTTTCCTAATGATGAGTGACATTTCATATACCTGTTGGCCATTTGTATGTCTTCTTTAGAAAAATGTTTATTCAGGTCCTTTGCTGATTTTTTGAGGGTTTTTTGTTTGTTTTTGCTATTGAATTGTATGCGTTCCTTACGTATTTTGGCTATTAACCCCTTATCAGATATATAGCTTGCAAAAATGATTTCCTATTCTGTAGGTTATCTTTTCATTTTGTTAATTGTTTCCTTTCTTGTATCTCACTATGCTTTTCTTTCAGTTCTAGAGTTGGCTGAGTCTAATGCTAGAAGGAGACATGAGGAACATGTCTTCTGCTATTTAAATAGAATTTTAAAAAATTGTATCTTGGAGAGGTGTGGGTACTATTTCAACCTCTGTATGCCCTTCTGGTCTTAGTCTGCTGGGAAGGGCTCCAGGCTCTTCAATAGCAAGAGGAGGAAAGGGAGGGACCAATTGATTCTCTCTAGGAATTTCTTCTCCCCAGTAATCAACATTTCTTATGATTTCTCAGCTGAGCCTGGTTTTTTGGACCTCTGGAAATACATAGGTAATAAGACACAGGTACCACCCTAGATTTCCTTAGGATCATTGGGAAGAAAAACATAAAACCATGGGTGAACCGTAGGACTTAGCAATAAATGCTATCCTGGAGGCTTGAATAAAGTGTGAATGGGGCATCGGGTACATACCATTCTCTCTAGAAATGCCCTTTACTTGGGAAACTCCTACTCTTCATGTGAGACTCCATTAAAAAATCACCCCCTCTGTGAAATCCCCTTGATTACCACATGAACCATTGGTTACTTTAAAACTTGGTGTCTGGTAGCACTTCATTCAGACTTCCACAATAGTACTTACAGCCACTTCGCACAATGTGTTCACGTTCAGGAATTTCTAACAAGTCTGTGAGGCAATATGGGGCAGGGCTTGGATCTTATTGTCAGTGTGTCCCCAGAATCTAGCGTGATGGCTGGCACCTAGCGTGCTTCCCGAAAGATTAGGTAAAGACACAATGATGTAACCGCTTCTTCCCGAAGACTTAGTTCAGAGGGCAAGATGAGGCCAAACTATTGAGTTAAACAGTTGAGGCTCTTAACCATATAGCTAGATAAACTGACCTACTCAGTTCAGCCCAAGGAAATTGACAACTCAGACACTCCATGGGTGGAACGTACTTCTCCGGAGATTACCAGCATCTCTGCCCTCGCTTCTGAGATCTTAGTGCTTTGGCCCAAGAACTGCTCAGAGCCTGTGATGGCCATTGCCTCTGTAACTTAACGTTTTCCAGTGATAATTTGAGGCACGTGATGTGGCATTGGGGCCCAAGGACCAGAATCCATGATTTGAGTTTTGAGATTCGTAATCCTGGACATTGTTTTCTATTTATTTATTTTAAGTAGAGGGAACTTAATGGAACCGAGCAGACTGACACTTGAGCAAGGAGAAGCTCACTAGATGATATTTTGAAAAGTGATCATTTGGTAGAATGTGTTCCGTACATCTGTATGCGTATACCAGGCACACATGGTTCAAGCCACTACTGAGGAATAGGTACTTCAGCTTTCTCACCAAATACCATAAAAAATGCAGGTAGAAGCCTCCACATGACTTTTTCCTTTGTGGATCCTAGCAGTGTGTTACCAGCAAATATATAAGGTTCAACCAGATTTGTTTGCATAATATATTAGCCTTGGGTTACATGAGTGATTCTCAATGGGGGAAGTGCTGCCCCCTAGGGACATTTTGGGAAATAGTGAGGGTGGTTTTGGTGTCACAATGATGGGTTACTGTTGGCATTCAGTGGGCAGGTGCTAGGGATGTTAGGCTTCCCTGTAGTGCATGGATAGTTCCACAAAATATATCCTCATCCTGCTTGCCTCTTGAATTCTGGCTGAACATTCACGTAGACGAAACACCTATTTATAATGATCCAAGTCTAGAAGTTAACTTTAAACACAACTGCTTAATCACAGAAGGTTTTTTTTGTTTTGTTTTGTTTTCGTTTTTTTACCTTAAATATACTTTCCCAGGAATGCAACTTCGTGTTATTGAAGAAAGATTGCCTTTTGATTTGTTTGCCGATTTTACCAAGGGTTGTTCCCCATTTTGGAAACATGCCATTGAGGGCAATGCTACTATAGTATTTGAGCGGCTGATACGCATGCGTCTGTCCTTCAGCATTTGGAGCTCTCGCAGTCATACCGACTCTGTGAGCTTCTACTCATATGCTTTGATAGCTCTGATTTCAAAATGTCAGTATAAAGAAAAATACCTGTAATGTTTGCTGAGTATTTTGTTATTTCAGAAACTTGTAGGGTAGAAAATTGGAGTGCACTTCTTTAGTTTATTAAGCACTTATTCTGTGCCAGATAGGTTGCTGAGAAATGTGCCTTATTATGGCCTCTCACTTGGAGTGTGGGCACGCTGTTATCCTCACTGGTGGCCCTGAAATCTGCCCCAGACCACACTGCCCATGGGGCAGAGCCAGCCCAGATTGGAATCCATGTTTGTCACCTACAGAGCCTACCCTCTCAACTCTACCACATTAGCTAGTTTGGCCTGCAGGAAAGAAATGAACTTTTCTTGGCACCTACCAGACAGGGTCTGTGTTGAATGATGGGGGTGGGGGGGCATCTGACAAGCTTAGGGGTTCACACTGCCTTGGTTTGTGTTTCTGCCTCCAGTTGTGGCTGCGATCTATGGAAAGGCTGGGCCAGGTGGGCATTTAGGAAGGGCAAATTTCCTCTTCCATAAGCCTGCTCCCTTTCTTGAAGACATCTGGGGAGCATATTTATTTTGAAATATTACACGTGGACCACATTTCAGCAATTAAATAACATGAGTACCATTCAGAATTTAGAATCTGGCCTAAAACCTGGAGTTCTATATCAGAGCTGACCTTAACACAGGAAATACGTATTTTGTGATGGTTAATAGACCATCAACTAATAGCTGTTATTAGTATTAAAAGTTTGTATTAGTTAATAATAGACAACCTAGCATTTATCTATCTTGCATGATTCCTCCCAGATGGAGTTAATGACTTGGAGAAGTGACTGGCTTTCCATTTATAACTGGTTGGTTTTATGTCCCTTAGATTTCACTGGGGACGTGATGGATCCAGTGGGCATAGATGGTGAGAACAGGTGTCCATATGGGGATCTGTGGAAGGTACCTTAGCATGGCAGAAGCAGAGCCTGTACCTGGCTGCTGCTATCCACGGGGGCCACATTTCTTGGAGGCACTGGACCCTCACCCAGGGGAGGCTTTAGGAAAAGACCTAAGGGAGATCTGTCATCTACTCCAGAGAGACCAGTGGGATGTCCTCATCAGGAAAAATCTGGTCTTGTGCTGGGAGTCAAATCATCATGGGCATGAAGAGGCTGTGCGGAATAGTGATTAAGCGCGTGGCGTCTAGAGACAGGCAGTTGTTTTCAAGGTGAGTAAGCTCAGATAAGTTGCTTGAACTCTCATTGCCTTGGTTTTCCCATCTAAAAATGAGGATCATGGTGGAGCTATCTCATAGGTTACTTGCTGACTTAAATGAGGTAGTTGATGTGCATGGCTTAGTTTACATTGACTAATAGATGCTACATTGAACACATGGTATGTGCTTAATAAATGTTAATTGCTATTATTATTCTTCCTTTGAAAATGAGGATAATAAAAGAACCTACCTCACAGAACTGTTGTGAGGATTCAATCAACTAATATATACATATATTATTATATACATATTATATATATGTATATAAAGTGACCAGAACAGTGCCTGCCATTTTGTAAGTAATAAATGTCAGTTATTATTATTAATAATGTTATTATTACCATCTTGAGGGAATTACCAAATTTTAAGATTCTTGTAGCAAATTTTAAAACTGCTCTGATTTAAGTATTTTCATACTACTACCAAGTGTTCTGATATTTGATTTTCTAAACATATGACAGTGGCACATTGTATAGGACAACTTTGTCACTGTAATAACAGAGCTTAAAAACTCCCCTGTTGCTGCATATCAGTGTTACAGTGGAGTTATATTTGAATATATGGCTTTCTTTAAGGATTAAAATAAATGTTGTGGGTGTCCATTGCTAATGTATTCTTTAGTCTCTGAGATATTTATGGGAAGATATTTAACCAGCACTGGCTGGTTATTTTTTTATTTTTTATTTTTTATTTAAAAATTTTTAAAAATTATTTTTTAAAAGACCTATTTGTGAGAGAAAGTGCACGCGCGCTTGCAAGCATGAGCAAGGGGAGGGGCAGAGGGTTTGAATCTTGGAGCAGATTCTTTGCAGAGCGCGAAGCCCCCATGTGGGGCTCGATCTCATGACCCTGAGATTATGACCTGAGCCGAAACCAAGAGTTAGATGCTTAACCAATTGAGCCGTCCAGCTGCCCCTATTTTTTTTTTTTAACAATTAGAAACAATTTTCTAAACAATTAGAAAGGTGTTGGGCTGAAAATGAGAGAATCTCAAGTGTGACCTCTAAGAAAACTTAGAGGTCTTCTATTCCAATCTCTCCATTTTACAGACAGCTCCGAGAGGTTCATTAACTTGCCTAAGATCCAACAGCTATTGAATGGCAGAGCGGGGCCTAGTTGTTGGCCAGTGATCACTTGGTGGTTGGTTATTTGATGCGTTAGGGTCATCTGTGTTGATGGAACTGGGACTAGAAGCCAGGTCTGCTCCATTCAGTCTGGGTCCCCTGAGGGGCTAGGTGAGAGGATCAGTGGAACATTTAGGTACAGAGTGGCCCCAATCCATGACCAAGCACTGTCACACTCTCCTTTGGTCTTTGGACACCTGCAGGATATAGACGGAAGAACACTATATTCAGAATCAAAAGACCCTGCCCCTAGCCCTGGCTCCATTTTTCTCCCTGTCCACTACTGCAGGTTTCCCGAGGTATAATTTATACACAGTAACCTTTTTTAGTTCATACTTCTTTGAGATTTGACAAATGCACAGTCATGCATCATCACCACAATCAAGATAGAGAACAGCCCCTTCACCCCAGAATCCCTTTGTGCTTTTTGTATTCAACTTTTCTCCCCCAGTTACCAGCTTTGGACCCCCACCTATCTTTTCTGTCTCTATAGTTTTGCCTTTCCAGAATGTCCTATAAATGGTATCATACAGGACATGGCCTTTTGAAACTGGTTTCTTCCACTTTAGCATAATGCATTTCAGATTTGTTCTGGCTGCATTTTAGTGTCTATAGGTCCTTGGGTAAGTTGCTTAGCTTTTAGCCTCAGTGTGTTTATCTGTAAAATGGACATAGCACTTGCCTTGCGTTTGTATCATTACAGACAGGAAGAAAGAAAGCACGTAGATGTGCATTAGCTCAAAGGAGGAGCAAGTACACAGTCTTCTTGTTTGTCTTGTTATGCGATTATCTTTCGAACAGACTCCACTTGGAAAGGCAATGCTGATTGAAGCATAAACCCTGTAGAGATTCGTGCCTCTGATGAGCAGAGCAGGATCCAGCATCACTGTGAAACTCTGCCCAGCCACAGGGCTCCACAAGCTGGTCCCAAGGTTTGAAATGTTACAAGAAACACTTTCCCAATGAGGGCTGTCCCCAGGGGAAATAGATCTCTGACATGTCGCCTCCACCATGCAACCCCCAAGAGGTGAGGAAGCCTAACCTGTGGATGAAATGCTTTGATGTATTTAGATGAAAGGCACTTTGCAAAAGACTATCATTAACATTGCTAGTAATTTGTAATAGTAATGGTGTTGTGGAAAAAAATATGATTATCTAACACACAGAGCACCAAACAGTTTGACAAAAAGATAGGGCCTCTCTTGGCTCCAAACACACAGGGAGGAGTTGGAAATGCGGATTTGCATTTCTTTTTGAGTGCTATGTGATTCTGAGTTACAGAACACATATGACCAACATATACTCCCTGGGCCTTTTTGCCTGGATGTGGATCCAGAGAGGCAGGTCTTTGATACCCTCTTCCCATCCAACTGGCCTGTGGATACCAAGACAGCAGGACAGGTGCATACCAGAGGAGGGAAAACCTGGACTGGGATTCAGGAGACCTGGATGCTGTATCTGGCTGTTGTTATTTGTGTGACTTCTCCTTTATTTCCTTACCCATAAAAGAGGGGGCTGTGGTAGGTCACCCTCAAGGCATCTCCAGTGATCCCATGAATGTTAGAACCACTGACTCCCAGCTCAGAGCACAGAGCAAGGGGGCAGGGAGCAAGGGGTGCAGAAAGCAACAACCCCGAGCCTTCGAGTGAAATCCTTCAGAGAAGCTCACTCTTTCCAGCACTAGCTGAATAAGATTCCAATAAACATATTGCTGAAATGTTTGTTTCCGGGTGTCATTTTAGACTGCAAGTAGCGAAAACAGATCCGGCTCCTATATATAGATACTGCATTTGGTTGTGTTCTGGGAGGCTTTTATTACTACGCTCCCTGGCCGCCTCCCAGCTGAGCTTTTCCCTCAAGGGATCAGATTTTGGAATCAGAAAGTCAGAGAGGATCAGTGACCATATTAGGGGGTCTCTCCCTCATCCCCCCCACCTCTCTCTCTCCCCACTAATGCTCTATACTGCAGGTGGACACAGACGTGGACTGGCTCCTCCCTGTGTTCCAAGACTCTTAATAATAATGACAATGCTAATGGAAACTGACCAGCCCCACTATGGCAGCAAATACAAGCAAAGCAGCCCTGCCGTCCTGGGCTTAAGGGAAACATAGTATAATTTGGGTTGAAACAAAGTGCAGATTGTCACAAACAGCTCAGTCTTTACATAAGAGGAGTCAGGGCCCTCTGTGGACAGAAGGGAAGAAAGGGGCTACTGAGTATTAAGGGTGGGGTTTTTTGGGGGAAGGGGGATGAGTGTCTGAATTTTACTAGAGAATTCTCCAGGGGAAGATACCGCTGGCACAAGAAGTGAATGAAGGAAGGTGGAGGTGGGTGTTGGAGGAAGGGTGTAGGCAGGGAAGGAGGAGGAAATAGGGGTTTACTTAAAGAGACAATGTGGAACCCTGGCAATCTGCTTTTCTAAAACGTGTCTGATCACTGGAGTGAGCCCCTCCACTGTGTATCCTTTGTTTTCTGTGCAGAAAGCCCAACCCCTGCCTCATTCTGTAGTGGCTCTCCTCACCTGCCCCTCTGATTTCTTTATGTTTAACCATCATGGATCTAACTGCCTTCCTGGTCTCCATATTTTGTGTGCCTCACCACCTCTTCCTCTTTTTTTCTTCCTCGCCGTCTCATTCTTCCCTCCTCTCTTCCCTGTTTTTCTTCTTCAGTCCTTCCTCCTTCCAGACTCTTCTCTTTTCCCTTCGCCCCCACCCCTCCTCCTTCTATTTTACTCCTTTCCTCCTCAACCTTCCCCTCCCCCTTTCTCCCCTTTCCCTCCTCTTTCCTCCCTCCTCTTTCTTCCCTTCCTTCTCCTTTCCCCTCACCCCTCTGTCTTTCTCCCCTTCTTTCCCTCTCTCCCCGTCCCCAGGTCCCCATCCCCTGCCCCTCTTCCCTCTCCCCTCTCTTGTCTCCTTCCCCTTCCCTCCCTCTCGGTCCTTGTTTATCTCTAAGCTCCAATTTCTCGCCTTATAGATTTACCTGCAGAACAAGACACCGCTCCTCTTGCAAAAACTGTTTAAGAAATCCATATCCTCTCCCTTCATTGCTTGGGCATTTCAGAAATGATATTCCTCCCCCAGCTACCCCCGTCAAAATAAAATAAATTCAGCCAGCTCCTGCTGTGTGTCCTTAAATCCATTCCCTCTGGCTTCGCTGGTTTGAAAGCCTGTACCCTAGAAGGGGCCTCCTGCATTTGCTGGCAACCCTGCTCGAGTCTGATCGCCACAGATAGTGCTTGGGAGTGAAAAAAAGGGGGAAAAACCCTCTCGTTGGAGATTTCAAAACAGATTCTACCAGCTTTCCAGTGTGCGCACTTGTGGAGTGGCAGGACTTGGGGAAGAGGGGTAGGGGCTTGGGGTGCCGGTGTTTGTCATAAACAAATAAGCCACAACATTTATGTATATATAAATGTGCGTTGCCTTTGGCATGTGTGGTGTCTCCCTCCCTGGCATCCAGGGTGGGTGCGCACACGGCCGACTTCTCTCCCACTTTTGCTGGGGCATGGTGTGTGTGTGTGTGTGTGTGTGTGTGTGTGTGTGTGTGTGTGTGATGGAATTGAGGAGGGGGCTGCTGGGTTTTTTATCTGATCCACTTGACAGATTATTTGAATCCAGCCCACCTTTCCGCACATGTCAAACAGATGGGATCATTGTTACAAGCCTTGAGAGAGCCGTGGCTGAGCGGTGGGTAAGGCAGGGAGGGGGAGAGGGGAGGAGGACGGAGGGGAGAGAGGGGCACCTTCTAGTAGCTTTGTGTTTTCACACGTTGGAACTGACAGGAGCCCTTCTTCTCCGTGGGGGGGGGGTGCTTTGGGGGGTCTGGGGCTGATGGGGGGTGGGATGGAAAGGAGAGCGAGAGGTGGGGTGTTGGTGGGCAGGGTTATGATGTCACAGCAAAAGTTACAACAGGAGGAAAACACAGAAATGGTTCAACATTTTTTTTTTAAACTTTGCACTGCCAAGAGCTGAAGGAGAGTGGTGAGCAAAGGAATGAAGGGGAGAGAGAGAAACTGAACTGGAAGATTGAGTTTTGTATAGCTTCTTGAAACCTTATGAATGGATTACTAGCAGCTGAGAGCCAGGAGAGACCTATAGGGACTGCAAGATCATTCACACATAAACAGGGGCAGAAAAGGAGGCGGAATTCTTCCTTGCTGTATTATCCCTCCTTCCTGAAATGAATGGTATGGAACCTTTTTCTGAGGGTCACGGGGGTGGCATGAAGGAGGGGGAAGTTTTCTTCTTTTCTTACCTGAGTATCTTTTCTTCATTTACACTAAGGTTCCTCTCCTTCCTTCTTTTCTTTCCTGGTGTTTCTCTCTCTCTCTCTTTCCCCCTCCCTCCCTTCCTCCCTCCCTCCCTCCCTCCTTCCTTCCCTCCCTCTCCCCACCCCCCCTTTCCTCTGCTTTTCTGTCTTTCTCTGCATCTCCCTCTACTCCCTTCCAAAGCTCCAAACTCTTTTGAGCTACTTCAGGGGGAAAAAAAAAGAAAAAGAAAAGGGCTAAGTCAGAAGGAGTGAAGGGAGATAGGAAAACAAGAAAAGGGAAAAGGACAGTCTGGGATCAAGGGATTTCTGTTTAGTAATGTCCACGTGCCTGAATTGATCTCTTTGGGGACTTGCTTTGAGGCTCCAGTGGATGCTGCACAGGGAGACTGGGCATGCCAGGGGGCGGGCGATTAGGGCACAGCATGCTGAACGCAAACAAGTCAGTATTTAGCCGGGCTAGAGGAGTTTAGGAAACGGAGGAGAAGTCTCAAGGCGAAAGAGGCACTGCGATCTTACTCCAAAGTGTGTGGGCTGCATGTTTTATGTGTGGGCAACACAAGCAGGGATTTTAGAACTGTAAGTAATTTTTCTTAGTGAAGGAAGGACCCAGTATATTCCTCTACCTGTTTTGTACCCACCTGTGGTCAAACATCCTCACCCGTGTCAAGAATTCAGAATCATGTTCTCAGTGTGTGCATACGTGTGTGTGTGTGTGCGTGTGTGTGTGTGTGTGTGTGTGTACATGTCCATGTGTTTAGGGGGTGGGACTCTGAGATAGCCTGCCTCTAGGCAAGCATTATTACAGAGGCTGGAGTCACATTATTTAGTTCCCCATCGTCTCCCATTCATTTCAAATCAGTTGAAAAAAAAAATAGTCGCTTGGGTCTAGCTGTTCATTTTTGTAAATTACTTATTTTGAGCATCTCATTTGTTTATTTGCTCACTCAGCATATGGTGACTTTTAGTAACTTCAGAGTGAGAAACTTCAGAGGGAATAAAAAGATCTCCGTAGTATGAATTCATGGCATTCCCATGTAATGCTTCTTACAGCAGGCTAATTGATTTGTTCTTCCTCCCAAGTTCCAATGTAAAGTGAATTTGGGGTATTGTTCTTTTGAATCCCAAATGATTGAAATAAGGAAAAAAATACAGGAGGCTTGTGGCAAAACAAAAGAAAGAGAAGCAAGTGGTCCTTGAATGGCTGGTGGGGGGTTTATTAGACAGTAAGCAGATCTGTTCACAACACATGTGCGAATGTGTGTGTGTGTGTCTGAGAGAGAGAGAGAGAGAGAGAGAGAGAGAGAGAATACACACCGAAAAGAGTGCTCCAAGACAGTATTGATTGCTATTGATTGTGTAGGCTGCGGCTGCTGAAAGAGAAAGCCCGAGATGTTTACTGGGGAAACCAGGAGTAGCGTCTGTCCCCTGTGCCTCAGTGAGGTGGGGAGGTTTTCAGGAGGAAGGAGGGGACAGGGAGTAGGTGGAGTGATGCACCGAACTTATTAGCTTTGACATCATCATTGTCTTTAAATGAAACAAACAAGAAGATAATTACAGGCAGAGAGAGAGGGAGAGAGGAGAGCGGGAGGCACCGGAGAGAACAGGTCCCCTGAAGTACACGCTCTTCTTCTCGCTCTCTTTCCCATCTGCCCAGGGACCCACAAGACTCCCAGAAGGTGAAGTCGAGGGCTCTCAGATTCATAAGGTTATTAGGACACCAGACTGGCATCCCCAAGGAGAACTTTACGGAGACTTGCAACATACCAACAAGTTGGAAGGGGATTAAAAAACCTTCAACACTCCACAAGCCCAAGCACCAAGCTGAGGGAAACATTCTGACCTGCACAGGCAGACTGGCAGCTGGCTGGGGCTCTGGCTGAGGAGGACCTCTGGAGAGCAAAAGCTAAGTACCAGCTTGAATTTTTGGGCCCCCAGGTTCCTTTTGCAGTTTTAGATAGAAGCATCAAATCCTGTGTCTCTGGATGCAAGTTCTTGTAGTGGTTTGTTTGAAGGGGGATGCGCTTAGGTACATAATGTTAACTCTTAGGGAAGGAAGAAGGAGAGAGAAATGAAAATGAGAAGCCTAGCGCCTTTTTCATGACTTCAGGTAGGGAGCAGTATGCGTTTGTGAGGGAGTGTGTGTGTGAGAGGATTTGGCTCCTGTCTGTGTGTCCCTCTTCTAGGATCAGCGGGGGGAGGGGCTATTGAAGAAGGGACCAAAAAAAAAAAAAAAAAAAAAAAAGAAAGAAAGAAACCTGAGCTCTCTAGGAGGAGGTTCCAAGGAACCCAGAGAAATGAACTTCATTCTGCAAGGACTGAACTAGAGTCAGGAGAGCCAGGTCAAGGGAGAAGCGAGAGGGAGGCACAGCACTCATCGCTGGTAGCCAGAAGAGGCACTCTTTTGGGGCTGCTCCTAAAATTTGGTCCGTGAACAAAACAGTTTCCCCGGTGACTGCGAATCCACGGCTAGCCGTCTCTTTCTCTTCTCCCCATCATTCCTGTGTGGTACCCAGAAGTTGACTTCTGGTTCTGTATAAAGAGCTGGGGGAGGTATGATGTGTCCAAAGATCCTGAGACTCAGCCTGGTGATTCTGGCGGGGTGGGCATTCAGTACTGCCGGCTCTGAGCCGGGCTGGACACGCAAGAGATCCCTGGCTCAGAGGGGACACCTGAACCAGGTGCCGGCGGAAGGAGAAAGCTGTTGGCTGGGGGCCAAGCTGCGAAGACCCAGAGCTGCTCCCCAGCATCACCTATTTGGGGTCTACCCCAGCAGGCCTGGGGACCACCTGAGGCCCTACCCTGTGGGGGGTCAGAGAACCCGCCATGCAGGACACAGTAAGCCAGATGCTGCGAGGGGCCTGGCCACAAGCCCAGCTGGAAGTGTGGGGCCGAGGGGTGAAGCTGAGCAGCCGTCCACCCCGTGGGTCTGGCATGATCCTACTGGGTGGTCTGAGCTGCGGGGAGACAATGACACTTATCTTGGCGATGGAGGATCCAAGGAGATTCCAGGTGAGGCTGAGACTCAGGAGCGCTCAGCCACGGCTGCCACCGTTACCACAACCTTCGTGGGCCCAAAGGAGCCCCAACCAGAGAGCCGAAGGAAGGGCCGGGCCAAGACCAGGCATCGTCGCCAGGTGGTGAAGGGGCAGGCGGGGGGCGTGCGGGGAGACCCTGGTGTCTCTCCCCGGCATTTCCAGCCTTGGCCTAAGCATCCCCTTGTACGTGGGGTCAGAACCAGTCTGACAGAGGACAGCATCCAGAAGGGTGGAGGGGACCCCCACTGGGAAACAGAGACCTTTAACCCCCACGGAGGATTGCCTGTCTTGTACTTCTCGGGGAGGCGGGGGCGGCTGCTGCTGCGCCCAGAAGTGCTGGCTGAGATTCCCCGGGAAGCGTTCACAGTGGAAGCCTGGGTGAAACCAGAGGGAGGACAGAACAACCCAGCCATCATTACAGGTAACAGCCCGCTCCTGGTCTTTCTGTGGTCTTTGGGGTATGGCTGGCTTTATGTTTGCCTGGCTTAGACATAGGGGATGAGGAGAGGAAGGGCACAGGGGCAGGAAAGCCAGGAGGGGCTGGCCAGGGAGAAAGGCGGAAGGGCCTTTATTCATCAGCACAGCCGGACTCCAGACGTCATCTATGATAATGACTCTGTAACCACAAGAGCATTTGTCCCAGTGAGTATCGATCTCATGTGGTTCTATACATTGTGCATGCACTTAGGAGACCTTCAGCTCACTCCTTACCCCCTCTTTAAAGGGGAAGCTCTCTGGTTCATTGTCAGTGGGGAAGAAGTGTCACACTCCATTTCTCACAGTCCAGTCTGAGAGAGCCAGGCAACTTTGCAGCGACATGTCAGGACCAGGACCTGCACAGTGAGCCATGGGTGGGCGGGGCCGGGCTGCAGGAGAACCAGGTGGCCAGGTGCACAGCCCCAAGCCCTGGCCGTTCCCTTTTCTTTGAGCAGCCCCGGAACTTAGCAGAAAGCTCCTATCCGGCCCGGGTTCTGGAGTCCCGTTTGCTTGTCCTAACATGTATCCAGCCTGACAACAGCAGGGGATGCTGGAAGAGGCTGGCATTTACAAGCCAGGACCCTGGTGTCTAGCCGTGGCTCTTTGTATGAGGGACGTAAAGAAGAACTGTGTGTAACTATGGTTTTGACCAGAGGTAATACCTCAGAACATTGTCTGTATTTGTTTTCCACTATGCCCAGATCTTGGCTTTCATGGAAGGTCACCCAGAAGGACAAAGAAAAGAGGGGGATTAGGAATAACTATCTCCCTTTCCTTACTGGGGGAGGGGGCGTTGGTTTCAAGCAAGGGCTGGGGGCTAGACATGACAGGTCATTGTTTATGGTCCCGTTGTCCCTTCGAATCCCCCCATGAAAGAACCTCACACAAGGCTAGGCACATCGTAGATCCATTTTAATCTCATTAATTTGGATTATCTACAATGCCCTCTGATGTTTGCCAGTCCCATTTACATTGGTGGGGGAAACTGAAACAATGAGAGGTGTGCCAGAGGCAGAGTGGGAATGGAACCCCAGAGCTCCTGAAGTGCTTGATGACTTCCCAAATTAAAAACTTCTCAGGTTGCTGGATGCCTGCAAATAAGTTTCAGACTGGAGAAAGAAATCTGGAAGGAGGGAGCCTCTTTCAATGGGGTGTTGCTGGAACATCCCTTCTGGACACGCTGTCTCCCCCTCTTTGGCTGTGATTTCTCCTTTGGAAGCTGGGATTCCCAGACACTGAGCGCTCTAGTCTTGTGGTTTTGCTTTATTTTATTTTTGGGTGGGAGAGGGGGTGAGGGGAGGGGAGAGAGAAGGGGCTGGGCTGTGAGAAGGTGGGGGCAGAGAAAAAGTAGAAGGAAATCCTTATTCTGGGGCCAAATGGAAGAAATAATGAGATGATTATCTGATCAGAGTTGGCAGCTTCACAGCTTTTCCCAGATGACATCTTCTTGCTGCCTAATCTCGCTTCCTAGTACCCATCTGCCAGGGAAACTGTATGCTTGCAGTCTAGACCGAGACCCACGGCTCCGCTTACCCCTCCTCCTGCAGTAGCAACAGAGGGACCTGGGATCAGTTCCCTGGCTGTGAAGAATTAGAGAGGGATCCAACAGGAATATATGAGCGAGGCTCTCAGAGGCTATTGCTTTCAGTTATTAAAACCCAAACCCGAGGGAATGGATTCAGGACAGTGGGTACCTGACCTCTGTCCTGTCCCTTGCATGTCCCGTCTCCCGCTCTGCAGAGCGTAACATCAGGAGCTCATTCCAGTTACAGTCCTTCTCCTTGCAGGTCCCCACTTGCCCCCCATACAGCTCCCTCCCTTGCCCACCTGTCCACCACCAGCCACCCGCCCCCCCAGCCCCCACCTTGCCACAGCACACACACTCAGATCCTTCTCCAAAGTGCCCCTCTGAACCCTCTGGAAGCATGTAAAATTAGGCAGGAAGTCTTTTGCAGACAGTCTAGCCTCTGAGACTTCTTTCTCTTCAAATCAAAGTGGCCCTTGTGGTGTACTGGCATTTCCCCTTGAGGTCCACACCAGGAAGGTTGAGGGCAGGGAATACCCAGGTCTAGCTCCTCTCCACCTTCCACCCTGTATCTTTCTTCAGACTTGTGCACATTAGAACATATTCAGGAAAGATTTAGGGTAAAAGTCTGGGAAAAATGGGGGCTGGGAACGAGGCCTTCATTCTTCAGGATTTTAGCAGCTGGGCTCCCAAGGGCATGGGCATCCTTGTCTATTCACCATGCTTAGCTCCGTACGCTTCACTTGTGGGCCCCAAGGCTGAGGGCCATGAAGCGGTCCTCAGGGGCAAAGGTCTCTGATTTGCACGAATGTACTCACTCCGATCAACAGACCGGACCATCTTCCCTCTCTTACCCAGCACTGCTCCTGTTGCTGGTCACTGCCCATTCCTGGGTTGCTGGGCCTTCTCCTGCACAGAATAACAACTGGACCGAGTTCCTGGGAGCTAAACATACTCCAACCTTTGAAGTTCTGCTGCTCCATTGAGGATAACCTGAGGTGCTGCAAGCCTTGACTCCCATACTCTTTTCCAGTGGTTCTCAAACCTCAGCTTCTACTTACCCAGCATCCCATTCTCAATCTCCCAAACTTGGGGCATTTTCCCCCTTCAGCAGAGATGTCAAGCAATTCACCAGCCACTCTGAAGGACCCCACCCCCCCAGATGTGGGGCCTCAGGGAATACTTCCCACATGGGGCACTAGGTGGCAGTGTTGCTTCATGCACAGGAGAGTAGGCGGCTCTTTGGAAGCCACGTAGTGGGGAATGTGTCTGGTTTCCTGGATTGCTGTCCCTGCCCCGGCCTCTGGGCTGTATTTTGTCATCCCCTCCCAGAGTGGTGTTGGTAGGCATCCCTTAGGGTTGGCTTCATACAAGTCTTTTTGCAGGGCCTTTGCGAAAGGGCTAAAGTGGCATTTTGGGGGGTTGTGACTAACTTGCAGCAACTAGTAAAGAAAACAAAATCAACTAGAGTTATCTCCTCCCTCCACCCCAAACGCCCACATTCTTCCAAAATAGGAAGTGGGGCTCCAGAACTGATTGCTGGAATCCTTTTTTTCAGGGCCCAGGACAATGCAGGCCTCACAAACTTTAGGTGCTCTCTGGGCCCTAGAGGGGGCATCATAGTACTGCCCCCCACAGCCCCCCAAGGTAAGGCCTTCCAAAGTTGCCTGTGCCCTGTGCTCTGGAGCAGGGCAACGGGAGATAGGAAAGGACTGCGTACAACTCTTCCAGCGTAAGGGTCTCGATAAAACTAACTACTCAGGGACCTGGCAATTTAGGGACGTGGGGCCACGGAGGAGTAGCCTGAGGTCACAGGCCCATTTGGTTGGGCTATTGGAACTCACTCAGCAGCAGACAGAAGACAGATTCTGTCCCATCATGATGTGAAATCCTTAAGCTCCAGCACCCAAGCCGAAACCATCCTGTTCCTTTCCCTCCTTCTCAACTTACTTTCCCCTCCTTCAACCCCAACATACACAGAAGAGAAACTTTTAATAGGTTCCTCCTCACCCATAATTGATGTCAAATGTTCCCTGCAGTTGCCCAGCTGAGTAACCACCTGCAGCTCCAAGTTGCAGGGGCCTGAGTCAGTGAGTCCGTGGCCGGATTAGAGCTTGAGTCCACGTTTCTTCATTCAACAAATATTTACTGAGTGCCTTGCCATGCAAAGCCCGGAGAGGCACTGTGGGGAATACAAAGATGTCTAAGAAACTGTCCCTCACTTGAAGACCAGTTTTTCTCTTGTGAGGATCCAAGTTTCGGAGCGGATCCCAGTACAGAACCGAGGAGTCAAGCCGACCTGGACTCAGAGCCTGTCTCTGACACTTATCAGCGCTCTGATCTTTGGCAATTCATTGAACTTTTCTGAGCCTTGGTTTCCTCAAGTCGAGAAATGAGATAATGTCTTACAGAGTTGTTATGATGTTTGAATAAGTCGTGTATGTAAAGTGCCCGATAGAGGGCTTGACCCGTGGTACTTACTTACAGCGTGGTATTAACAGCGGGAGACAGTCATCACTAAGAGCAGTGGGTCTGAACCTACTTACCTTTGGTTCTACCCATGAACCTGTAATTTTTCCTTAGGTGAGACATTAACTTTAATTTCTTAGGAACTTAGTCAGGTAATCTGTGAAATAGGAATGATGGTAAATAGGCTTTTTCACAAGATGGTTTCAAGATGATTGAGAACACAATAGAATCAGTTGCCTAGAAGAACTCTATTTTTTAGAATCACGTGTTTTTTTCAGCCTGGGCTGCACTATTTTGAATAAATTGGACAATGGCACTAAAGCTTTTTTGGCATCACAAACTCTTTTGAGAATCTGACGAGAGCCATGCTTACTCCCTAGAAAAACGTGCATGTTCCCGTAGTTTACACAGCTGTCAGAGCTTTCTGGAGTTCCTGATGGCCCATGTCTCCTGACCATGGGTTAAAAACCCCTTGTTTAGGGCATTTGGATGGCCCTTTTTGGTATGTTTTGAATGACATCTAAGAAATGAGATTTTACGGGATGCAGAGACACCCCCCTCTCCCAATAAGGGAGCTGTGTACTCATGGGAAGAAGTTTCATTTGTGCAGACAAGGAGCATCACAGAAGACAGATTCCCACACCCAGAAGTGTCAGTGTGCATGTGAAGAGAATTTAAAAGGTGGACCATGGGTGCTATCTCCCCCTTTATCCAGTCTTAATGACAGGGGAAGAGCCGTACACCTACCTTTCACAGAGCTCCTCAGGAGACGAGGATTCTGCGACCTTCCTCCTCAGCTGCTTCTTCCTATCTCGCAGCAATGATCAAAGTCAGAGTGTTTGTTTGCCCTCCTGGGACCCTGAGGGATCACCCATTTCTTCCACATTATAGCCCTGCTCCTTGGCGGGGGCCTAGATACGCAGCAAAGCTGTAGCACCCCTGCCCTCTGCGTGGATGAAACATGGATGCGAAGGCCGTTGTTCGTCTCGGGGGCTGGGTTTGCCCTTCGTGGTGGGGTGAGGTACATGAGTGTGCCGGTGTAGACAAGCCATGAGCCCTGATGGTTGTACGGTAGCATCCGCGTACGAGGGGTTTTATCTTGTGCCCGTACGCCCATCCAGAAAAGGGGGCAGCAGCTAGTGTTAGAAGTGTAACAGGCTTTCACTCTGCCCCTCCTTTCACGGCTGACTGCTGAGCCCCTTGACCAGGCAGCCTTCCTGATTCCCGCAGTGAGGGCCATCTCTACTTCCCGGCTTCCGTAGCCCTTCTCGTGGGTTTCCTGGGGTGCATGTTGCTTCCTGTCTTATCAGTTCTGCACATGTCTCATTTCTATCTACCGAAAGTTCCCCGGAGCCAAATGCATGTCTGATTCGCTTTTGTCATCCCTACATACCTAGCACAGTGTTAGACTCTCAGTTATGTTTGTAGGACACATAAAGTAGAAATTTAAATTGCCAGATGCCCATTAGGGATGAGAATAATGGTGAGAGGAACTTTCTGAATCTCGAGGCTCTTTGTGGGGAACAGGGAAGTGGCTTTCAAATCTGCTTTTGCTGTCTGCAGGGGTGCCTTGGGGGCTTCTGAGCGGGATTGCCCGGTGCAGGGCTCCCCCGCTCCGTTCAAGAGGAGCAGCCCCTTCCTTATCCTTTTCTATGAAGAAAGAGTTTAAGTTACTTTAAAAAAGCTTAAACCCCACAACTCTAGAGCACAGGTTGGTATACTAGGGCCTGTGGGCCACATCTGGCCCAAAGCCAAGGCCTGTTTTATTTTATTTTTTTTTTTAAAGATTTTATTTATTTATTTGACAGAGATAGAGACAGCCAGCGAAAGAGGGAACACAAGCAGGGGGAGTGGGAGAGGAAGAAGCAGGCTCATAGCGGAGGAGCCTGATGTGGGGCTCGATCCCATAACGCCGGGATCACGCCCTGAGCCGAAGGCAGACGCTCAACCGCTGTGCCACCCAGGCGCCCCTAAGGCCTGTTTTATAAAGTTTTATTGGAACCCAGCCGCGTCGTGTGTTCTCAGTGGCTGCTTTCACACTAAATGGCAGAGTTGGGGAGTGGCAGCAGAGACAATTCAGCCCACAAAGCCTAAAATATTTACTGTCTGGCCCTTTGTAGAAGGAGTTTGCCGACTCATGCTCTAGACCGTTGCTTCTCAACTTAAATGTTGATAGACATCACTTGGGATTCTTCTTAAAATGTAAGGGCTGCCATGGGCACAGGCCTCGAAGTGGATGCCCTGAGGATCTGCCTCACAGCCCTCCAGCTGCTGGCTGCTTCACTGACCAAAGACCCCAGGAGCTATGCTCTGAATTCCTCACTCCATGTGCACTGAGGCCACGTGCGCTTCGGTGTGGTGGGGATAAAGCAAATCAGTTCCCGAGAGCACTTCTCTAACAGCCAGCTCTGGCTCGAAGACTCTCGAAGGGCTTGTAGAACATTCCTTAGTTTGAACAGTGGTCTCCAGTGCTTCCACTGAACCTCCCTTCCCTCTCCTTCCTTCGAGGTCAGACTGGCAGTGCCGGCTGATGGCTCTCCCATCCTTCCCAGGTGCAAGCCTCTTGTCTCCCAGAGTTGTCCCCCTAATGAAATCCTTGTGCGTGAAGCCTGTCTCGGCATCTGCTGTTTGCACTAACACAACTAATGAGCATAAGTGCACACTCTGATTCAGTAGGCCTGGGACAGAGAGCCTGCATTTCTAACAGAGATCTCGGTGATCCAGCTGCCATATAGTCCATATTGATGTAGCAAGACTCTAGACTTGTGAGTCTAGAGCAGGGGTCAGGAAACTTCTTCTGTAAAGGAACAGTAGTAAATGGCTTTGGTTTTGTAGGCCCGACAGTCTCAGTTGCAGCCATTCTGGTGTGAGTGTGCGAGCAGCCATGGAAAGTGTCTAAATAGATCAACGTGTCTATGTTTCAAGAAAACTTTATTTATGAGCATAGGGGGCAGGCCAGGTCTTGCCTGCGGCCCTCCTTTGCTGACCCAGGGTATGGAGGGCGTGGTGCTCCTTCGCAGCCCTCTGTTGCTTCGCTTGCCTCTGTTGCTTCACTTCCTAGCTCTGTGCTGCCCAGAGTAATACCAACAGAGAGGTGGTGGCCGTATCCGCGGTGGGGAAATGCCGTCTGTTTATTTTATTTATTTATTTTTATTTTTTAAATTTTTAAAAAAGATTTTATTTATTTATTTCACACAGAGAGAGAGACAGCCAGTGAGAGAGGGAACACAAGAAGGGGGAGTGGGAGAGGAAGAAGCAGGCTCCCAGCAGAGGAGCCTGATGTGGGGCTCGATCCCAGAACACCGGGATCACGCCCTGAGCCGAAGGCAGACGCTTAATGACTAAGCCACCCAGACGCCCCATGCCATCTGTTTAAGTAAGAGCAAAACTTCCCAGAGATTTCCCACAGGAAAGAAGTCCTGCTACTTTCTTGGTCTGAGGATTCCAGGTGGAGTTTATATTTATGTATTTTTCTTGTTAAGAAAGTTGCATTGAGTTATGACTCACATATCATCAAGTTCACATGTTTAAACTCTACAATTAATAGGTTTGTTGTTTATTTTTTGAGAATTGTGAAACATTTACCAATCTAATTTTAGAAGGTTTCCTTTGACCCAGAAGAGCCTCTGTAGCCATTAGCAGCCAGTCTGTATTTCCCTCCTCACCTTCCTGCCTCCACCACTGGCAGACATGACTACCAGTCTCTTTCCTGCCTCGATAGATTGGCTGCTTCTGGACATTTCATATTTGAGTCTGGCTTCTTCCGTTGGAGGTTGGTTCATCATGTTTAACATGTAGTTTCATTCTTTTTTATTGCCGAGTAATATTCCATAGATTTCTATATCACATCTTGTTTATTCATTCTTCAGTTGATGGGCATTGTGGGGGCCTCCACTTTCTGGTCACTGTGAATACAGCTGCTGTGAGCATTGTGCATGAGAGGACTTAGGTTTTCATTTCTTTTGGGTCTATACCTAGGAGTGAAATTGCTGGGTCACTCTATGTGGAACATTTTGAGGCACTGCCAGACCGTTTTCTGAAGTGGCTACACCATTTTGCAAGCCCCAACCATGCATGAGGGCTGGGTTTTATATTTCCTACCCTCTAAGTGAAAAGGGCCCCTGTGACTTCACTGATGACTAGGGCTCCACCATTGCTTCCATCCGATAGCACCTGGTGGTCTTTGAGAAATGTGCTGTTGTCTTGTTCAGGGAGTAGAGACAACTGGACCCCTGTGCTGAAGTCTCTGCAATCACAGGGAGCCCTTCATGGTTGAGAAGGATGCTATCATCAAGCTTCCTTCTTCAGCTTCTCAAAGGCATCATAAAATGGCCCTTTCTTCCCTGACCCCAGCTCTGCATGGGAGGAGTCCCCCTTTGGCCAGAATTGCACTACTTTCTGTTACTTTCCACACACAGGAGCCCTAAATGATGTGCATATGGGGAACATTTGGGCCCTCAGAAGTCACAGTGCATCAGACTGTGATGAGGCAGCACGTTCTGGAAGCAAAGACGAAGAGAAACAGAAGGAGGGAAAATAAAGCCCATACAGCTCCCTTATCAATGCCTTGAACCTTCTCCTGGGTTCCAGCGTTGGGGGCATTGCTGTTTCCCTGTGAGCCACTCAGTTCAGGGCCTGGAGTCTGACTCACAAGGGTTAGACCTGGGACTTAGAAGTCATCCAGGTGTCTGTGGGGGGACGGGGGAAGGAGAGTCACCTCCGACCGTGTGATTGTCCTCCTAGTCACACGCCAGCTTTGGGGCCTTCGTGTGTCACTGCCCTTCCTATCCTCACCCCCAGCCTTCAGTTACTGCCTCTTTTCTTGGCCCTTTCACCTTCAGGGAGGCAATGCTGTGGGGAGGGGCTCTGACCAACCTGGGTGGTGCCATTGGCTGCTCTCTCCCCATCAGCTGTTAGCTGTGTGTCCTTGCCTGGTCCTCAAGGATGGCACGGAACCCATGGGGATTCTTGGTGTCGTTCTTGGGTGGGGCACAGGTTGTCAGGTTGGGAATGTTCAGGAGTGTCAGGGGCAGGGCTGGAAACCAGAAATCACCTTTGGCAGTCCAAATAAATTTGACCACTGCCTGTCACCTGCAATGCTTTGTCCTTCTTCCCTCCTTCTTGCTCTTCTTTATTGTTCCTTTGGGCTGCCCATCTGAGTCATTCAGAATATGGGTGCCAGAAATATGTGCGCCTGGTTCCTTCTTGTTCCCGTCCTAGCCTGTGCCTCAGGAGGCTAAACAAACGGGGGGGGGAGGCTGCACCTTAATCTGGAGCCTGTATCTTCCATAGCTTCAGTTCCTGATGCCATAAGCAAGGGCATAAATTCCATGCTTCTGCACTCCGGTACACGGAATTGGGTTACCCTGGGGGCTCGTCAAATCCCTATGCTCACATCATATACACCATGACCCCAGCACCTTCCAGAAAGCATATTTTATGCTAAGTTTCTGTCCAAGGAATAACAGCATCCTCTTTTCCCCATGTTCACTACCTACTTTAAAACAGTCCTACTCTTTGAATTTTTTGAAAAAGAGAACATCCAGGAAATAAGGCAACAGCAGGCAAACAAAAACATCCCGATTCTCTTTATGAGTCAGCAATGAGTGGCGAAGAAAAGTGGTTCTGCCCAAATATACACATAGGGATTACTGGAATCCCAAATCTTGAACATTTGCAATTGCCATGGCAATTGCCCCATGGCAGTGGGGCTATCAAGACCAATAATTATAGCTCATTTCTGGATTAGAAGTCCAGTTACTAATCAGAGGGGAAGAGGTCATAGAGTTTAAAAGTTGATCAATCAGTTAGTGAATCATCATTTAAGTGGTGACTCAGCATTTGCTATTCCTCGTACAAATAATTGCTATACATTTTGGGAAGGTTAGGGAAGAAGTAAAGTAGTTGGATTCTATTTGTTCATTCCTCCACTAATTTATTCACTCATCCAACATACTGAGCTCCGAGCAGGTGAAGTTTCAGGCATTTAACCATGTGCTGGAGGCTGTCCCTGAAGAGGGCTCATTGCCCACTGGGAGCAGACCTGTAGCCAGTGATCATAGCCCAGCCACTGGGAGGGGCCCGTTTTGCCTCAATGAGTCTGAGGGCTCCTTGAGGCCGGGGAAGGAGAGCTGGTAACCAGAGAGAGAGAGAGAGAGAGAGAGAGAGAGAGAGAGAAGGTGGCCTGGGAGGCAGCAGAATTGCAGGAAAATAGAAAAGGATGAGACTTTCAGGGTATCAGATGGCTCCAGGGGGCCCAGCAAACCAGCAAGGCCTGAGGCAGGCTCACTAGGTCCAGCAGTGAGGATATCACTGGTAACTTGAGGGAGAGCAGTTTCACTCCAGAATTGGGGGCCTGAGGTGAGGGGGATGCCCACATGATAGTGAGTGGAGATATGGATGAATGCTCAGACAGTGAAGATAGAGAGTGGGGTCTTGTGTGCTCTGCACAGAAACTCGGCTCTGAGGGGAGGGGTTGGAGGTCAGAAGCAGACACAGGCTCGGACATTTTATTTCAAGGTAAGAGAGATCCAAGTCTGAAGGCCTTGTAATGAAGCGCTGGGAAAGTAAGGCAGGAGACAGCATGAACGCACAGGAAAATCGTGGAAGTTGAAGTAACAGAAATGTAAAGCGTGCAAATAAACGCACGCTCAGTCATTCCAGGACATTACTGAAGACGTCTTCATTTGATGAATAACCCATGTAGTACTTTGTGCCAGGCCTGACTCTGGTCCCTGCACAGCGTGAACGCATGTGCTCCGCCGGACACAGGGCAGAATGGGTCACACAGCCTTGAGTTCAAATTCGAGCGCTCTGTTCCTAGAGGATGTGCTCTCCTCTGTGTGAAGCTGTCCCCAACGTTAACGGCAGCAGCAGTAAGCAGTGAAGGGCCCCCACCTGTCTCAGCTGAACCCTTCCATCTCAATCCACGCCTCCTGTTTTGTTTTGTTTTTGTTTCATTTTATTTTTGTTTTAATTGCTCTTAGCAAAGGGCTCCATCCACACAGGCTAGCAGTCAGAGTTCCTGTCCCCATGGAGACCCCTCGCCCCCACGTCCCTCAATATGTCTCACATATAATACGAGGAACCAGTCACCCAATAATGGCTGCTTTACTTTGACGGTATCTTTGGGGCCTGACCTGTTCATCCCACAGCTGCTACCTTCCTTTTGGCCACAGTCATTCTGCACGTTCTCACTTGAGAGACCAATTCATTCTTCAGCTAATTGTACCAAGGGGGCTTTCTCAACTACAATACAGCTCAAGTCACTTTCTGGCCTAGACCCTTGGATAACCCCACTATATGCTCAGAATAAAGTTTTGCTCCCTTAGTTTGCTACGTGGGACCCTACTGATGCTCTCAGACTCATTACAGCCCTCCAGTGTAGACTCCCACTCCCACACTCATACCCACACGCTGTGCACCTGTGTCTATGCACACTCACACATGCACAGTCACTGCTTACACACACACACACACACACACTCAGTGAATTTCTAGCAACACCACACTGTGAGCAGTGACACAGATCTACCATTCTTTTCTGGGCCTCTGGCCTCTGGCCTTTGCACTTTTTCTCCCAATAGGAAACCACTCCCGTAGACCCACATTCATCTGACTTACTCTTAGTCACTCCCTGGCTTTTTAGTTAGAATGATCTCTTCCAGGAAATCTTCCTGGTCTCACTGATGTAGGTTTGTTCTCTGCTGGATTCTCCTGGAACCCTGTAGTCAGACTTACTCAGATCAGTTTACCGTAATTCCCATCCCACGTTTTATTTACTCAACAGGTACTTGCTGAGTTCTCACTGTGTGCCAGGCACTGTGCTGGGGGCTGAAGTTCAGTGAACACTTAGCCCTACTCCTCTGCCATTTCTCTTCTCGGCTAGCTCTGCTCGAGGTCATGGACTGTCCTTGGCACATTGCTGTGCCCATAGCAGCTGGTGCGTTATGAATAAATAAAGCTCACTGGACAGATATTTGATGAGAGGACAAATGAATGGGCGAATAAACAAAGGGCAAGATTTAGTCTTACAAACTGTGGAGTGAATTACTCTTTGGAGGTAGGCACAGGAAAATGTGGTGATCTTTAAGTCCTGTTGATTTGGAAGATGGCTAAGAGGTTTTAAATTCACTCAACATTAACTAGAAGGAGTGATTACTCTTCCCCTCCACTTCAACTTCCTCAGCCCCCCAAATCTATTGACCCTTGATAAATATTGACCAGGGTCTAGTCCCACAGAAAAATTGGATGGGATTGCAACTTGGTTTAACTATGACTGTTTCTAAATTTTCAGAAATTATCTATTCTGTTTATTTGCTTCTTCTGGTTTGTACACATGATCTCTTTCACATTGTCTCCCTAGAACTTTTGTTTTGTGCTTCTGTTCGTATTAGGGAAAGGAAGGGAGCCTGTACCTAGAGAAGGTTCATCTTGTTAATCTGTGGGAGAGGACAACAAGGGACCTGGGAGCTTTCCTTGGGTTCCAGGTCTTTCTAGCCTTTGCCCCTTCTCTGGTTCTTTCAAAATCTGGAGTTGTCACAAAGGTCTTTTTTAGGGGGTGAAATTCTGTTAACATAAAACGTAGGCAGTACCAAGCTCAATTATTTTTAATCTATTTACTCATTTATTTAGTCAACAGATATCTATTGAACACAAAGTAGGTATTCAAGAACTATTTTTGGAAAAAGTTCCAACTTTATGCAGAATAATAATAAACACTAACCACAGCAGAAATCTATTCCAGACATAATTTGTTTTAAGGCACATTAATAATATGACATAATTGCACAATAGAATATCCTTATAATCCTTATAATCTAGCCTGTGGCATGCATCCTGTGGCTGGAGGTAATTTTGGGCATGACTTCCTCCCCGGGTGTGGCAGTCTTACTGCACCCTTGGACAGCGTGCAGAGTGTCACTGGCCTGCTTAGCAAGTCACTGGCAGAGGAGGGGGCACAAGCAGGTGGCCCCACCCCCTTTGGCTTCCTGCCCAGGGCCAGGTCTGGGAATTTAGGAGAGATGGGCCATGTGCTGCTGAGCTGCAGAAAGCTAGGCAGAAAAGAGGAAGGCACCTGCTTAGCTTTCTGCTCCTGGCACTTCTGTTGCCATCCCTCCTCCTAACCCCGCCCCTCCTAGACTGCATCCTTCCTTTTCCATAGTCCAACACCAAGGTGGCTCCTACATCCAGTTCCAGTTTGAGCTACTCGGGTCAGCAGTGGGAGCCATCGGATTGCCTGCAGGCTTCTGGGGGCTTTGCCGGATCTTGATCACGTGTGTGTCACCCCAGCACCGAAAGCGGGGCCTGGAGTGGAGTGGGCACTTGGAGTTGAATGAGCTGATGGGGAATGACCTGGTCCCTTTCCACACATAGAACCTGACCTCTCCTCACTCCCCAAAGTCAACCACAGTCCCGAGGCAGGGAAATCTTTTCTCTTCACATGACCCACCTGTTACCAGCTCCTGGCCTCCGCACAAACTGGCTCCTCACCTGAAATGTCCTACTTCCATCTCTTCCTCCATCTAAATTCTTTCCTTAACCTAGTGCTGAGAAAGCCAGGATCCAGAGCCAGGTGTTTTGCTCTTCAGCCCTTTACTAGCTGTGTGAACCTGGCAAGCTAAAGTTCCCTCATTTGTAAAATTGGCATTGCGACCATTTCTGTTTCATGGAGTTGTTGTGATGATTAAATAAATTGATGCCCATCATGTGCTAAGAGCTGTGCCTGGGGCGTAGTGTGTGCTCAGTGACTGCTGATTGCTGTCTTCATCCTTCCGTTGTGATGTGGTGGCACAAGAAGGACCCAGAGCCTTGCCTTCTAGATACTGCCAGCCGATCGGGCCAGGGCAGGCTCATGCCCCTCTCCCCTAAGGCCTCCTCTGCCCATTTTCATCCCTGCCAATTCTATTTTCTTCTGAGCTCCTGTGCATGGATACGCATGTCTGTCTCTGTGACACAACTTAGCATGAGATTATCTGTAGTGCAACTCAAGGCACTGGATTCCAACTAACCAGTATCCCCAGTGAACCACAATATTTTAGTTGCTCCACTGTTTAGGGGGCAGAGGCACGTGATTGCAAGATGAATTCAAAAGAGGGATCTAGTAGAACAAAACCTGCCCATTGAGATGTGGGTTCAGCTCCATCCTTTCCACCTTCTGTGGCCCCCATCACAGGATGTCTGACAGTGAGAAAGGATGAGAACCTTGCAGTCCTTCAGGATGAGCCTGGAGATCCCAGGCATAGATGCTCAGAGCATGGGCCTAGTGACAACCCAACCCAGCCTCTCCTTCACAGATGGGAGTGTGAGGCCCAGAGAGGGAAAGGCACTTTCCAGGCATCACACAGCAGTAGGCTGGGATCACATTCCAAGCTTCTTGGTTTCCGGTTTGGTGTTATTTCAGCTCTTCCAGGTTGCCCTTGGTTAATTTAAATCTCTTACTGGAAAGCAGAAGAATCTTTAGAAAGATTTTCAATAAGAAAAGGAAAAAAATATGACTTTAGTCCTCATTTAACCTAAAATGTCAGTTCATCACCTGTTTTTCCTTGTTCTTTCTCTTTCGCACTCAGAGACCAGGCAGCCAAAGCTGTGTTACAGCAGGGGTTGACTCATAGGTCAGCTTTAAGTGTTCTCTTTGCACACTGGGCTCTGAAGACTCACCTGGGTTTAATTTGAGAACACACATTCTGTATCCTCTGGTTTCTTAGGCTTTGAAACTGGTGGAAAAGGGGCTTTAGGTTCTGATTGGCAGAGTATTTGGGTTTGTGTGGTCCCTGAGCATAACTGGCTTCCTAGAAAGCTGCCAGAGTCTCCGTGGGTTATTTTTGACCACAGGGCAGAGGCAAGAATGTTCAGATATTATTAAGTCAACACAGGCAGTACATGGTCACTGAGTGAATAGGAGGCACTTTGGACAAATCCTAATGCTCTGATGTCTCCCTTTATGAAAACCTGATAGGCAACCAGCTAACCCAAGTTGGGAGGTTATTTTCATGGCATGAGGATCTGCTCCAAGCTTTCTTTAAATAAAGACTCCCGCAATGCCTCTGAATCATCAAGTATATATTTAACACTATTTACACATTTCTTCTTAGGGCAGCATTGATTCTGTAAACTGTACCTGGCAAGTGAAATGCCAAAGCAAATTTTTGAGAGAGATCTCAACATTATTTATTTGGCGGAGGAAAGGGAAAAACAGGAAATTGGTGTCGGGAGCTGCTCAGCTGGAATTTTAAGAGTTCCCAGAGGGACCTTGATAGAAATGAGATGAGGTTGCAGAAGGAGGGCTGCAGCATGGAGCTGTGGGCGCCACTGTGTCTCTGTCTTTCCCAGGACTAGCCTGCGCTGGGCACTAAGGTGTCTTCTCAAGGATTAAGAGATTCAAAGTATTCCAGGCTGTCTATGGGGTGGGACTTCCTACCAACTTTCTGCATTTGGGGGGCTTTTATCCTTTCTGTTCTGTTGCTGTAATTCCAAGGACCTGCTGTCCTGTTTTAGTTTAGGTGCAAGATCAGGTTGGTAGGAAGAAAAACCTGCAGGCAGCTCTCCCTTCACAGATGCTCGTTATGCACACCAGCCTCTTATTTTTTTTGGCTTTTTTCTGTTTTTTTTTTTTTTTTGGAATTTATTTATGAGAGAGAGAGAGCGAGCACAAGCAGGGAGAGCAGCAGAGCAAGAGGGAGAAGCAGGCTCCCCACTGAGCAGAGAGCCTGATGTGGGGCTCGATCCCAGGCCCCTGAGATCATGACCTGAGCCAAAGGCAGACGCTCAACGATGGAGCCCCCCTCCCAGGGCGCCCCTATTGCCTGGGCTTTGATGGGCTGTTTGTGGAATTCCATAGTCACAGGCCCAGCAGAGGACGTGAATGCTCAGGGAACTTCATACTGTTCATTCTCAGAGTTATTAAAAATGGTTGAAATGACATCTCCTTCCCCCCAAAAGAAATCCGTGTGCCTAAAATTACTAATTAGGAGACTGTTTTATTTTTTTAGTGGGAATGAGTTGATGTAAGGAACATTTCAACACTTCTTGCACTTCAATTATTTATTTATTTCCTTATGTGGGAAAAAAATAATTTAAACGTGCTGAAATGTACTGAGGTCATGGATGGTGTTGGCACATCTCACAACCCTGGCGGCAGTCACGGAAACTGGGGTTCCAGATGAGCGTACAGGCTCTTTTCTGGGTGATCCTGGCGATCTGGAGCAAGGCAGAGGGAGCGCCAGGATGGCGTCCACAGCCTACATTCCTTGAGAGCAGCTCTGTAGGCCACTAAATGTGTGTCAAAACCTGAGGCCTGACCCTCCGGCCAAAGCTCCAACATAAGCAAAGAGGCCTCCTGCACGTAAAGACTGGGGAGGGTGTCTCGTCTGCTGTCTGTGCAGTGCGCTGGGCTCGGAAACCACCCGCCACGGACTGCCTCTCTGATTGCCACAGTCCTGTGGGTCCCAGGAATGTGACCCCCCCCCCGAATAAAAACCAGGCCACCAGATGCATAGAAAGCTCCCCTCCAGACACTGGCGCTCTGGAGTGTGGCAGAAGGGAGCCTGAAGATAGTGCCTGCCACTCAGTGGTCTCTGGAAAGGATTCCAGTCAGCCCCACGATGCATGTTTAAGCAGAAGCCTGCCCCTCAGGCCACTCATGATGGGTTGCTTAGAGGCCTCCTCCACAGAAAGACAGAGCTCCTGGGTCTGTTGCCTCTGGCATTGTCCTAGGGGTGGCAGCTGTTTAAGAACCCTTGGTCCATTAGTACAGCTGTGTGGGTACAGTTCTGTGGGACTCATGAGCATAAAGTTACTGGCCACCAAAGCCAGACAATGAGGAGGTGTTCCTGGCAACAATGGGAGAAATCGGGACACCAGTCAGGGGTTTCTGGGTGTTTTCTGGGTGACAGCAATTATTACAGTCCTGTGGGACCAGGGAACACAAGCTCCCCTGGCCTGGAGCCAGGTGATCAAGAGGTATCCCCTAGGCAGCAGCTGCAGAAATCAGGACACCAGACATGTGTAAGAGCTCCTTCCTGGGAGCTACTGGTGCTTGCGGTGCAGTGAAGAGACGGGGCCAAGACAGCGCCTGCCAGCCTGTATCCCTAGAACGCATTCTGGCCAGCTGAGACGTGTGTGGTACGTTGGACACCTGCCCCTCCGGCCAGCACTTTGATATCAGCAGGTGAGCCTCCTTCCCTGAAGTCTGGGTGCGATGGGCTGCCTCCGAGCTGGGCCCTGGGCAAGTGAGTCAGAGTGTACCAGTTCTTTGCGGCGGGGGTGGGGGGGGGTTTCTCAGATGGCTAGTTTTGTCTTGATGGGATACGAGCTCCGTTGATTTTCAAAGTTAGATGTTCTGGGGGCTTGTCTCTCAAGTGTATGTCTTAAAAGTTGGGATGCCCAGTGAGGGGTTGGGAACCGTCACTCCTCAGGGAGAACCTTTGGGGCTTGAGTTTCCTCCTGGTTGTGGGTTGCTAGGCTGAGGGTGGGATTTACGGTGATACTGTGTTCCGGCCTCTCCTGCCCGCTCATTTGCTGGCTGTGTGTCGTCACTCAGCCAGACCTTAGGTTTTTTAAAGAAGAAATTGTTCCACATATGGTTGTGAAGCTAGTGTGTCTGTGAGAGGAGGAGAATTCAGGATCTTTGTATTTGCCGTCTTGGACGTCTGTTGAGTTTTACCTCCAGCTTTTTAATTAAAAAAATTTTTTTTTAATTTATTTACTTATTTATTTATCTTTCAGTTTTATTGAGATATGATCAACATACAGCACTGTGTAAGTTTAAGGTATATGGCATAATGACTTGACTTACATATATTATAAAGTGATTACCGTAATAAGTTTAGTTGACTTCCATCATCTCATATAGATATACAAAAAAGGAAAAGGGAAAAAAATTTTTTTCCCCTTGTGATGAGAACTTCTAAGATCTACTCTCTTAGCAACTTTCACATATGCCATACAGTAGCGTAAACTACAGTCGTCATGTTGTGCATGATTTTTCCAGTACTTATTTAGCTTATAACTGGAAGTTTGTACATTTTGACAACCTTCATCCAATTCCCCACCATCCCCAAAATATTATTTTTAAAGGCAGAGTAGTAGTATATTGTTTGGGTGGATTGAACTGTTTTTCTATTATAAATAATGCCATTGGAGAGGTATAATAATGCACCTCTTAATTATTTCCTTATTATGATTCCCAGAAATGAAATGACAAGGTTGGAGGATATGAATATTTGTGGCAAATGGTTGCCAGATTGTTCTTCAGAATGGTTTACCAATTTTCTCTCAACCCTGCAGTGTGTGAATGTGCTTGCTTTTCCACCATGTCACCAGTTCTGGAGACTATCATTGTTCATCTTTACCAACCTGAGAGACAAGAATTTCTTTTTTGTCTTAATTTGCCTGTCTTTGAGGCTGAACACTGAAAGTTCTCATTACTTCTGTTTTTGAGTTTTCAGCTCATGTCTTTATACCCCCCATGCCTCTGTCTCTTCTTGTTGTCACCTATTGTTGTGCAGGTGCTATGTGAGCAGAGGGAAGTGACACGCATGGTCGCGAGGCAGACTTGTGTGGTGCCTGCTTGTGTCTGTGTGTGAGCGTGTGTGCACACGCACGTGCACATGTGTATGTGTGCAGGAAGTGGTGGAATGATGGTGGGAGGGAGGAGATTTATGTATTTAAGTCACTAGTGGAGCTCTGTCCCTCACCCATTGCCAACAGAGGCCCATTCTCAAAGACCCAGATCTTAATCTGCTCTCATTTAGAGGCCCACTCCTCAGAGTATGGTCTGAAGGCCAGCAGCATTGGCTTCACCTGGAAGCTTGTTGGAAACGCAGAATTTCAGGTGCCACCTGAATCGTACTGCATTTATTTAGGGCCCTGAGGTGTTCATACCCACAGTAGATTCTGAGCAGCTCTGGACTAAAGTTAGCCTCTTAGGAGGTCTGTGGGCACTTCCAGCCTGAACTCTAGGCAGGCACTAGTGATGAAAGGTGAAAGCTGGTGGTGTTTGGATTTAGCTCCCGCATATCCCACCCCTCTATCACTAGCAAAAATAACTCTAAAAGTAGCTAGTATTTATTGACGGTTTGCACCAGGAACCTTGCTAACTGCTTTCTGTGGTTGTTGTATGTGGGCCACAGCTTCTGAGGTTGTATATGCCTTTGGATTCCTGTCTCCGACCACCTCATTCTTTGTTTCCCTGCTCTCTCCTCTCCCTGCCGAGCTGCCACATTGTCCCTCACCCCTGCCTGAGTAGCTTGTGGTGGGCCGGGGAAGCCCCCCATCATGGTTTCTATCATTTTTGTGCACAGCGAGAGGATGACTAAAGGGAAGAGTGGACTAGGTAGAGAGCTTGAAAAATTTGCTGGGAAGATATGAGTGAAACATTCCCAGGAGAACTTTCCCATTCTATGCTCTAATTTATAAAAGCTTGGACTCCTGGATAAAAAGCTGAGCCTAATCCTGTCTGGAAGGAACGTTATCTGGAGCAGCTGAAAAACACCTCCCTGGGCTTCTCTTTTCACTTTCTCCTCTTCCTGCTGACATGGCCCCGCTGTCTGCCAGTTTGTGTGGTCTTTGATGGATGGCCTATCTCCTCCTCCTTCTTGGTCCTTTTTTCCCCTCGTGGCCTCTCTGGGGGGCAGGGTGTTGGGTAAGTAGTTCTGCAGAGGGCGGTAGATAGATGTGTGTGTGTGAGGGGGGGAGGGGGGCATAGGCACAACATCCTGAGAAAAGACCTTGCCTTTTATCAGGTTGATTTATGGTCATGACCTAACCTGGCTCTGTTTTTTGCTCATTTTTCTCATAAAAACAAGCTTGCACCATACAGCATGTTTTTTTAGTTACCAGAGCTGATGACACTGTGCATGACTCCTCTGTTTTGTTGAATAGAACCTCACCTTCCTGGAAGCTGGTGGGCCTTCTTGGAGAAGCAGGACTGTCACTCTCAACTTAGATTCTCCCAGAAGTGCAGAAAGGACTCTGCCATGGGGCTTTCCTGGAAGTGAGGTTCTATGGCCATCTCAGTGCCAAGGGCAGTATTTCTGTCTGGACCTTATATTTATCTTCTACCACCTTGGCTTGTATTGTAGTTAAACGGTCTCCTCTCTGTGGCTCTGCCATGGACAGGGTCTCTCTCCACAATGGTGCTTTGCCCAAGAAAAGCTCTCAATAGGTTTTATCACATGTGCTGTAATCCAGCTGTGTAGGATCCAGGAGGAAGCAGCTTTTTATGTGAGGGCTGGGGGAAAGCAGGTCTAGCGTCATGGGAAGGTCTAAGCACTCATGTTGACACAGCGCACAGAATGCTTGGTCCCCTTACATCATCCCTTTAGGTCAGATGCAATTGCAGGGCTTTTGGGCAGCACTGTCTATCCCCTCCCCTGTGGAGTGGTGGGGAATGTTTCTCCTCAGAGTCAAGACTCAAGACTCAGTTTGACTTCTGAAACAGAGTTGGTACAGTGCAGGAACTAAAACCATTCCTTTCTTGACCCTGTGGGAAATGCACAGGTGTCTGAGACAGGCTTTTGTCCTCAGGGCGCTCTCATATTGCTTGACGGAATAAGGAGAGTAACAGCAGTACCATGTGGCTCCGCAAGGGGTGCTCTGACAAGCACAGTCAAGGAAGGCTTCCCAGACAAGATGGACCTGCCACTGATTTCTGAAGGACGTGCCCACAGATGAGAGGCATTTCAGATAAAGGGAGCTAGATGACATTCTCGATGGGGCTAGAATGTTGACGTTGGAAGAGTGGCGTATTCACTGGAGAGCAGAGTGTAATTGGGTAGGTATAAGAGAATGAATCTCTGGGCACCCTTCTCAGCATTGGCCCTTCATAGCCTCTCAGAAAGGGATGGAGATCTTTTTCTTTTCTTTTCTTCTTCTTCTTCTTCTTCTTTTTTTTTTTTTAGTTTTCCATTTCTTTCAACACTCTGAATCAAAGTTCACACAGTGTTCCTGAAACACAGCTACTTGTCTGTTTTGAGGAAAAGGGTGTGAGATGCTCCTTTTCCTCTTTTGTTACCATAAAATAAGAATGCCAAGGACAGGTTGATTCCTGACAGTTCTCAGAAGATTCTTTTTTTTCTCTCTTTATACTGACATTTATTTATTTATTTATTTATTTATTTATTTATTTATTTATTTATTTATTGAAGGTTTCATTTATTTATTTGTCAGAGTGAGAGAGAGAGAGGCAGACAGAGGGAGATGCAGCCTCCCCGCTGAGCAAGGAGCCCGATGCAGGACTTGATCCCAGGACCCCTGGGATCATGACCTGAGCCGAAGGCAGATGCTTGACCAACTGAGCCACCCAAGTATCCCTATATTGACTTTTATAACTCCTGGGGTGGATGATACTTGACTCATAATTATGATGCCAGGAGCGCTGTTGAAGCATAACTCCCTCTGTCTTGTCTTGTGGTCAGGGACTCCCTCTGTCAAAACCAATGGACAGAAGATCCCAGCAGGGGAGAGGGAAGATTTTTGGTGGATCCTTTTCCACCAGAGAGTGGTCAGAGCAGTTTGGATTGTTTGAGAGGTAGGGGCAGCTCCAACCTGGACCACCCACTCCTCTATTTTATTACGTTTTCTTTTGATACAGGGTCCCCTCCACCAGTTACCCACCTATTGGGGAAACCAAGAAGAGAAAATGGAGGTGGAAGCCACTGGCTTGGGAGGGAATCTTCAGCTGAGTGTTCTTGACATTGGTTTCCCTTCCACCTTCTTCAGACTTCAGTTGCTGTCCTAGCTTTGGGATGAGAAGCTCTCCCTGTGCCTTAGGGTCCTCTAGAATTGATTCCTGAGTAGTATGTGTCACAGAAAACCCTGCAGGACCACCCGGAAATTTTACCAAATGCTTAACAAGTCAGCCTATCAGTTGGGCAACATGGACATATTAACCAGCCAGCCAGTCCGTTCTGCCCTCCAAACTGTTTCTGGGGGGTGGCTGTTTGCCTCCACAGGTTTTGAAGAGTCAGATCCCAGTCACCTTCAAGGAGTGGTCTGCATATCTGTTAATGCCACATTCACCAACCTGTATTGTTCTTCTTGCTTCAAAACAATAACTAAACACTTTTTTCTAGTATTCAAAATATTTTATTTTTTTAAAGATTTATTTATTTATTTGAGAGAGAGAGAAAGCACACAGAGGAGAGGGAGAAGCAGACTCCCTGAAGAGCAGGCAGCCCGATGTGGGGCTCAGTCCCAGGACGCTGGGACGATAACCTGAGCTGAAGGCAGATGCTCAGCTGAGCCACTTAGGTGCCCCAGTGTTTGAAATATTTTGGTGCAGTGGAAAAAGCATGGGCTTTTGGTCCAACAGCCCTGGTTTTGATCCCTGTGTCTGGCCCTTATTAGATGTAAGACTATGGATGACTTGCTTAACTTCTATGACCCTTAGTTTTTGGTCTGTAAATGAGGATAATAAAATCAACACATACATTTGTGGTAGGGTTTAATAGGGGTGGCACATGTCCAGTGTCTGGAGTATAGTAGACATTTAATAAAAGGTAGTTTAGGTCCCTTTATTTCATCCTGTGGTGAGCAACACATCTCCTGAGTGCAAAAAAAGAACCCGAGAAGTGGAAAGAAGCAGGATTATTCCTCCACAGAGGCCACATTTAAAAATGTACCTATTAAACAGTTGTCTGTAACTCTTTAGCCATGATGTTTACTACGATTAGAATCTCTCATAATCACTCAGGGAGACTGTATCCTGGTTTGAAGAAGGCTTTTCTCCTTGACAGTAATTGACTCTATTAATTTCCAATGCAATTAATAATAAAGAACTGGAAGCAAATGATTTTTCCTGAAGACCCACATGATTATATGGCTCTGTTAGGGTACCCAGGGTCTGTAAATATGAGTTTTGGAGTTAGAAACAAGAATACAATGAATAGGGTATACTCCCTCAATTTACTTTCCTTTTTCTCAAAACTTAGATTAAATACAAAGTAAGGTGTTTGAACATTTTTAAATTTAGTCAACATTGATGCATAATGGAAGCCCATTCCAAGCAAGAACTGGAAGAGTGATTCTTAAAATCTTAAAATGACATGGTCCAAATGTTTGGCTTCAGTACCACCACCATTTTTCAAGTTACATCATTCAATCTCATTTTTCCAACCCATGGGCTGTCATAGTTCAGTTTGGTGTTGAGTGATTTCATAAATCATATTGATGATTTGGTCTCTGCTCCTCCCAAGAATGTGACTTTGATGAATCAACAACAGTTATAACACATTTGCTTTTCTCACATATACATCCAAAGTTGTCAAATCTCAATGTCGCACAAGCTACGGGTTTCACCACGTATAGTATATGGTGAGACTATACTGCCTTGGTTTTGTCGGCCTCTACTCTGCTAGACTGAGAAGAGAAGTCTCTTAAATGGGGATTTGGAGATTTTTCTTTTAAATCAGAGTCTATCTTGCTCCTGCTTGATGGAGTTAAGAAAGCAGTTCTGGTGTCCCTCCTAGGAATATGTAGATGAGCTGTGCAGGTTGCTCTGTGATTCCATTTTATGGTTGAAGGGGCTGAACAGCAGGTCTAGGATGGGCAAATTTTATTTAACCAGCACAGTTGGTCACTGGGTACTTAAAATCGGTAGCCATTTTAAGGCTCAAAATCCACAGTGGAGGCAACATTTACCCTTATTTTTTGAGAAAAGTTTTAGGTATACAATAAAAATGTAGAGAAAGGTACAAGATTTCCCATATATCTCCTGCCCCTGCACATGCATAGCCTTTGCTATGATCAGTATCATTCATGGGAATGGTACATTTTATGTTTTATCAAGAATGAACCTACACTGACAAATGATAATTACCAAAGTCCATAGTTTTCTTAAGGGTTACTCTTGGTGGTGTACATTCTATGGGTTTGGACCAAAGTAAAATGACATATATCCATCATTATAATATCACGCAGATTGTTTTCACTGCCCCAAATATCCTTTGTGCTCTGCCCGTTCATCTCTCTCCTCTCACTCCTGGCAATCACTGATCTTTTTATTTCCTTGATAGTTTTGCTTTTCCAGAATGCCATAATTGGAACCATACCGTAGTAATCTTTTTAGATTGGCTTCTTTGACTTTGTAATATATATTTATGTTTCCTCCATGTTTTTTCATGGCTAGGTAGCTCGTTTCTTTTTAGTGCTGAATAATATCCCATTGTCTAGATGTACCACAGTTAATTTATCTAGTCACCTAATCAAGGACATCTTGGTTGCTTTCAAAATTTGGCAATTATGAATAAAGCTGCTGTAAACATTTGTGTGCAGGTTCTTGTGTAAGCAGAGTTTTCATCTCCATTGGGTAAATATCCAGGAGTGTGATTGTTTGATCATATGGTAAGAGTACGTTTAATTTTCCAAGAAACCACCAAACTGTACCATTCTGCACTCTCACTAGCGATGTATGAGAGTTCCTGTTGTTCCGTATCTTCACTAGCGTTTGGTGTCGGTGTTCTGGATTGTGGCCATTCTAATATACTTGTAGTGGTATCTCGTTGTTTTAAGTTGCATTTCCCTGATGACATATGTTGTGGAGTACCTTTTCGTATGCCTATTTACCATTCGTATATCTTTGGTGAGTTATCTCTTATGGTCTTTGGCTCATTTTTAAATTGGTTGTTTCTTTTCTTACTCTTAAGCTTCAGGAGTTCTTTGTGTATTCTGGATGACAGTCTTTTATCAGATGTGTCTTTTGCAAGTATTTTCTCCCTATCTGTGGCTTGTCTTCTAGTTGTCTTGACACTGCCTTTAGCAGAGCAATAGTTTTTATTTTTAATCAAGTCCAGCTTATAAATTACATCTTTCATGGATCATGTCTTAGTGTTATAGCTAAAAATGTCATCACTGAACCCAAGCTCATCTAGATTTTTTCCAGTGTTATCATCTAGGATTTTTGTAGTTTTACACCTTGCAATTAGGTCTATAATCCATTTCGAGTTACTTTTGGTGAATAGTGTAAGGTGTGTGCCTAGCTTTATTGTTTTGTGTGTGGATGTCATTGAGCCAGCACTATCTGTTGAGGAGACTATCTTTGCTCTATTGTATTGCTTTTGCTCCTTGTCAAAGATCAGTTGAATCTATTTATGTGGGTCTATTTCTGGACTCTCTGTCCTGTTTCATTGCTCTGTTTGTCTACACTTTCACCAATACCACACTGTCTTGATTTCTATAGCTTTATAGTGAGTCTAAAGGGACATTAACTCCTTTTAAATTCTAAAAAATCAGCTCAGCAGCAAAGCACACACAGCCACTTTAATAGTCAGAAGGAGAAGAAGACACTTAGGAGCTTGCATTTGTTTTCTTTTTCAGTCTTTATCATGGTGGAGCTGGCTCAGACAGGCTCACCAGAACCAACTGTACACATCTCTTCCCAATCCCATGTTCAGTGACATCATATTGGTAACTTAAAATTAGCCATTGTGGGAATATTTGTACTACAAAAATGGGCAAATGCTACAAATCAGGACTTGTTTTTTTCCTTTTTCTTTTCTTTAGAGGACCAGTTGTTAAATATTTACCAGCATAACTTTGTCTTTATACCTGATTTCTTCTTCCCTTTGATATCTCACCATCAAATTCCTCCTTATCATAGCTAATGTTTGTTCATCACTTTGTATGAGTTAGGCACTGTGCCAAGATCTTTCATATGTGTTCTTTTATTTAATTCTTCCAACAACCTCAGGAAGTAGACCTGTGATCTCAGCTTGTGGTTGAAGGATGTTGAAGAGAAGACCAGTGAGGGACAGATTTTATTTTATAGGTACAATTTGCAAATAAGTAAACTGAGGCTCAGCAAGGTGATATAATTTTTCTGAGGTCACATATCTTGTTAAGTAGCAGTCTGGGCACTGAAACTTCCACTGACTCATGCTTGGAACCCCCATACTCTGTGGTTTCCCCAGCATAGACATCTGTCTTGGGCTCTGAATCATGACACTTCAGCCATTGTACAGTCTACTGTCTGCACTCGGCCTAACACCTGACCTCTCAGACCCTCAATGTCTTCATCTATACAATGAAACTGGTGATAATTATCCTGCCTAGCTCACAGGATGGCTTTACCATTTAAATGGTAGTTACGTAAGATTGCTTTGGAAAGCTCAGTACTGTATAAATGGGAGATATCTTTCCATGCTATAAGAATTAAGGGAAAAATATTCACAAAAACAACACCACACCCCAGTTTAGAAGATCCAGCTGAATTGGATATTTGATATAAGGAATTTTACTGTGAATGTTTCTGGATGAACTGTCAGGACCTTTGATTTGGGAATGTTTGAACTTACATCTTGGAGTTTCTTGGCTTTGGGTCTCCCTAACCTTTTCATACAGTTTGACTGGTGATCAAGGCAGCCCTAGTTTCATGGGCAGATTTGGATAGTGTCAAATTATTAACAAGATGGGTCAGTGCTAGAAAGCTGGCGCTTAATAACTTTAGGGAGAATTTCTGCCGCATTATCTCCATGTTTTAATAAAGAGGTTCTTTGGCTGTTCACATAGCTATTTATACTTCTTGCTGTCAGCATATCTCATTGTAGTTACTTATTTAAGGCTTATTTTCTGCACTGTACTGTACCCCATGATGTCAAATAACCATTTGATCACTAGAAATTCCCAGCACAAATACTAAGACTGGCAGCTAGTACTGCTTCATAAATATCTACTGAACAAGTACGTGGGTGGACTAACTACACAGAACTCTTGTAGTGTTCATGTATTTCTTGTGCCACAGTTGTTCATCTGCAAGCTCTGGAAAGTTCCTTAATTGCAGTTGGACCAAGTGTGCAGGGCAAGGCCAGTCATGGGATGTTTCATGCTGCAGTTCCTCTGTGTGCTCTCGGGATATTAGAGGCATTTGGCAACAGTAGAAAAACCTCCAGCTATTCCTTAACTTATTCAGTCCAAGCCCCTTACTGTGTTATGCAAGACCTACTTTGACCTGTTTCCACCCGTGGTGCCTGCCGTCTTGCTGTCCCCACTGTGTAGAGTGATCCATAATTCTTTTGCCTGGCCAACTCTTACTCACTCTTCAAGAGTAGGTTTGGGTCTTTTCCCCTTAGGAGATTCTCTCCAAATTATATGGGTTGAGATTAGGCTCTGTTTTCACTCTCCTATGTTTTCCTTGATCTTAAGTTTTGATATACTGGAATTATCGCTTAATGTTTCCACTCATCCATGAGAGTATAACTCCTCAAAGGCAAAGATGGCTTTGTCTTCCAAAGCTGAAATGAGTTTCTATGCCTGGCATGAATGGGATGTTCACTAAATGTTTGATGAACTGAAATGACTAATTCCAAGTGAAATTTCATTTCCCACAAGAAGCAAGACAGTGAGATAAAATGTGAACCCTTTGTGGTTTGGTAGGGTGACAGTCCTTCAAGTGACCAAGCATGATCCTCTTCCCACCAGCTAGGGCTGAAGTGTGGAGCAGCAGGTGGTAGGGTCAGTGTTGGAGTTACATCTATGTTTGAGCAGAGGGTGCGATTTCAGCCTCACTGTATTGGTTTACTCAGTCTCAAGAGAGGAGAGAATCAATTTTCTATCCACATCCTCCAGATTGGAGGAAGGGATGATTACTAGTACAGACTATAGAAGATGCAGAAGGACAGAAATATTTACTTACTTTGTCGTTGGAAAATTTGAAAGTCCTCACAAGGCTGCACTCAAGATTTCAGAAAGAGTTTGGGGCTGATGGCAGTGATTATCAGGGAGATGTAAGCCACACCATGCTTCAATGCCACAGTTTCCTCTTTGGAATAATAGATCTTTCGGTGGGAGCAGAGGATATTTATTTTCATTGCAGTGGTCTTAAATATGAGTTTTATTACAGATAATAAAAGCCCCAAATAATTATCAGTTCCTAGACAATCAATTAGCCACATCCCCTAATAGCATCATATCTGTGCACTATTCATAACAGGCCCTTATTTCATTTAACTACATCTCATTCCATTAGTTTGCTGAATTAATGAACAAGTATGTATAAGAGTTACATAGGTTGTACTAAAATGTCTGATCAGATGTGATTTTTAAACAAACGGTATGAAGCAATTTCAGATGAACTTTCCACTTTCATGTCTAATTTAACTTACCATTGATAACAGTCTTTCTAATTCTTCTTCACTGATCGGAAAATACAATGACTCTCAAATTCTGTCTTCTGCATTTCCATCCACTGGTCAGTAGTGAGAAGAGTGATTTCTTTTGTAAATTTGGTGGATCAGCAGCTCTCAACACGGTCACAAGAACCTATGTTTGTGAAAGTTTCTCTTGTCATTCTGATCCACAGCTAGGTGATAACAGTGGTGTCTTAGTTTGGGCTGCTGTAACAAATATACCATGACTAGGGGGCTTAAACAAAAGCAGTTTTTAAAATCACAGTTCTGGAGGCTGGGAAGTCTAAGATGCCAGCTGGTGAGAATCCTCTTCCTGGTTTGCAGATGACCCTCTTCTTGTATCATCACATGGCGGAAAGCAAGAAGGATTAGCTCTCTTCCTCTTCTTAAAAGGACACTAATCCCATCGTGGGGCTCCATCCTTATGACTCAGTTGCCTCCTACAGGCTCCATCTCCAAATGTCATCACAACAGGAATTCAAGTTTCAATGAATGAAGTTTAGGGGGATACAAATATTCAGTCCACAATAATTGGGTTAGAGAATTCTTTGATATATATATAGGCATGGAATGAGTGCAGGGCAGTGCTTCAAAAACTATTCTCTTCCTATAGATGAACAATGGTAATGCAGCAAATAAAATGCAGCTATCTAAACACTTAGTGAGGTTTCTCATATGCTACTTGGACATCTTACTAAATTAGAGAGCAAAGAATAATTACTTTGGTAATCATTTAAAAAGTAATACTTCTATCATACTTGTTACAGTTCTCAACTAAAATGACTATTTTAGTTCTTCTGTCTAATAAATTCTTTCTAATATAATTACTAAAACTTAGATTAATCCAAACTAGACTAGTATGATAAAATTACATCTTCTATGTATTATCTCAAGATGTTAGAAATATCATTTTAGACATACTATCAATAATTTTATAGCTTCCTATGAGGTAAATAAGAAGACACAATTATTTTATTGATACTAACCAGAAGTTCTAATAACATTAAGTAAAAGCGTTCAAAATTACAACTAGATGCCAGGTAGGTAACAAGTTAAGTATCTGGTAATTTATATAAGAAGCCTAATAATTTGTAATTCAACTCACATATACGTAGGCCCTGACTTATATTGGTTCAACTTATGATTTTTTTACTTTATGATGGTATGAAAGTGATACACATTCAGTAGAAATTGTACTTCAAATTCTGAATTTGTATGTTTTCTTATATAGTCCAATATTGAACTAGTGTATGGTCCAATACTCTCTTGTGATGCTGGGCGGCAGTGATGCAGGGGCAGCAAAGGTAGACAACTGATACCTTCCAGCTGTGCTGTACCCATATAACCATTCTGTGTTTCACCTTTAGTACAGTATTCAATAAGTTACATGAGATATTCAATACTTTATAATAAAATAGTCTCTCTCATAGGTGATTTTGCTCAACTGTAGGCTACTGTAGGTGTTCTGAGATGTATGAGGTAGGCTAAGCTAAGCTGTGATGTTCAGTAGGGTAGGTGTATTCAATGCATTTTCAACTTAGGTTAGGTTAATCAGGAAGTAACCCCATCATAAGTCAAGAAGGATCTGTAGATACATCTATTTATATGCAACAAATATAAAATAGTCTCCCCAACTCTTCCTCTTAAAAACTAGCAGATATTTACTAGACGAGAGCTTAGTAATTTCATAGTCCTGATATTAAATATTGTAATAAATTTGTTCATAAGTAAGCAGATGGATATAATTAAGGCTAAATGTGCTTACCAAAATAAGTTAACCAAATTGAAACTCAGAGCCAGGGAACTACTATTCACCTCACTAGATTTGCCTCCTCTTTTGAAAATCTACCCCATACAGGAATTTGTTAAAGCAGGAGTTCCTATGCTCCTTTACCAGATAGACCTCCGTGGTAAAAACACTCTCCCCCCCAACCTAAACAAACAAAACTGGAACATCACCATTGCATTACACGTAGTCCTCACCAGTACTTCAACGTCTGATTCTTAGAGTTGCTTTTGTTAAAAAATGTGAGGTTTTTTTTTAAGATTTTATTTGTTTATTTGACAGAGAAAGAGAACACAAGCAGGGGGAGTGGCAGGCAGAGGGAGAGGGAAAAGCAGACTCCCCACCGAGTGGAGATCCCGAAATGGGGCTGGATCCCAGGACACTGGGATCGTGACCTAAGCCAAAGGCAGCCACTTAGCTGACTGAGCCACCCAGGCGCCCCTGTTTTATTATTTTTTTTAATCACAAGTTACTGATTTATGCTAGAGACAGAAGAAAAAATATTCTGTCATTTATGAAAAAGTAGCGACTTTTAGAATACTTGACTGCAATCACAACGGGAGGCCTCATGGATTTTAAATTCTGACTCTCTGTAGAGAACTACTTGTTTGGGTGGATTTTATAGGAACTCAGGGGCATAAATACAATTATATAACAGGCTGGGGGAGAAAGACTTTTGGTGTTAGCCTCAGATATGTGATTCAGAGGCTAGCAGACTTCTCCGTCATTTACAGAAGTGCTTACTAAGCCTTTCCCGTGTGGGTGTAGTGCCTCTATGTGACTTACAAGTGAAACCTTCTCTGAGACTCTACCTGTGTACTATTAGAAGAGGTGCTGGAGGGGATGGTGGGTTCATAACCACAGATGGGTTTCTGGGAACATTTGAGGCATCCAAATTGCCTTTGGGATTCCTGTTTTATCTGTGGTTGTATTATATCTGACTCATTTTTTCCTGTTGGCAGCATATTAATGATCTAGTTATCTACAAGTAGTCCCCCCTTTGTTCGTTCAGTTGGACTAATAGTCCTGTGCCCGCTGAGTAAGATGGTGAGGTAGTGTGTGGTAAGGAGCTTCAGCTTCATTTCTCTGGTAGAGTTTTGCCTCTGTACTATGGTGGGCATCATTGGTTATAGAACAACTATTCTTATAACTGACTTGACTATTTTTTCATCTAGGACGATGGGGTGGTACCATTTTGCTCACTCTGGGGAACAGCTCTTCACTGTGGATGGGCATCCTTGCACTAGAGGGAATAGTGGGCTGAGAAGATATCTGTTACAGTCTTCTCTGAGGGACTTCCTATTCACCAACTCCTTGTTTTCCCCCGTGAGAATCATCATTTCAATACTCAAATGAGGGAAAATGGATCTTTTGAGGGAATAGGATATTATTGTCTTTTCTAAAAACTGTGATTGCCCCCATGGCTTCTGAGGAAGGGAGGGAAGACATGGACCCAGCATGAGGAACTTTTGTGACAAACTCTAGGGGATGGTTATCACTTGCATTAGACATCCCCTTTTTAGTTTCCATTTTGATTGCTGAAAAATACCAGAATGAGTTACATTGGATGGAATCTCAAATCAGATTCCTTTTGGGGATAGATGTTGCCAGAATGGCTTGATATGGGGTACTGGATAAACATCTCAGGTGGGGAATCTGTATCACTTATTTTTTCCCACTAAAAACCTACATTCTTGGCTATTTATATGGGTTTTCTTCTCCCTTTCTCCATCCCCTTTATATCTGGTATTTCTCCCCTCGATTCTTCCTTCTTTCCCAGGTGTATTTGATAACTGCTCCCACACTGTCAGTGACAAGGGCTGGGCCCTAGGGATCCGCTCAGGGAAGGACATGGGAAGGCGAGACGCTCGCTTCTTCTTCTCCCTTCGCACCGACCGGGTGAAGAAAGCCACCATTGTGACTGGCCACAGTCGCTACCAACCAGGCATATGGACACACGTGGCAGCCACTTATGATGGACAGCGTATGGCCCTGTATGTGGATGGCACTCGGGTGGCTAGTAGTCCAGAGCAGTCTGGTCCCCTGAACAGCCCCTTCATGGCGTCTTGTCGCTCTTTGCTTCTGGGGGGGGATAGCTCTGAGGATGGCCACTATTTTCGTGGACACCTGGGTACACTGGTCTTCTGGTCGACCGCCCTCCCACAAAGCCACCTCCAACACAGTCCTCAGCATCCAACTGGAGTGGAGGAACTGACCACCCTGATCCTGACAGCCAGTTTTGAGCCCTTGGAAGAACAGTGGGCCCCCTTTAGGGATGGGGAATACCCACGGCGTGAGGTTCTGCAGGGCTTTGAGCCTGAGCCTGAGATTCTGTCACCTTTGCAGCCCCCACTCTGTGGGCGGACGGTTTGTGACAATGTAGAGCTGATCTCCCACTATAATGGGCACCAGCCCCTCCAGGGAGAGAAGGTTATCCGCTATCAAGTGGTGAACATCTGTGATGATGAGGGCCTGAACCCCATCGTGAGCGAGGAGCAGATCAGCCGGCAGCACAAGGCACTGAACCATGCCTTCAGCCGCTACAACATCAGTTGGCAGCTGAGTGTCCACCAGGTCCACAACTCCACCCTGCGCCACCGGGTTGTCCTTGTGAACTGTGAACCCAGCAAGATTGGCAATGACCACTGTGACCCTGAGTGCGAACACCCACTCACGGGCTATGATGGGGGCGACTGCCGCCTGCATGGCCGATGCTACTCCTGGAACCGCAGGGATGGGCTCTGCCACGTGGAGTGCAACAACATGCTGAACGACTTTGACGATGGGGACTGCTGCGACCCCGAGGTGGCTGATGTGCACAAGACCTGCTTCGACCCCGACTCACCCAAGAGGTAAGGGCCTGGGGCTTGGGGTGTCCTACTTTCTCACATTTTATGTTTTTGGTTTCTGGAGAGAAAAGAAGGTTCACACAGAGGGTTCACCCAGCCCCCAAATAAAACATTCATCCATCCCACCAGACATTATAGAGCTTTTGTGAAGCCCTAGGTTTAGATAATTAGGGACACAGGACTGGTGAAGAGAAGGGACAGCCCTCACAGAACTCATTCTCTGGAGCCGACGGGGTGTACATGGTGTGATGTGCACCTGGAGATGTGTGCCCCAGGTGCTTGAGGTACAGGAGAGCCAAACAGCTAAGTCTGCCAGAGGAAGCCAGGGGCTCTTCAGAGAGCAAATAAGGTAAACCTCTTTCCCTCTGTCTTCCCTTGGTGGGTTTTCTCTTGTCTTTTCGATATCAACTGAAATGTCACCTCCTGAAGAGGCCTTTCCTGATTTCCCCTAATTTAAGTAAGCTACTCAATCACTATTACCTTAGCTAATGTTGATTCTTTGTGTAACACTAATCCCTTCTAATGTTTTCTTGTACATTAGTTTGTCTTTCTCCTACCTGAAATGTCATTGCATTAGATCAGGGCCCTTGTTAATCACTACATACTTAGTGCCTAGAATAGTCCCGACATATAGTTGTTTGTCTTATGTTTATTTCAATGAATTAATGGATCTGATGTGTCTTCTATAGCGAGGCAGAAACCAGTAAGAGGATTTCCATTATGGTCAATGCAGGGGTTGGGGAGTGTTAGAGGGAGGTAAGAAAGGAGAGAGGTGGGTGGTAAACTTGTTAATTTGTGTATTTGGGCAAGGCTTCCTCATGACATAACTGGTACCTTTGTACAAATTATGAAAAGGCTCATATCTGAGCTAGGGTGTAGTGTTGGCGGGAGGTGGGAAGACTGGATCTCGGCTCCCACCCAGTACCTGGATGGCTGCCTTTGTGTTTGTTGGCCACAGTTTGTATAGTAATTCATGGTATCCCTGTGTGTGGGCAGTCAGTTAACACTAGTTAATAGGTCGGCTTGTAGTTCAGGCATGTGATGTCAAAGACTAAGTGTAAAATTTGGAATCAGGACACAGTCGAATTTGAGAGTCCCTGCTACTTAACTAGCTATATAAACTGTGCAAGTCATTTTCTGAAATTCAGATGTCTTGTCTGTAAAAAGAGGGTGATTGCAGTAATACTTTGCATTACTTATATCCTTGGGTTGTTTTGTGAATCAGATGACATAAGGGTTAGAAAAGTGCTTGGAGACTGAAGTTTTCAATGTAAAAAAATTTTCCTAAACTAACATTAATTATTGTCATTATTAGACCAGACAGATGGGAAGCAGTTGTTTATATTATAATAATAATAAGGGGAATTGATTGCGTTCCCAGAAATATTCACATTAGAAAGATTCTGTTTGGGTTTGGTTTTTAGATTTTGATAACCTTAAGCAGAAGCTAACCCTCACTAACAACAGTGGTTGCCAACTCTCCGGGGAGACAAGGAAATCTGGCTTGTTCTTATTTTTCTCCTTACTATTACAACATCCCACTGCCATGACTGAGAGAGCCGTCGTTCCAGGTACACAGGCATCATTCTTCTTAGAGTAGTCCTTTATGTCTCTAAATACCTACGGCCACTACCCTTAACTAGGTGTTTATAACTTCTTCCCTTCACTGACGCAGAGTTGCCATGGCAACGCATCACTTTCTAGCCCTAGACCCAGACGTGTTTCAAACCTCTCTAACCCAACATGCAAAATTCACTTTGTGGAATAAAAACAAACTCTTTATGCTTTTCTGATAGTTAAAAATATTTAAATCAAACTAATAAATGCTCATGGTTACAAATATTGAACTGTGCCAAAAGCCATAAGGAAGAATGATAGTCCCCAGCCTAACTTTTCCCGTCCTTCTCCACCCTCTAGCCTTGCTCCCATATTTGATTATTTTACCTGTCTCTTTTGGTAATTACCTCCATATATCCAAATACTGTATTTATATCACTTGAGTCATCAATTTTAAACATTATGCATTGGCTTGCTCTTATGATAAAGAGGAGACTTTAATTTTTATATTGTCTCCTTCTTCTCCCCTCCATCTTTCCAGGATAGTTATTTGACTATCTTTAGTTAAATCAGTTCTATATATTTACAGCATCATGGCTATGATTTTTTTTTTTTTCTGGAGAACAAACTAAGATTCTATTATTATATTTCCTTCCTGGTGTAACTTCCTCCCATCCCCCACCTACCTCTTGAGTCTCTATTTCTTCCTTCCCTCCTTCTCTTCTTCCTTCCATCATTTTTGATAGCCTCAATTTTTATCTTATCAGTTCATCTATAGAATATGTCTTTTTTTTCATTCTCTGGAGCTCTTCCTTGTAGTTCATTCTATTTTTCTCTCCTCTTCAATCTTTTTCTTTTTCTTTTTTTTTGAGAGTGAGATAGAGTGCATGTGTGTGTGTATGGGGGGTGCAGAGGCAGTGGGAGATGGAGAGACTCTTAAGCAGGCTCCATGCTTAGCAGGAGCCTGAAGTGTGGCTCGAGTTCAGGACCCTGAGACCATGACCTGAGTCAAAATCAAGAGTCAACGCTTAACTGACTGAGCCACCCAGGCACCCCTCCTTTTCCAATTTTGACCAGTTATCTAGGTCTGCTGCACTGTTGTCATCCCAGAAATTCTGCTTTTTGGATTGGAGCCACTGTGTCCCAAACTGCATGATTTTCTCTTTTTTTTTTTTTTTTATTACCTTACCTTACTGGACATTTAATTTACAACGTTATTTTACTGGAAGATATCCTTAAGCAACGTTCTAAGAAAGAATGTTGTAGGTAACTTTTTCTGAAAAACATTTCTCAAAACGTTTTTGTTTTGCCTTTACACAAAATTGATAGTTTGCCTTGATGTTAAATTTTGGGTTGGAAAACATTTTCTCTCAGATTTTTTGAAAAAATTCATAACTTCTGTTTTGATAATTCTAAATTCTAAACAAAATTTAGAAATTTTGTTTCCTTTTAAAAATTGTTTAGAATCTTAGCCTTGTTACTTTAGGGATTTTATGATATTTTTTTTAGGGTTGGCCTTTTATTTATTTTTTTGTTGAGCACTCAATGATCCTTTTGATTTGGGTACTCACGCTCTTACCTTTGGCAGATTGTCTTAAATTATTACTTTGATACTTCATTAAGTTTTCTCTGTCCTCTTTTTTTCCTCTTGAAGCTCCTGAGGATGGATCTTCTGAACTTATTCTTTTTTTTCTCTCATATGTTTTATCTCTTTGTTCTTTTGTACTTTCTTTTTTTCAGAGATTTCCTTGTGTTTATCTTCCAACTCTTCTATTGAATTTTTAATTTTAGCAATCATATTTTTAAGACGTGCTTAATTTTTTGACTTTCTATATCAATCTGTTTTTATTTTAAGGATGCAGAATTTTCTGAGGCTAAAAATAAGATATATTCTGATTGCTCCCCCCTGTGCACTATATCTGACTCATCTATAGTCGACTTTTTTTTTCCTTCGCCTCTGCCCCCCTCCCCTATCTGTCTTTCATTCTGGTGGATTTCCTCAAATATCTAGCTCTTGTTCACAATAGGAAACACGCTTTTGGATCTCTACTTATCATGATCTAAAAAAGGATAAATAACTCTGAATTTCTTCTTTTGGAAGAAGAAATCTGCATAGTGGAGAGGAGAGCTTTTCTCTTTCCCAACTCCCTTATATTTATTTCATATATAGACTTTTCCCCCTCTTTCCTCTGCCTTGTACTCCTTATGCTGAATTTTTATCATTAAAAATATTGAATGTTTTTCGTAACTCTTATTGGCAAGAACCGTATTTTGAAAAACAATTATTTATCGAGGTCCTTGATGTGCCAGACACAGTGAGCTAAGCAGAGGGACAAATATAAAGAATATATAGAGAGCAGGTGCTAACAACTTGGTGGAGGGTTTTAGTAATTTTGTCAGAATTCCCTGGATTTATTTTATCAAAATTAAATCCAGGCAAAGGCACTGAAAGCAGAATATGGAATGCAGACTGCTTTTCTGGACTATGGCTTGGGTTGTTTGAAAGGACTTTGGATTCATGGAGACATAGATCTCTGGATTTCTATGAGTCTGTGACTTGGTTAAGCTAGTAGTTGTCTTGGAACTAAATTATTCATATATAGTGTTCTGTTATTACAATTAAATCACAGAACTCAAGCTCACAATTCCATTATACTGTGACTCTGAAAGAATCCAACTTTAACAAATGCTATGCCAGACATTTTTTGAGCAAACGGAGTGTGCCAGAGACAGAGTCCTCTCGGGAGCTTACAGGTTACTGGGGGATGGTGGGGAAGTGGAGGACACACCTACAGATAGATTACTAACATGTGAGTACGATGATTGGCATATGAACAATCCTCCTCATTTTTTAAATCCCACTCAACATTCTCCCTTTCCCCACCCTCAGCAAGAAATCTAGCCCAAAGAAGTTCCTCTCCCAAAGGCTCTGAGACAGCAGAGAGCCTGAGGAATCCAGTATCAAACATCTGTAACCCAGATGGGCCTATCAAAGGGAGAGTATTTATCAGACATGGGCTGGTCAGAAGGAGATATGAATTATAGATACATTACCCAGCCAGTTGAACAGAATTATCAAGATAGAGGAACTTGGCTTATGGGTAGGAAAGGCTACATGGCCAGATGTCTCTTTGTACATAGTAGCCACCCTGGGAGAGCATCTACAAAAGCTGAGGGGAGGAAGGGGGTTGAGTCCACTTAATAAAACCACAAGTGTTGACCACTCCCTTTGGTGTATCCTAGGAAGCCAAGCCAAGGGAACCTCCATGCCTTAAGGGAAACTCAGCTTCCCTGACCTTTGCATTCTTCAGCTTTTTTTGGTCGTGACTTGTTTCTGTTATTTTTCTCTCTAAATTTATGTCTCAGAGATGAAGGGCTCTTTACTTCCGAACCTACTTTCTATCCCTTGTTCTTTCTGTCCTTTTCACATCAGTGTTGAGCTTAGTGTCCAGTTGAGTTAGAAACAGCGTGCTTGCCTCTCCATTTTGGATTCTATTTGTCAGATTTCATAATATCATTATCATGGTGTGGTAGGTTAAGGTCTCTGTGTGTTGGTGACTCACTGTCTCTTCTCTGCCTCATTCCCTGAGTTTTGGTACGGGGGAGTTTGAGGGCAGAAGGACTGCTGGACATGGCAGTGCTAGGACATGGCCCACTTCCCTCTAGAGGGGTCCTCCAGAGGGTAGGCTGGGAGGTGTCCTGCAGGGACATGGCTCCATGTGGTGTCTGCAACTTGTACACTACAGGGTTTATATCCAGGGGCAGGAGGGCAGATGCATGTGCCATCAGAGGGAACAGGTGGAGAAATCAGCGCTGCACAGACTTGTATGCTCAGGGTTAGCTGTGCTTTGCTCAGCCACCCTCTGTGGCTGTTGAGCCAAAGGAATGGTTGGGCTGGGCCCCTGCAGTGGCGGGTCTGTTCAACATCAGCCAGGCTTCATTATAGGTTTCTTTTGAAGTTGGGATTCAAAATTCCCTGGAGCCAAAAAGAAAAAAAAAAGGCACAAGGAAAATAAGCATAAAGGGTAGAAGAGGGCAGAGAGAAAAGAAATGGGGGAGAAACTTTAAAATGAAACAAAGAAACCTCTCGATCCCTCCCCTTCAAAATGCACTAGCAGTGTAAACTCCCAAGGGATGAGTCTCACCTTCTCCTACCCATTTTGTACAGCAAAGAGAATAGGAGGAAAGAAATAAAATACTTCAGGTAAACTTAAAAAGCTTACCTACAAACAGAAATGTCTTGTGTTTGTTTTCCTATAGGCCAGTTTCTCCCTAGTCCCCGTAGGTACCCTATTATAGGGTAAATGAAGTCCACAACTTTTCTGTTCACCTGGCTCAATGAATTTTTCTCCCCAGGTAAGTGGGGGAGAGGTTGTTTTTCTCTGTTTTGTGCTTATATCCTAGCCAAATAGACAGACTTGTGAGAGAGCCATGTGGTATGTCTGGCTTAAAAATATTTCCTCTTAGAAAATTTTTAGGAGAGACCCTTGTCTCCAATTACATTCAGTTGTTTAAGATACTTGGGTATTTTCCTAGGAGTTGGGGTGCTGGCCCTGGTACCCTGGTCAGATGCCAGTCTGTCTCAGATGATTTTACTTAGGGATCCCTTCCTAGAATTTAAGCTTTGGAATCTCAAAGAATGCTGCACACTTAGAAACGTTTTCTTCTTCTTTCACTCTGGGAGTCCTGTTTGGATGTCACTTTAGTAACTGGAGAAAAGTTAAATCTTGTTGGTGGGTTTCCCCTCTAACCCAGAGAAGTAGGTTGGGGAGAGGGTGGAGCATATCGTCAGTGTGGGCACCGGGGGTTTTTCTGAGGATGTTTCATTGGAGTGCCATCCCCTGGAGGACGCTGCTGACTCATTAATTGCCTGAACACCAGCACGTCTCTCACTTCTCACCAGGACTTCTGCAGACATGGATCTGACTCCCCTAGCTTGATACTTGGATGATTCCTACTTATCCTTCAAGTCTCAGTTAGGATGCCACTTCCTCCTTCTTGGGACCATTTCTTTGACCTCAAATAACAATTGGCTGTCTCCTTTGTATCACTTCTCATTCCCCCTCCAGCCACCACTGTTCTGGCCTCCTCCTCTTTCACTTGTATTATTATAATAGCCTCCTAACTGGTCTCACTCCTTCTGCTCATGCCTCCCCATCCCCAATCTGTTTCTAACACAGCAGCCAGAGTAATCCTATTAGTAGAACTCAGATCAAGTCATTCCTCTGCCTAGAATTCTCCAGCAGCTTCCCAGCTCATTCAGAGTCAAAGCCAGTAGTACTACTGTAACCTACAGCACCCTCTCTGATCTGGCACCAGTTACTTCTGTGGGCTCATCTACCATGCTGCCCTTGTCTACTCTATTCTAGCCACACTGGCCTTCTCATTGTCCCTGGACTTGACAGACAGACTCCTACCGCATGAGAGTGGCTTTTCACTCTGCTACGATGTACTTCTTCTAGATTTCTACATGGCTGGTTTTCCCATTTCCTTCCAATCTTTTTTCAAAGTCACCTTCTAGACAAAGCCATCCCTGGTGACCTCATCTAAAATTTCACACACTCCTCTGACTCTTCATAGTTTCTTTCCTGTTTTATTTCTCTTTTTAGAATTTATTACTAACATATATATATGTATAGTATATACATGATAAATTATATATATATAATTTTGATTAACATCCATCTTCTCCACTTCTCTAAGTTCCATTAGAAAAGGGGTTTTTATAAAATGTTTGGGCTACTATTTTACCCTAGCATGTAGAATAGCAAAAGGAGTAGACTAAGAAGTGTTCAATAAATAATTGTTGAATAAAAGAATGTTCTCACCTCAGAATGGTGGTTGGCAAACTATGGCCTGTGGGCCAAATTAGCCTATCACCTGCATTTGTAAGTGACATTTTGTTGGAATGCAGGCCCATCTACTTGTTTACTCTTGTTTATGGCTGCTTTCATAGGGCAGAACTGTGTGGTCACAACAGACTACGTGGCCCACAATCTAAAATACTTACTATTTGGCCCTTTACAGAAAAAGTTTGCCAACTCCTGCCCAAGTACATACTCATTATACTCTATCGTCATTGCCCATTGTTGTCTGTCTCTTGCACAAGAGTTTAGGCTCTTTGTTCATAGTTCTTGTAACATAGGAAGTACTCAGCTGGTATTTTTAAAATGAATTAGCATGTATATAAATGAAAAATCAATGACATGGGGGAAATGACCGTATTGGGCAAGAGTTTGGGTATGGTACAGTGTGCTACTCCGTATTAAAAAAAGAAGGGTATTCAGAATACACACTTGAGTAATCCCTCCTACTGGTCTCATTACTGTGGCAGAATTGCCATATTCAGAAGTAAGTAAAAATAACTAAAGATACCCATGAAAGTGTGAAAATGTTAGCTGAGGAGGGAAAAGGCTGTAAGCCATTTTATTCATTATCTCATTACTTGAGTAGCAGAGCTCCCAGATGGCTCTGAGAGTATGAAACATGGAGTAAATCTTGATGGGAGAAGCAGTCGACTACAATAGCAGGAAGATGAACCCTTATTAGCTGGGAGACAGTGACTGAGGGAAAGAACAGGCTCTTCACAAGGGATGCAGCAGTTGCCCCCTATTTACAGCTTTGTTTTCTGCGGTTTCAGTTATCCGCAGTCACGTGCGGTCTAGAAGCAGATGATCCTCCTTCTGACATATCGTCAGAAGATCCGCAATAACCAAATGTTACATCACAATGCCCCTGTCATTCACTTCACTTTATCTCATCATGTAGGCATTTTATCATCTCACATCATCACAACAAGGGCAAGTACAGTACAATAAGATATTTGGAGAGAGACCACATTCACGTGACTTTTAGTACATACGCTGTTATCATTGTTCTATTTAATTATTAGTTGTTAATCTCTTACTGTGTCTAATTTATAGATTAAACTTTATTGGAGATATGTATGTATGGGACAAAACATAGTATGTCTAGGGCTTGGTACTATCCATGGTTTCAGGCATCCACTGGGGGTCTTGGAATGTATTCCCCTCTAATAAGGAGGAGATCACTGTTCAGGCCTTCCGATCAGATAAACGCTGTTTGAAATGATGTCACAGATTAGCCAAGGTTCTTGTCAGACATTTAGTTGGGCTTTTGTGGTTGTAAGGAGCAGAGGCTTACTCAAGTAAACTTAAAAAAAAAAAAAAAGATTTATTGTACGGTGGCATATGGGCTGGAAGTGGAGCTCAGAGGCTGCCAGGGATGGGGCAGGTTCAGGCACTCAGGCAAAGGCTGCAGGCTTCTCTAAATCTTAGTGCCTTTGCACCATTCATATCTTGTTACCAGTTTGCTAGATTAATAAACGTTCCCTTACCCTTATAGTGTTAGTTTAAAACTAAACTCAGCTTTCTGTGGCTTCTGCTTTATCTCATTAACTCTTCAGATTCATATCCCATTGCTAATGGTCTCAGTCTTTTGCAGTATCTTGGTTCAAATTCTGGAAGTGGTCAGTGTGAATTGGTGCAATTCGTCTTTGCATGTGAGGCCAGAAGTCATAGGTTTCTGGCCAGCCTTGAGTTCCTGCAATTGTGGGCAAAAGAGCAAGACAGCAGAGAAGGCTCCTCAGGGTTCTGAGGCAGCAGTCTTCTTCCAGCTGGTGCCAACAATCTGGGTAGAGTGAGCTGGTTTTTCGTTTTCACTTCTTGGAGATGAAATGCCTGCAGTCATAATTTCTGATACTGTCCTTTTCCTTAGACCTTAGACTTTGGTATTCCTAGTAATGTAATTCCCATGGAATTTTAATGCCAATTTTATTTCTAGGATTCTGTGATTTAGAATTCAAAACTCAAATATGCCAGGATAATCCTGGTAAAGTACCTAGTTTATAGTAACATATGTATATTTTACTATGATTATCTATCTATCTATCTATCTATCTATCTATCTATCTATCTATCATCTATTTATCTTACAAATGAACAAGGCACTTTGTGTGAATTATCTTATTCATTGTTCACAATAGCCTCAAGAACTAGATATTTTTATTATCTCCTTTTTATATAAAGAAAACTGAACTTTAGATGGTTAACTCACCATCATCATGTAGTGGCAGATTAAACAGGGATTAAACTCTTTAGAGCCAGTGTTATTAACCACCATTCTATATTGTGTGTCAGGGAGAAGTCTTACATGCTTAGCAAAGTACATAGCTCATAGTAAGTGTACAATAAATATTTGGTTATTTTAATTGTGTAATGATCGTCTTAGAGAATGCACACTTGAAAAGGTGAAGGAAAGGAAACAGAAACCACCGTGGGCTTATTCTTAGGAAAAACGATAGTATAAGAGGTGGATCCCTTAAACCATGACTAGTGAAGTGCAGGAGAAAGAGTTTGTAAGGTAAAGACAAACATACAAACCAATGTACAGATAGTCATATGCAAACATATTTTGGCCACTGTAAAAAGAACATCTTGAGGGGTGCCTCAGTGGTTCAGTCAGGTGAGCATCTGATTCTTGATTTGGGCTCAGGTCTTGATCTCAGGATTGTGAGATTGAGCCCCGTGTCAGGCTCTGTGCTCAGCTGGGAGTCTGCTTGAGTTTCTCTCTCCCTCTTCCTCTGCACCTGCTCCACTCGACTCTCTCTCAAATAATAAATAAATAAATCTTAAAAAAAAAAAAAGAACATCTTGAAAGGAGGATAAATTTTCTAGGGAAGAGTAAGAAAGAGAGACAATTGGAAAAGTTATATTGGGAAGGCCTTCGATGGGCTAAGGGATTTGAACAGTAAGCGAATGGGAGCAATGTGTTGTGTATAGAGATATTGATTGATCCATTGATCAACTGAACAATAGATAAATATATTTTAATATATATGTTTTAATAGCTACCATCTTTCTTGAATTTTAAATCTTCCTTCTGAGACCAGTTGGCCCATCCCTGACAGACAGGTTTTGGGATTTCCTTTATTCAATGTTTGATAGTCATATGTTTTCTTAATTTTCATTTCTGTGAAAATATCTTTATCCTACCAAACTTCTTAAAAGATAACTTTGCTAGGTATGTAATTTTAGATTGGCTATTTGTTTTCTTTTATCAAGATATTATACCAGAGTCTCCTGGTTTCCATTACTGCTGTTGAAAAGTTAGCTATCCATTGCCATTCATTTGTATTTATTCTGCCTTTTCTCTTGGGATGTTTTTGAGATCTTTGCCTTCAGTGTTCTGCACTATGATATGTTTCACTGTGATTTATTTGATGTAGATTTTTCTTTATTATTGCATTTGAGATTTATTGTCATTTCTTTTTTTTAATGTTTTTTTATTATATTATGTTAGTCACCATACAGTACATCCCTGGTTTCTGATGTAAAGTTCGATGATTCATTAGTTGCGTATAACACCCAGTGCACCATGCAATACGTGCCCTCCTTACTACCCATCACCAGTCTATCCCATTCCCCCACCCCCTCCCCTCTGAATCCCTCAGTTTGTTTCTCAGAGTCCATAGTCTGTCATGCTTCATTCCCTCTTCTGATTACCCCCCCTTTCTTTATCCCTTTCTTCCCCTACCGATCTTCTTAGTTCTTATGTTCCATAGATGAGAGAAATCATATGATAATTGTCTTCCTCTGATTGACTTATTTCACTTAGCATTATCTCCTCCAGTGCCGTCCATGTTGTAGCAAATGTTGAGAACTCGTTCTTTCTGATAGCTGAGTAATATTCCATTGTATATATGGACCACAACTTCTTAATCCAGTCATCTGTTGAAGGGCATCTCGGTCCCTTCCATGATTTAGCTATTGTGGACAATGCTGCTATGAACATTGGGGTACATATGGCCCTTCTCTTCACTACGTCTGTATCTTTGGGGGTAAATACCTAGTAATGCAATGGCTGGGTCATAGGGTAGCTCAATTTTTTTTTTTTTAACCGTAGAAAAAATTTTTTTTTAATTTTTTTTTAATAGATTTTTTATTTTATTATGTTAGTCACCATACAGTACATCCCCGGTTTCCGATGTAAGGCTCGATGATTCATTAGTTGTGTATAACACCCAGCGCACCATGCAATACGTGCCCTCCTTACTACCCATCACCGGCCTTTCCCATTCCCCCACCCCCCTCCCCTCTGAGGCCCTCAGTTTGTTTCTCATAGTCCATAGTCTCTATGTTTCATTCCCCCTTCTGATTACCCCCCCTTTCTTTATCCCTTTCTTCCCCTACTGATCATCCTAGTTCTTATGTTCCATAGATGAGAGAAATCATATGATAGTTGTCTTTCTCTGCTTGACTTATTTCACTTAGCATTATCTCCTCCAGTGCCGTCCATGTTGCAGCAAATGTTGAGAACTCGTTCTTTCTGATAGCTGAGTAATATTCCATTGTATATATGGACCACAACTTCTTAATCCAGTCATCTGTTGAAGGGCATCTTGGCTCCTTCCATGATTTAGCTATTGTGGACATTGCTGCTATGAACATTGGGGTGCATATGGCCCTTCTCTTTACTACGTCTGTATCTTTGGGGTAAACATAGGGTAGCTCAATTTTAAACTTTTTAAGGGAACTCCACACTGTTTTTCAGAGTGGCTGTATCAACTTGCATTCCCACGAACAATGTAGGAGAGATCCCCTTTCTCCACATCCTCTCCAGCAATTGTTGTTTCTTACCTTGTCAATTTTTGCCATTCTAACTAGTGTAAGGTGGTATCTTAGTGTGGTTTTGATTTGAATTTCCCTGATGGCTAATGATTTTTAACATTTTTTCATGTGTCTGTTAGCCATTTGTATGTCATCATTGGGAAAGTGTCTGTTCATATCTTCTGCCCATTTTATGATTTGTTTATTTGTTTCTCACGTATTGAGTTTGAGAAGTTCTTTGTAGATCTTGGATATCAGTCTTTTATCTATAGTATCATTTGCAAATATCTTCTCCCATTCCGTGGGCTGCCTCTTAGTTTTTTTGACTGTTTCCTTGCCTGTGCAGAAGCTTTTTATCTTGATGAAGTCCCACAAGTTCATTTTATCTTTTGTTTCCCTTGCCTTTGGAGATGTGACATGAAAAAGGTTGCTTTGGCCTATGTCGTAGAGATTGCTGCCTATGTTCTCTTCTAGGATTTTGATGGATTCCTGTCTCACATCGAGGTCTTTCGTTCATTTGGAGTTTATCTTTGTGTATGGTGTGAGAGAGTGGTCAAGTTTCATTCTTTTGCATGTAGCTGTCCAATTTTCCCAGCACCATTTACTGAAGAGACTGTCTTTTTTCCACCGGATGTTTTTTCCTGCTTTATCAAAGATTAGTTGCCCAAAGAACCAAGGGTCCATTTCTGGGTTCTCTATTCTGTTCCATTGGTCTATGTGTCTGTTTTTGTGCCAGTACCATGCTGTCTTGGTGATCACAGCTTTGTAGTACAGCTTGAAATCCGGCATTGTGATGCCCCCAGCTTTGTTTTTCCTTTTCAACAGTTCCTTGGAGATTCGGGGCCTTTTCTGGTTCCATACAAAATTAAGGACTATTTGTTCCAGTTCTTTGAAAAATGTCCTCAGTATTTTGATCGGGATAGCATTGAAAGTGTAGATTGCTCTGGGTAGCATGGACATTTTAACTATGATAATTCTCCTGATCCATGAGCATGGAATATTTCTGAATCTAAGCACTCATGTCATCAATTATGGGAAATTATTAGTCATATTTCTTCAAATTAATTTTTTAATAATTTCTCTATTATCTCCTTCTGTATTTCCTATTATATATATATTATTCCTTTTCACTCTGTACTCCATGTCTCTTAACATCTTTTCAATTTTTCAATCTTTGCCTCTCTGTGTTGCATTTTGAGCAACTATTTTTGGATTTATTGACCCATTGACCCTTTCTTCAGGTTTGGCTAACTTGCTCTTAAAACCCACCAATAAATTTTTAATTTTTATTAGTATACTTTTCATCTTCCTAAGTTCTATTTAGTTCTTTTTCATATCTGCTTAGTCATTTTTAAAATGAGTTCCTGTTACTTATTCATACTTTGGATATTCTCTTTTATTTTAAAAAACCTATTAAAGTGATGGATATATGAATTTATACATGTGATAAAATTGCATAGAATATGAGTAAAACTGGGAAAATCTGAACAAGATTGGTGGATTGTATCAAAGTGAATATTCTGGTTGTGATATTGTGCTATAGTTTTGCAAGATGTCATCATTGGGAGAAACTGGGTGGCAGATACTTAGTATTACACTGTAATGTTTCTTACAAGTGCATGTGAATATTAAGCATACTTCTTTTATATTTTATATCGGCTGGTTTGATTCTGTTATTTCTGCTGGTTCTTGCTCATGGAGCCTTATTTTCTTTGTGTTTATGATTTTTTATTGTGAGTCCATGTTCCTTAAAACTTTGTCATATTTCTTTCTGGCCTGGATTGAAGATATTCTTTTTACTTCCACCAGTTGCGTGGGGCACTACTAACGTGAAACTACTTTAAATTTGTATGATTGTCATGAGGTTTTTTAAACCATTAAGCATTATGAGTTTGGGGAGCAAACCTGTGAGGGTTGACTGTGGTTACTTCCCAGGGGAGATTTTCACATTCCATCTTGTATCAAGATCAGGAATGGAGGTTTCCTTTCTGTCCCCCTTGATGAAGGGAGCTTTAAATTTTTTTTGATTCTCTGTTTTATTGATGGTACAGTCCTTGAGTCTTGGCTTTATGTGGGGCCCTCCCATAAAACTCCCCACCTTGGCTAAACCCTACATTTTGTTTCCTATCCAAGATTTTCACAAGGCCATCAAACTGAAATTCAAGGGCACTAAGAATGGGCAGAGCCTCAGAGAAGCCAGTGGCTTCAGAGAATGTTTACTTTTCTAGATTCTTATTTTTACTTTATATGTGGGCTCTGAAGATAGTTTAATTTCCTTTCAGCTTTGTAATTCATTTAAAATTTATTTTTACATATTATTAAGAAGTTTTAGTTATTTTCAGTGGAGGGATGATCAGGGCTTCTAAACAGGAAGAGGGAGAGGGAGAGAGAATCTTAAGTAGGATCCACGCCCAGTGCGGAGCCCAGCCTGGGGCTCGATCTCATGACCCTGAGATCATGACCTGAGAGAAATCAAGAGTTGGACACTTAACTGACTGAGCCACCTGGACGTTCTTAGCCTAGTCACATAATTTAATCATTTGTTCATTTATATTCATATTTATTGATATTCAACACCGGTTAATTGAGCACCTAGTCTAGCCCAGTTACTCTCTTGGTCATTGTGGATATTGTGGTGAAGGAAAAAAAATCCCCTACCTCCTGGAGCTTACAGTTTCATGTGAGAAGACACGCAGTCTACAAATAACAAGTGAACACATGATATGTCAAATGGTGATGAGTGGTGTGGAAAGAGATTCAGCAGGATAAGGGAAATAGGGAGAGCTTGCTGTAGAAGCAAGAAAGGTCTTACTGAAAAGGTGACACTTGAACAGATATCTGAGGGAAGTATGGAGTGAGCCACATGGGAAATAGCATAGAGCTACTATGGCTGGAGTAGAATCAGTTAGACAGAAATTAATAGCTATAGACATTGTGTGGATTTTAGCTTTTACTTTTGATGAGTTGAGAAGCTACAGGAGGGCTTGTGGAGAACATGTAGAGAAGTGTCTAATTATTCTGTCACAAAGGGGTATTGTGAAGTTCAAATGAGATAATACTGTTGAAAGTGCTTTGTAAATTAAAAATACCTCATAAATGTTTGGTGAGACATTGCGTTGGGTTCAGCACTGAGTTTGAAGAGATAGTGGACATCCTCAAGGAGATATTGGACAAGAGATTGAGAATGAGATGTGAAAGAAGCATTCATCTCAGTGTGGAATTTACAGGGGCAAGATCATGGCTTATATAGTAATAAAAAGTCCTCATGAACAGGAAGCAGAGACATTAATCACCCTGACCCAGACGTAATCTGTGCCCTATCTTTTCTCGTAGGCTTCTTTCTCACGTAAGTACAAAAAATGCAAAGCTGAGCACAATGAGCATCTTCTCTCTACTATGCTTTCAATAAGATTTATGTCCAGGAAAGCCTATGTCTCTCCTCTGTGTTCGGTACCCAGCAGGTAGTCAGAATTATCTATTGAATGAATGCTACAAAGTTGGGGGGGGTCATAGCATTTGGGACTATGACAAAATTAGGGATTGAAAATTATTTCATGTAAAAAGTATTAAATGCTGGGGTCAGTACCACATGATGGTAATTTACAGGGATGAATTTAGGCTGTAAAAAATACAGAAACCAAGCTGGTGGATACTTGTGTTTGCAGCAATCAATGTGAAAATAATCATGAGCATAAGCTTCATATGAAGCAAAAGCGTGATGTGGCCATTAAATATATGCCAACAGTTTTGGACTCTGTTAAAAAGGGATAGAGTGTTTGATGGCTGGAAGAGTTGCTCCCTCTAGTCACAGTTCTGATCAGGCTCTGTCTGGAGCCTGTGCTCAGTTCTGGGCAGCAGGTTTTTATGAGGAATGTCAACAACCTGGAGCACATCCAAAGTTTGGGGAGGAGAGTGGTGATTCATCATCAAGTATGGATTTTTAATTTCTCCCTACTTGATCAAGGAGCCAGTATAAAGAAATTTTAAAAAAGTCACAGGGTCCTCTTTTGCATCTCACATGTTCTGTTCATTCATCTACTCATTTGTTAATTCATTTAGTTTCTAACAAACATTTATTGGATGCCTACTATGTTTTATACACAGTAGTGGGCACTAGGGATATAATCCTTATCTTCAAAGAGTTCAAGTGGGAGGGACAGACATACATGAATATAATTGCAAATACTGAGTAGAATAAAGCCAAATGCTATCTTTAATGATCTTTGCCCCCCTAAGTCTGAGTTTCTATAGAAACCAACCAACTTGTCCTTCTACTTTTAGTCTTCCTCTTCTCTAACCCCAAAATTAACTCTGTACACTGTCATCAGAAAAATCATTCTAAGAAGCATTTATATGTTCAGCTCTTCCCAACTGGAAGGACTCGTTGGGGAATGGGGAGATGGGATTTGAAGCTGTTCTTGAAAGATGGGTAGTAGAGACCAGAAAGGAGAGTATATTAGGCAAGGGATTAAGGTCAGCAGAGAATTGGCACCTGTCATATAGTATAAGGAAATTTAGGATAATGACTATAATAGTAATTGCCATTTATTCAGTGGCCTAACCATTAACTGAAAATAGGGCAGCATTATGGGGCATTCACAGTGTAATATTAGAAGGACAATTATTCAGATTAACTTCATGTGGAGCATAATACTTTCTGTTAGATACATTTTGTAATTATATCTCACTCTCTTGTTCAGTAGTTTGGTCTACTCCTTTTCCATAGGTTTTAATACAATGGGAAAAATTGTCATCTCTAATTTTGCTGTTCAGGGACTTTCCTGCGTGATCGTAGATCCTTGGTGAGCAATTAGATAAAATCACATTTTCTTTCTTTTTTAGTGGTCTCATCCATCACAGGTAGTTTTGAAAAGGACACAAAGTGAAGATGGCCTATGCAGTAGTGGTCTGTCCTATCTTCAGAGCTCTTGGGGGAGCTGTCACAGCATCCTTATGCAGTTAATTTAAGTGGATCGCCTGATTTCAAGAATTTATTGTGGCCAGTACTAAAACTCAAATTCAAGTAATCCTTTTCTAAGGCTTATTCAAATGCCTTTCTAAGTTTTGCTTTCTTGTATATTTGGACTTTATTTCCATGGCAAGAGAAATCCTTATGCATTTTGTATATATATTCCTAAATAAGTGGTCTCTAGAAGAAATGTTTATTTTTCTGTTAAGTGGTTAATTATAACATGCCTTACTGCAGACAGGACTTAATGTGTAATTTATATTTTCATATGATACAACAATTTAAAATAAGAAACACATGGATAAAAAAAGAGGAAAAGAAGGGAAAATAAGGACAGATAAGAAAAGATAAAGTCAGTGGTGAATTTAGTATGCAAAATGAGTGCATATATATTAGAATTCTAGAGTTAGACCACAGATTTAGCTCTGAACTTCCCAGAACTGGTACAAGAAATAAGAAAGGATAAGCTACATGGCTCACTCTATAAGATGAAAACAAACAGCCACTCAAGAGAACAGCTGGTGTAGGTAATCATACTGGACGGAAATTTCTCCTGGGGACCGCATGTAGAGAAAACTGTGTGGTGTGATGAGCAACCGTCTCTACAATGCCCTTATGCAAAAATCTAATATTCTCTTGAAGAATCATTACTAGGTCTGCCATTCTAAGGACAAGCAAAGGTAATTTTATGACCTCAATTTCTATCTTTTGGAGAATGGTTGAAATAATTTATCCTGGAACAGTTTTGAAGATGAATAATCAGAGAATAACCCTTCTGTGGAGGTAGGAGAGGAAGGGATTCAGAGCCCAGGCAACAGTGGCAGCTATGAACTGAAGAAAGGACACACCTCCTTCTCTGAGACTGAAGGGAAGGCGGTGAGAGTAGATACAGATACACAAGTTGTTGGAAAGCAGGCAGGGATTTGAGAGAGGCTTTGCTTGGTAGCCTTCATCTTCTTGGTGAGGGAGGAGAGGGAGGGGATTGCTGACGGGCTGGAGGAAGGTGACAGTCATTCACAGTAGCCTCTTTTCAGTCAGTCTTCGTGAGCTGAAATGGGAAGGAGACTTTAAGTCTCACCCCATCTCTTTCTTTCATGAATTGTGAAAGAAAGTGATTCTGAAAATAGCTGCTGTGAATCTCTAAGGGGAGGAGCCAAGGTAAATTCTGAAAGATATATGAGCCTACTCATATTTGGTGTCATGGAACATCATAACTGGATTTTGGGGGTCATTTAATTCAACCAAGTTATGTTATGTTATGTATAAGGAAGCTTGCCTTAAGTCACGAAACCAGTGGATTGATTGAATAACCCAAGGGGAGGTTGTCTGACTCCCAGTTGTTTCTTCAGGCTGCTAGGCAGGAGGCAGAGGACTCTACATTTAAGCCTCTCACTTCCCCATTTCATTCTATGCCTCTGATTCACTTTATAGCCTCAAAAGTATACTTTGGAGTTCAGAAGAAGTTTGAGATCATAGCTTCTTTAGCAGACTCCCTTGCCTAGGTGGCCATGTGCTTATCAGGTCTACTGGTTTCACATGATAAAATCATTGATAAAGTAGATGATGCTAGAGAAGAAGAAAAATGAGAAGGATGATGAAAAGAAGATATGAAGTAAAGTTCAGATGAGAATAAAGCTCAGAGCTGACCATCATTATGGGTAATGTGACTCCCGAGAAATTAGAATGGGCTGACTCTGTGGTGTCCATGACTGGGCACTCTGGGAGCCTGCTGTCTTAGTGACCAAGCAGCTTCTCTTTTTTGCAGTTGGCATGGATAGCAGCATGTAAGTCCCAATTTTAAAGGAACAAAGAGCCATGTGCCCATGCCTCATTTCAGTTGCTATAGGAGAAGTTGGGAGATAAAGGAAAATTGAAATGATGGATGGGCTAAGAAAGCCATATCACTTTTCCAGAGCAGGCAGCATTCTTCTTTGAAGAGTGAGTACCAGGGTGGGGGACAAGGAGGGAGGGCGAGGGAGGTAAAGAGGTTGATGGTGAAGGAAAAGAAAGGGATGAGTGGAGGGAGGAAAGAACAGAGTATAGAGGCAGCTTGTCCTTCTTTTCTTCCATTATGAACTTGAAATTCATAATTTACCAAGCTTTAATGAGAGTCATATGGAGATCAGATATCCAGTTGCCACATGGAGGGTCTGCCTTAGCCATTTCCCTAAAGGTGTGGAGCTATATTAACTGGGCCATGTATTATACCATAGCAGGATCTGCTGTTAGGTCAGACTTGTGTGAAGCCTGTTGAATGACCTCTGTTATTACATATGAAAACTTCAAAGGCTGGCCAGGAACTAAATAAATCCTTTGAGATTATATTAGTTTCTTGATTTCCTCTCTGTCAAGTTTCATGCAAGGTCCTCCTCAGACATCTAGGATCTTCACATTGTGTCTAAATGGGGTTTTAAGACAATGATTAGGTCAATTTCTGAGTAAACTCCATAGTGGAAAAGGCTTCAAGTCAAGGTTAATTCCCTGGGAGGTTGAAAAGGCAATCCTTAGCAAATCAGAACATCTTATTGCTTATGCTGACTTGTCTGAAGATCTGAACTGATGTAAAAAGTGCTCTCATAGTTCTTCCTTTTGTAGATGGTTAAGACTTTAAAGTAATGGTTTTGAAGTTGTGAGAACAATGTTTGTTGTGGGCTAGATCACAAGGTAAAATTTGAGAAATGTAGCTAAGATATGTCATGACAGGCAATCCCAAGATTTTTGATCCCAATAAGTACTGATTTATGTAGACTCTTATTTTTAGTTCCTCCATTTTGGAATTTGAGATATTTCAATATCAAGCAAAACTTTGTACTCCTTGGTTCCTGTAGACTCTATTTGGTGGCATCTGCTCATGGTTCATATTCTGAGACCCATTTTGTCAAAACAGCTTGTCAAGATGAGTCACCTAGACCTTCAGAGGTCATCAGATCCATGCCGTATCTTCAGAGATGGGCTGCAACGACCCCGTGTTTATTACTAACTGTACCAAAATAACTGGACAAGGAGATTTCACTGTATTTTAGTCAACCACTCAAATGCATCAGGAAATAAGAAAGAATTCTGCCCTGTGGCATATGCTGCTCTTGTTTGGTATATATTAATTGATATTTCAATGATTGAACTTTTCTTAGTATGCCCATCTATCATGTTGTGAATAACATACTGAGCAAAGTTGAACAATGAGATCAAGAAACTTTATTGTAAGCATTCATGCATTTGTTTATTCATTTATTCAAATAATATTTGTAAAGCATGTATGATGCCCAAAGTACTATTTATCTGTGAGATTGACTGAGGTGAATAAGGGATAGTTTTAGCTGTTAGAGATTTTATGATCCCAGGCATTCATTAATTCAACAAATACCTTCTTTGTATAATAATAATGATTATGGTAGGATAAGAGAAACAACCTGGGACTGCCCAGATAAGGCAGGGCATATGGTTGCATATCAGGGAAAGGTTTATGGAGAAAGTAAGAAAGCTGTTAAGCTGGACCCTGGTGTACATTTAGAACAGAGTTACAAATCCTCCCTCATATGCTTTGTACCATTAACTCTGTTCTTCACATGTATGTCGTGTAGTTGTCTTAGCATTAAGTAGATAGTAATTAAGTTCCCTCGGTCACTAATTATTCTTAAAAGATGTCTGAAACTAACTTATATCAACATTTTCTTTATAGAGACCGTAACACTGTTGTCTATGTCAGAGAAGGTACATGAGTTTTAACCCAGGTGCCAACTTAACTGAATGTTAGTAAGTTCCTGCAGCATGGTATTGAAAAGGATTGTGAGAGTACAGCAAGGTTCAGTGGGAAAGGATACTGTATTTAATTATCAGTGTCTGCTCTGGACACAAGAAAGTCAAATTGGTGGTGCTCATTTGCTTTCTCTCATGAAAGGATTTATACATAAATTCAGCAGGTAATTTTTGACAGTAAGTATACATCATTAGCTTACCACTTTTCAACTGCACAATCCCTTGGCAAGAGTAAAAATTTAGTTGATCCTTGAACATCATGGAGATTAGGGGTGCCACCCCTCCCATTGAAAATCCATGTATAACTTTTGACTCCCTAAAAACTTAACTACTAATAGCCTACTGTTGACTGGAAGTCATACCAATAAGTCAGTTAACACATATTTGGTATGCTATATGCATCATATACTGTACTCCTATAATAATCAAGTTAGAGAAAAGAAAATGTAATTAAGTAAACCAAAAGGAAGAGAAAATACCTCTACAATATTGCACTGTATTTATCGAAAAAAAAAATCTGCATGTAAATGGACCTGTGAAGTTCAACCTTGTATTGTTCAAGGGTCAATTTTAATGAAATTAAACTGAATAATTATTTTCAGTGAGTCTTTCTATAATCTGTCCTTTTCCTTTTTCATATACATTTGAATTAGCTTAGATATATCAAGTAATAAGGTCATCTGCTAAGATTTTGAGACACATGAGTGAATGCTACTGTGCTATTAGGAAATTACGCAGTGGGACCTGTAGTGATTTATAAAGTAACATAGGAAACTCATGATAATCAAAAACAACATGCTGTTTTGGTGGCTTATCTGAGGGAGGTATTATGGTGTGTTGCCCACTGGAATGGGAGCTAGGAAACTTGGATCTCTTGTTCAGCTTTGCTATTGGTTATATGATGCTAGACAGACCACCTACTTGTTACAGCAATAGTTATATTAATCTTCAAAAAGAAGAAATTAGGTCAGTACGTGTGGTCCCACTTCCAAATCAGTATTCTTTGGTCATTTCAAATAAAATTCATGCTATAGGTCTTGGGATTAGCACATTTTTTCTATAAAAGGCAAATGGTAAACAGTTTTGGCTTTGCAGACCATACAGTCTTTGGTTCAACCACTCAACAGTATTGTTGTAGTGTGAAAGCAGTTACAGACAATGTGTAAATGAATGGGTATGACTGTGTTCTAATAAACCTTCATTTACAAAAACAGCCGGTGGCCTACGGCTCTAGTTTGCCAGTGTAAATATATCCCTCCAAATAATATCTCTTGCTGACTAATAAATTACTCTAAAACACAGAAGCTTAAAATGACAATCCTTTATTGTCTCTCAGTTTCTGAGGGTCAGGAATCCAGGGAGTGGCTTAGCAGGTGCTTCTGGCTCAGGGTGTCTCAGGAGGCTACAATCAAGATATTAGGCTGGGCTGTAGTCATTTGACACTTGACTACATCTATTTTTATGCTCGCTCATATGGTTGTTGGCAAGGGGTGTCAGTTCCTCATATGTGGGCCTCTCCATAAGGCTGCTCTACCACATGGCTTTCCTTAGAGCAGATGAGTTGAAAGAAAACCCAAGATGGAAGCTGCAGACTTTTTATAGCCTAATCTTGGAAGCACATCCCATCACTTCTGTCTCTATTTATTAGAAATGAGTCATGAAGCCCAATCCACACTCAAGGGGAGGGGATTATACAAAGGTATGAATACCAGGTGTCAAGGATCACTGGAAGTCATCATTGATGATATCGGTCATACTCCAGTATAGTGACTGTTATTAGGCAATTTTTAGAGCTTAATGAAAAAATGAATTGATCATGAGGACTATTTGAGTTTAGCTCTGTCAGGTATCCTGGTGACCTCAAGTAATGGAGGCTAGTGTAAGAATATAACTATTGCTACACTGGTACCAAAAATGGCTCTAGAAATTCTACTTGATCCTCCTCCTCTACCTTCACCTTCTCTGAACAGAGAAGATCTAGTTGGGCTGATGGGTCATAATCCAGTATGGAACATTTTTATTGGGTAGTTTTTAATTAACACCCTAATTCTTGATCTACTCAATTATGGCCAACATAATGGAGTTAATTCAATCTAAGCAGATGGTTTTGCAAAGCATGAAAACCTGGTGTGAAGTTGCTTATCTCAAAAGAGAGAGAAATAAACTAGTAGACACTTTGAGACATTATTACCATTCCCAGAAAGGCCCATGTACATACAGTAATATATACGGAGAGCCAGTTCACTCAATGAAAATGTTTCCTGACAGTCATCACAAAGGCACATGCTAAGCATATGTTCCTGGAAGACTTTTATTGCTCTATTTCTGTTAATACCTCTTTTAGTAAAGGAGTGGCTCTTGGGAACATATTTACTCAATTCTCAAGATGTCAGGTTACTGTCTGGCATGTCAAATTTCTTTAGATAATAGAAGTCAGTGGAAAAACAATTCAAGTGAGACTCAATTTATAGAAATTTACCCTATAAGCAAATACCCTTATAAGGGCTTGAGTAAAAAAAGTAAAATAAACTTTTATTTGCACTGAAAATTCATGTACATTGTCTCAAGATAGGCATTACTTAATTCATCCTTTTCCACATTTTCCTAGTAAAGGCATAATAATATCCTTACACACTCTACACTAAAGACACGCTCTGCCTTCAGATATAGAGAAACGAGCAAAGAGAAAAAAGATGCCACAAAGGGGGATTAAGAGGGAGGAAGGTTGGTGGGGCAACAAAGTAGCTCCGACTTCAGGGGTGACAAGTGAACAGAAATCCCCTAAGTAGAAGAAGTTGTTGAAAGAGTAGAAGAAGACATCATTAATGTATTCATATGAGGGGAAAATGTCACTTCGTGAATATGCTAATAACTGAATCTGTTCTTCCGAGGTTGAGGACAACTGGTAGGTCATTGATCTGAAAGCTGCTTGGGGTCTTCTGAGATGTCTCCAGATTGAATAATCATTTTGTTTTTAAATTCAGCAAGCATTCATTGTAATAGAAGATGACAAACCTAAATTTGGGAAGAATGTAATGGGCTCACCTACAAACCCAAATGAGGCCTTGGGTACAGTAATGGACAAAGCGGGGTCATTCTACCTGGAGATCAAATTGCTCTTCTCACAGTTATCACTTCTGGCACCCTTGCTCCCCAACCCAGTGTCTGGAATGACCAACGCTCTTACTAGTTTTCATCTGTACTTCCCAATCAGACTTCACTTTTCCAAGTAATTTTGTATACCAGGTCTTATGTTAAAATACAACCTGGAAAAAAAAAAGAAAACAATAGCAGTTGTTTTTGGGAAGGCCAGTTTCGTGGGAGTAAAGATTAAAATTCCATTCAAAACTCCAGGAAAGACCAATTGATGGCAATGATTTTTCTCTCACACAGGTGATTCCTGTGACTCACTTGCTCTGTCTGTGAGGACTCAATGTGGGGGTCCATGGCATGTTTCTTGCAGTAACTGCCTCTAGTGGATACAACACCATCTCATGCCAGGAAACATTACTCTCTCTGATTTTCTTTTAAAATTAGTAATTAAGAATACTTTCTACAAATTATGAAGTGTCTTAGGCCAGAGATATTATTCATGTTCATTGGCACTTGACAGCACCTTCCTGATGGCCTCATCAATCAATTATATTTAAATTATAAAATAGTCCATGGCTTTCTTTTACTTTAACAGCTAAATGGGGTGGTAGAATTAGGATCTAGATTTCATGCAGGAGAAAGCTCCATGGGGTTCTCAGCCCAGAACACTGAGAACTGAGGTTAGTCCTGACTCAGTTCTGCCCACGTAGCCCATGAAGGATTAAGTAGCTATAGCTTATCTCCAGTTTATAGAATTTCCAGGACACTGGGGTGATCTTAGGCACAATCTACACTATGAGTTCCTTGAGGGAAGAAAAGTATGCCAATTTGTTTTTGTACTGCTATAATTGAGGAAGTGACTATTAAGCCTTGATTTTGTGTCAGGCACTGAGGTAAGTATTTTGAATTTATTGTATTTTTAATTATCATTCTGAAAGATGAGTATTATCCTCATTTCATAGATGAAACAACCAGAATCTCACACAGTTTGACTTGTATAGTCTTGCATCAGGAACATGGTAGGTGCTCAGTAAATCTGTGCTAAATAAGTTTGTTGAAAATATAAATGTACAAACTGATCTAAGGAGGCCGAGGATGATCACTAAAGATCTAATGGGCCCTAGAATGATGTCCTTAGGCCAAGGATTGTCCCAGAGGTCATTTATCAATCATTTTTCCTTTTTTCTTTTTGCTATCAAGGTGTGTTGAAGCAAGTGCCATTACTAACATACTTGACTATGGTAAGCCGTAAGAATACAAGATTCCTTTTGAGGTTGGGGTTTTGACGTTGAGTGCAGCTGAAGTACAGAGACTTGGAAGAACATGATGGTATACTTTGTCCAATATAATGGAATTTCCAAAATCATCTGCCCTTATCAACTCCAGCTATGCCCACCTAAGTCCAAGAGCAATAAAAATGGGGTAAAGTGATAGGGGAAGTTGTTGACCAAATTAATAGCTTGAGATATTTTGTTCCCTTTATTATTATTATAACCATTTTACATCTATCTCAAGAACTTCCATTTTGATTCCACTCTCTGGTCTGAGTAGGTTTTACACTTTTTTATTCTGCTCTGAACAAAGTCCTCTTGGCCAGTTGAGTCAGTGTGTCTCTATTCAGAGAGGTGAACAGGTCTGTGTGTGTCTCTGATGATTCACTATTGGCCATGTAGATCACTGGGCAGTAAAGAGGTTCTGGCAGCCAGAAGGCCATTGAAATGAATAGTGTAAACTCCAGCAATGCCAGGAAGAGTTAAAGCCAATGTTCATTATGGTTGGGCTAGAAAAACAGCCAGTCCTCATTTCACCTGGGACTGTCCCTGTTGAAGACCTGCCTCCCTGAACAGCTGCTTTTCTACAAGGGGACAGGAGAGAGAGCTCTCCTGGCACTCAAAGAAATAGCAGTGAGTGTACAGAACTCTGGGGAGATTTCTCCAAGGATCAGGTTTCTATTTGATTCAATTTAAATATATTCACCAATACTTTGCTGAGCATCTCCTGGGCTCCTTCCTTCACTTTGCTACCTTAAATAAGTCCATTAAAAATCACTGCATCTGGGCAAGTGCTGTACCTGCTTTTATCACCTATCCAAGGAAATGTGTCGATGATTGAAGTCGTACTAAAAAAGCTTAGAGTTCCTTGAATGTTCAGCTTTATGAGACTGAATGAGCCCACACAAGGCCCCACATAACACAATGCATTACCTTGGTTCAGGTCAGTCACTTCATCGTTATTGTGACAAGAATAAATTAAATGCATACCAAATAGGGCACATTTTTGTTGGTAAGACTTTAAGATCTTTCTTCATTTTCCTCTTATCTACTGTTCTAGTCTCATCTGTCATCATTCCTTGAATGCATAAAACTTCTCATTGTTTTCCAAACATGTCAGGGTTCTTCCCATATTTATGCCTTTGAAGAAGTTGTTCCTCCTTTCTGTAAAGTTTCTTTGTTCTTTCATCTGGTACACTTCTTATTAAGATTCAACTTAGTTGTTTCCTTTACTCCCATCCCCACCCTTAGTCCTTCCTCTGTGCTTTTGTATCACTCTGTAGACACCCCTATTATATTTATTACATTGTTGTCATGATTTTAGGCTGTTTAGGAGAAAAGCTTAGTGAGACTGCTCAGGAGAAAGGCAGAGAGAGTGAGCACTTGGGAGGGCTAGAACTGGGGGACTGATTATTTGTTTTTTGGGTGTTGAGTTTTATAACTTCTTTATATTTTTGGATACTAACTCTTTATCAGATGTATCATTGGATTTAGAAAATTAAAACTTAGTGTTTTGGAAATTCCTGTCATTGGTGTCATACCTGAATTGATTTCACATGGAGATCAAAATTGAGTGCATTTGAGAGATAGAAAAAGAAGAATGTGTGTAATTACAATGAGGTTTAAGAAGGACAGCTGGACGCTTCCTGCGCAGACAGTAGAGGGTGATGAACAATCTCGGTACATTTCTGGGCCAGGTGCTCAGAGAAGGCAATGCTCTATTTTTTTGGCAATACGATTGGATGCATAGGTAGCCTGCAGGTCACACCTGTTTTTCCACTTGTATCTGAGGAGTTTCCTTTATTTCTTCCTATTTCTTTAGTGATCAGGCTTGTACATGCAGACCTCTGCTGTTGGGCACCCAGAGAACGGTTGGCCCTGTTTTCTGAGGGATTCAGCTACCAGGAAGTTTACTCAACTACTTTCAGCTGTATAGATTTGATTTACAACTATCTGTAGGTATCCACTGGTTTGGCATCAAATCCAAAATGCTATCAAATAACCAGGTATTCTGCATATGATTTCACTCATATGTGGAACTGAAGAAACAAAACAAATGAGCAAAGGGAAACAAAAGAGAGAGCGGCAAACCCAGAAACAGACTCTTAACTACAGAAAACAAACTGATGATTACCAGAGGGGAGGAGGGGAAGTGGGGGGGCGGGGATGGGTGAAACAGGTGATGGGGCTTAAGGAGTACACTTGTCCTGACGAGAACTGCATGATGTATGAAATTGTTGAATCACTATACTGTACACCTGAAATGAATATAACACTGTATGTTCACTGTACTGGAGTTAAAATAAAAACTTTCAAAAAATAAAAAAAACAGCAACCAGGTATTCTGAAAACAAGTAGTTGGATTAAGTCAACAATTTGTTACTAATAAATTGCTTTCAAAAGGCTGTTTGTCTGGAAGAATGGAGGTACTAGAGAAGAATCTGAGAAGTGGTTGGGAGTGTAGAAATCTCTAAGTCTAATCCTTTGAGATGGAGAGATGTTCAGTGAATTGCCCAAAGAACAGACAAGACACAGGCCTCTAGACCTAGTCCAAAGCACTTTCCCCTACCTCCAGGTTTTGATTTCATCTGGTTGGTATATATAAACTGAATTTTATTTTGATGTTATTTTTAAGAGAACCTAGACATACGTGTAATTTTCGTTATTTTAAGTATCCATTTTCATAGTGTAATTTATTGTTTCTTATAAGTCAGACATAGGGAAAGATACTCTTAGAAGCATGTTGTTTTGAAATTTGTCTTATGGAGAACTTCTGAAAGATGTCCTAGAGACGGTCAAGGGGATAGAATCTAGGGAGTATTAAGGGACTGGTTTTATTTATTTATTTATTTATTTATTTATTTATTAAAAAGATTTTATTATTTATTTGACAGACAGACACAGCCAGCGAGAGAGGGAACACAAGCAGGGGGAGTGGGAGAGAAAGAAGCAGGCTCCCAGCAGAGGAGCCTCATGTGGGGCTCAATCCCAGAACGCCGGGATCACGCCCTGAGCTGAAGGCAGATGCTTAACGACTGCACCACCCGGCACCCCTAAGGGACTGGTTTTAGGTCAGAGCCTGCCCAGTTCACTGGAAAAGCAGAGCAGAAATTCTGGTGGGCTAGGTAGATTAGATCTGATGGCAGGAGACTGTCTGAATGTTTTTGGTTCTGTTTCTTTGTGAAAGAGGCATTAAGGTCATTAACTGGGAGTGAAGATGTGAAAAAGAAGGTGTTGGACATTTGAGCAGAGAAAAGATATGAAATAGTTATTAGGTGAACAAGAGAATAAATGGACCAGGGAAATGTAGTAGGATCTGGACAGCATAAAGGCCCAGTTGAGGTCAATCTAATTGATAAATAGAGTATGATGTAATAATAATAATAATAATAATAATAATAATAATAATAATAATAATAATAAATAGGAAACAAAAGCCTTTTGTGAGTGTTTGTATGTTTCATAATGCCATTATTTGATTACTATTGGATACTTTATTTGAATGAATGCTATCTCTTGAACGTATATAAGTACATATAAACACAGGCAAAATAGAAGTAGATACAATGTGCCTGTGTGGGCTGGTTTTTAACGTTTCTTTTAAAAAGATCATCTTGTATTTGCCTTTTCATTTGGTTTATCATCTGGAATTGAAACTGTCTCTCAGTATTTTTTTTTTTAAAGATTTTATTTATTTATTTGACAGAGAGAGAGAGCCAGCAAGAGAGGGAACACAGGCAGGGGGAGTGGGAGAGGAAGAAGCAGGCTCCCAGCGAAGGAGCCTGATGTGGGGCTCGATCCCAGGTCCCTGGGATCACGCCCTGAGCCGAAGGCAGACGCTTAACGACTGAGCCACCCAGGCGCCCCGAAACTGTCTCTCAGTATTAAAAAAGGATTTGCAGTCTCCAATTTTTAAAGAGCTTGCTTACAGATAAAAATTCAGTTTTTCTTCCTGGTTCTGCTCTTCACAAGATGTATTGCATTTGACAGGTCTTTTATGTTAAGAGCTGAATATGGTATCCTAGACTATAGTTGCGATTTATGCTACCCATAAAACTTAAGGTCTTCCCCAACAATGGAAAAGCAATCAAGAATTGGTGTAAACAGATCAACCTGACCCCCATCTATTGTGGTTTATAGTATATTCCCAGAGAGAGACATTTACTCCAATAACTCCCTCTGATATTAACAGAAAGTTACACACAGTGTCAGGGCCAGGCTCCTTTTTAACAGGCAGACATACAAGAGGTATGAATTTAGAGTCTGTACAAGAAAATTAGTCCATCAGAAAGCTGTTCCATCAGCTGATAATTATAGGAATAGAACACTATTTTCATAATTTCAACCAAATAAGAGTTTATCCCGTTAAAAAGAAATGTAACTTTGTCATTTAATGACAGATCAAAATATTAAATAATTGGATGTTCAAGTAGGTGATCACAGGGATGATGGAAAATTTCGGTGTATGTATGAGTCTTTGGAAGTCCAGACATGCAGGTAGGCAGGTGCGCAATTCGCATCTGATGAGACTGTCAGAACCTCTGATATTAAGATGGATTTTAGAATTTCAGACCATGAAAGGGATCTATGTATGAATAAGGCTGGGGTCCAATGCTGTATGGTTTTAGGCTACTCAGCAGATAATAAAGGAAATGAATCTAGAGACAATGACGCAGGTGCAAATTGAATTCTTGAAACTGGGACATATGGCAGAGATTGGGTCTTATGAGGAAGACTTTCATTCATGTATTAATTCTCACTAATATATTCTTTAATTAAGCATCTATTGAACATCTGCTATGTTCAGGCATTGGTGAGGACACTGGGATATGAAGACAAATGCAGTAATTATTATGCAATGTGACTGGTATTATGACAGAGTATGTCAGTTATATTCTAGAAGCACTTGAATGTATCATCCAAAAAGGACTGGGGAGAAAGAGAAAAAAAGCTTCCTGGAAAAATGTATGCTATAAGATTCTTAAAACATTATTGGATGTCAAACATGCCAACCAATGTGCTAAGCACTTGGGGGACACAAAGTTAAGTGGGAAGTAGGCCTGGCCTTCAAAAGCTTAGTCTGGGACGCCTGGGTGACTCAGTCAGTTAAGTGTCTGCCTTTGGCTCAGGTCATGATCTCAGTGTCCTGGGATCGAGTCCTGCATTGGGCTCGCTGCTCAGTTGGGAGCCTGCTTCTCCCTCTGCCCCTCCCCCTGTTCATGCTCTCTTTCTCACTCTCTCTCTCTCTCAAATAAATAAAGTCTATAGTCTGCTGTGATTAATACTTAATCAACACCAGTGAGTTATCTGCATCAAATGGGAAGGTTAGAGAAAGCTTCCCTAAGTGGCGAACTTGGAGCGATAAGAAAGAGTTATTTAGGTAAAGATTATTAATACCTGTATTAATATATTTATTTCTACCTTCACCTACCTAAATACATTTTATATATTTAAATAAAATGTTTATTTTTAAGATAAAGTTGTTCTAGGCAAAATAAGAAGTTTGTATAAAAGAATACATATGTGACATGGCAATCAAGGAGTATGAAGTTAAAGCAAAGAATATATTGGGGGAAAGGCTCTTGATGCCAGAGATTAGGCAAGGAGTAGATAATGAAGAACTTCATGTGCTAAGCTTTGGGGAACCATTGAAGATTATTTAAATGGATAATGTGACAAGATTAACATTTTGTAGAAACATGGAGATTGGATTGGGTGGGGACATCATGGAGGTTATTTTGGTAATTCTCAGAAGAAATGACAAATGCTTGAATTACAAGAAAGCAGTTACAGTAAAAGTGGAGAGAAGATGGATGCAGTGTTTGTAGTTGGGAAGGAACAAATTAAATGAAGTGTTGCCATGTGGCTTCTATTTTCTCATGAAGTTGGGAAGCAGATCTTCCAAGATTGAGTGGGATTTAGTTTGGTAAATGGTTGAGGGATGGAGTAAGGATTTTCAGTAGGGAAGTTAATGGAGGAAGGAACTTCCTCGAGACACGTTAGATTGCTAGGCAGCAATGAACAGTTAACTGAGATTGAAGACCAAGAATTAGTAGTGACACCAATCTTTGTGGTTGTATGTATTTTTTTTTTTAATTAGCTCTTAGGAACCTAGAAAGAAGAATCAAGTGCTGGGACTGATTCAACTTTGAAATTTGGTGGAGGTGGGGGATGGGAGCGAGCTGTATGTAAAAGGAATAAGAGAACCAAATGTCAAGATGAATGACTAACATGATGGGTGGGGTGGGGGGTAAAACAGTGAAGTCAGAGAGTGCTGATAGTGCTCTCAGAGAGGATTATTCAAATTTTATTTTAGCAATGGAGCTATTTTTTTTTATTTTTACACTTTTTTTTAATGTTTTTGTATTATATTATGTTAGTCACCATACAGTACATCCCTGGTTTCTGATGTAAAGTTCAATGATTCATTAGTTGCGTATAACACCCAGTGCACCATGCAATACGTGCCCTCCTTACTACCCATCACCAGTCTATCCCATTCCACCACCCCCTTTCTCTCTGAGGCCCTCAGTTTGTTTCTCAGGGTCCATAGTCTCTCATGCAATGGAGCTATTTTGCTCAAGAAGATCAATTTAATAAACAGCCCCCCCGACGGAACAAACAGAGCTTCTCTGTTTGTGCCCTGTCCGCACATATCTCAGCTGTTTCCTTCTGCAGCAGTTCCTGAGCAGCCTCACTGGGTCCCGGGGTTCTTAGAATGAAGTTTGAAAACCACTCGTCTATGGAGAATTTAATGAAGTGAATAAGTTAGAAACAATGTGTAAGAGAGTAAGAATCTTTTTTTTTCTTGGTCTTTCTTTCTCTCTCTCTCTTTCTTTCTTTCTTTCTCTCTCTCTCTCTCTATGTTATGTTAGTCACCATACAGTACATCATTAGCTTTTGATGCAGTGTTCCATGATTCATTGTTTACGTATAACACCCAGTGCTCCATGCAATACATGCCCTCCTTAATACCTGTCACTGGGCTAACCCGTCCCCCACCACCCTCCCCTTTAAAACCCTCAGTTTGTTTCCCAGAGTCTGTAGTCTCTCATGGTTTGTCTCCCCCTCTGATTTCCCCCCTTCATTTTTCCCTTCCTTCTCCTAATGTCCTCCCTGCTATTCCTTATGTTCCACAGATAAGTGAAACCATATGAAAATTGTCTTTCTCTGCTTGACTTAGCATAATCTCCTCCAGTTCCCTCCATGTTGATGCAAATGTTGGGTAATCATCCTTTCTGATGGCGGAGTAATATTCCATTGTGTATATGGACTGCATCTTCCTTATCCGTTTGTCTGTTGAAGGGCATCTCGGCTCCTTCCACAGTTTGTCTATTGTGGACATTGCTGCTATGAACATTGGGTGCATATGGCCCTTCTTAATAATAACAACAATAAACACAACAAGATGAAGATGGGGAAGGAGGAGAAGAGGAAGGAGAAATGGTAAGAAGAAGAAACACTTACTGGGCACTTACTTTATGCCAGGCACTGGTCTCAGTGCTTTGTATCTAATTGTCACAATAAGTAAATGGGTTAAGAAAACCTGTATCTCAATTTTTACAGATGAGGACATGAAAGCACACAGAGGTAGATTACTTGCTGAAGGGTACCTGCCTAACATGGGGAGGCGCAGCAGGAGTACTTCATGAGAGTAACTTAATAATGCTCATCCCTGAGATGAATGGTTTGCTGGTAAACTTTCCTGCTTTGAGCCAAAACCAGGAGTTATAGATGGGGTTCAGTCTGGGAATCAGGTGACACCAGCTCTGGAGGAGATGAGGGTGCTGAGATTTGAGAGCAGGTTGGACTTGATAGGATCAACAGTTCTTGGTGAATGATAGGAGATGAAAGAAGAGCAAGAAATCAAGAATTATTCCAGTAATTCAAGTCTTGGAGAAATGTTGAGTCTTGCAAAAATTTAGAAATCTAATGAGGAATTTGGTTTGAGGGAATAGGGAAATATTAGGTATTATGAAACACCTAATGTATCCCAAGAGCTGTTACTCTTAATACACATTATTGTATTTAACGTGAGAAAATGCCATTATCCACGTTTGACAGATAAAGAAATTGAAGCCTTCAGAGATTAGATAATTTGCCCAAAGTGACACAGTCAGTAGATGATGGTATCGGGGATTGGACCCAGGTGATTTTACTTTAGATACATTGATTTTTGGAGTGACAGTGAGGCACTATCCAGTAGGTTGACTGAAGCTAGTTATTCGTAGTCTGGAAGGTGATGAATTTAAGAGATTTCATATAGATCTTCTTAGAATTGTAGGTGTAGTTAAAATTTCCAAGAGGTAGCATAGGACTATGATGGAACTAAGGACTGAGGGCTAAATTTTGGGGAGTTCTCACATGTCAGAGGACAGGAAGCAAAAGAGGAGCTCTCTAATAAGACAGAAGATGACTTAAAAAGCAGAACAATCCACTCCTATAACAGAAGATTTCACTTTTTTTTTAATCCTGAATCCAGTTAGAAAAACATTTTGCATGGCAACACAGAATGAGTGTGTGCATATTTATGTCATGTGCAAGCCCAAGGTTTCCAAATACAATACTTACTGTTAACAGTGGATAATGCATGCTGATATTTTCCCTTTTCTTCTTCTTTCTTTAAATACATGTTGGTTAGCAACCCACTAAATTTATTTTATAACTTAATAATGGGTCACAATCCAGTGTTTGGAAACATTGCCCTATAGCCACTCAAACATTCAGGGTACCACAATGACACGCTGATGCTGTGAATTCTAAAGTTTGGCCAGTCATCTTAGAATAATAGCAAATCTTAATGACTCTCAGTGGCAACCTTCTATAATTTATCATGAGAAATTGTGACAATAGTCCCATCTCTATGGCCTACTCTCTTTCTATTCCCCTTTCCCAGTATTCGTTTTCTCCTCCCTTAATTTCCTGTTTTCCACTCAACTTTCCTTGGTCCCTTTGGTTTGGAAATTAATTCTTCCTGGGTTTGTTCTTATTGTTGTGTTTTTTTTTTTTCTAAATGAATTAAAATAATTTTAAGGCTGACCTTTCCATGTCATTTCCAGTCTTCCCTTGTGGCTGTTTTATGCTTAAGTATACTGTACCACAGTAGGAGAATGAACATTTTATTGTGTGGTGCATATTTTCATTATGTAATAATTTAATTATATGATAAATGAGGTTGCAAAACTGATGTTACTCATAGCACCTCATGTGGTGCTGCCAGATGCCCTGAGTTAACCTGACATTACTAGGAATGAATCCTGGAGACCCAGAGCCCACAGATCCAGGAATGCCCAATAAAGTTTGTCATCAATTCTGAAACCAGGCAATCGGAGTAAATAACATGAAACAGCTTTGCCTCCATACTCTTTCCTCCCTCTGTAGCACTTCCGTAAAGCGGCTTCCTCCTGATGTACTCTGCTTAGGGAAAGTGAAAGGGACGCTGTCAACAAACACAACTGTAAAGTGACAGTCATGTGAATTAGTGAAGAACTTTTATTGGCACTTCTTCATTTTGCAGGGATAATTATAGATTCTTTTTTTATAGTAGTATTTTTTTATTATATTATGTTAGTCACCATACAGTACATCCCTGGTTTCTGATGTAAAGTTCCATGATTCATTAGTTACGTATAACACCCAGTGCACCATGCAATACGATTCTTTAAAATGTATTGACTTTGCCTATTTCTTCGTTTCCATATTTTGGTCAGGGAAAACAAGGCTTGAGGATTTAAATGGCTTACACTAAGATTATGCAATTACTAATCTAGCCAGTCAGGACTAGAATTCAGTATTAGAACTTGGGTAGGCTCTAAATTTAAATAGCTAGCAAATCTATCTGAACAAATGCTTTCTCAGAAGGTTGGCTTCACATTTATCCCTTGAACAATGGGGGGTTTAGGGGCACCAACCCCCCATGCAGTCAAAAATCCACATATAACTTTTGACTCCCTAAAAATGTAACTGCTAATAGCTGGCTGTTGACCAGAACCCTTCGTCTGTATTGGAACTTGGGTAAGCTCTAAGTTAGTCCTACCGGTAATTAGTCAGTTAACACAATTTTTTTTTACGTTATATGTTTTATATACTGTATTATTATAATGAAGTAAGCTAGAGAGAAGAAAACATTATTAAGAAAATTATAAGAAAGAGAAAATACATTTATAGTTCTGTAGTATAAAAGGCCCAAATATAAGTGGACCTGTGCAGTTCAAATCTGTGTTGTTTAAGGGTCCACTATACTTGTTAGTCACTTAGGGTAGCCAATTGGATAGGAGGTCAGAGGGGGAACGTTGGGCAAACAAATATGATTTTAACATGGCTTACAGGTTGGGAACGTTGGTAGAACTGGTGCACTGATCTTTAACTTCTAAGTGGAACTTAAATATTTAGGATCATTTTCTCAAAACGTTTTCCATTATTAAAATTTTATAGATTGTGGCCTCACAAGTTTTGCTGTACGTCAGAATTGTTAGCTTTTTAAAAATTCTGATGCCTGGACTTTACTCAAATATTTTAACAAATCTCAGTGGCAATTGTGATGCACAGAAATTTTGGAAATTCTCAGTGAATTATGTGATGTGTTTTTGGCACATGAAGACCTAGAAAAAAAAATAATTGTTGAGTGCATTCTATAAAAGCCCACGTTCTTCATGGGAGACAAAAAGAAGTAACCTATGTTTAATGAACTTACAGTGTGGCATGGAGGAAGTACAAATATAAGCATAAAACAAGGTAAAATATGGTTACAATTTGAAATAGGGCATGGGTTTCATTGTAGATATAGTATAAGAGTGAGGACATGGGAATTAGGTCATACTTGTAAAGGAGATGAAGATTCATCTGGATATTGATGGATTGATAAGACTTGGTAGGTGAAGATTTGGGATTTCAGACAATGAGGATTGCATGAGTGAAAACAGGAGAAATTTGGAGAAAATTTCTAGCCATATTGAGGGAATAGAGAGCAATGTCATTCAACTGAATCTGGTCATTTGTAGAAGGATAGGGAAAGAAAAGGCTGAAGAGCAAAAACATAAAAGATCTTCAACACAAAACTAAGGATTTTGAAACTAATTATTGGACAATGAAGAGCAATGATTTGGTTTTTGAGTAGAGACTGACATGACCTTGAAAAATTAATTTGCAGCAGAGTGCAGGATGGGCTGGAGGGGAGATAACCTGGATTCGTACAGATGCGTTACACGACTCACTACATTGCTTCTGGCCAAAACCTCCCCATTGCTTGCTGGGTCTCTCCTCTGTAACGATGTACAAAGCAACACTTTTCACATGCTCTTTTTCTGCTTTTTGAATCATGGAATCAATGCAACAGATTCCTTGAAGCCCAAGAACTTGTGCTCAAGTCAGTATGGAACCAGCCAAAAGTGGCACCATAGTTTTTTGTATGCCACATGAACTGTACTAAAAATAGGGGATGCTTGTAGTTTTAATAGGAATTGTACGGGTTAAGAAAACCTGAAGATACCTTCTAAATCCTAGTGGTAGCATTATACTCTTTTGAAGGACTTTGAAAGAATTTGATGACTTCCTTTTGGTATTTGAAGGTGAGAGGGTATGGGATCTAGTTCCATCTGTCTGGTTTTAGTTGCTTTTCTTATACAAAAGTGGAGAAGAGTGGTCTTGGTGTGCAGCACTGGCTCTTGATTCCATTGTTGGTGGCCTTGCCTTGTTAGGAATATCTTTATTCTCTCCTCTCTATGACTGCTCTTTTGCTTCCTTTTTAAAGATTCTTTCCCCAATTTTTCTTCTTTGTCATTTTTCATTTTTTTCTTCTGACACTCTCTTCTTTAGGTCTGTGCAGAAGGGTCACCATGACCCTTTTCCTTGGGAAAGAAAGGGGTGGAGGTTATTTGTTGGTTATTGTCGAGTGCGGAGATATTTTCTTTTTAGTTAAATTATATCTGTGTCATCCCAAGTGCCTTGTACAGTGCTAAGAAATGGCCAGTTCCCAAAAAATGATTTTTGAAAGAAAATACAACCCACAACATCTGACATATTTAGATGCTTAATGATGGAGGTTGACCCTACTTGGATTTTTCAGGTTAGTCATGATTTCAAATATTCTATTCTACTGTTTTGTAAAGTGCCCTTATACTATAAAACCACGTCTTGATTTGGGTTTGAAAATATGCTCACCATACCCATGAAAAGTAAACATGAATCTGTACCCCAAACATAATACATATTGAAAAGAGAACATTCTTTGGGTATTTTACATACTCCTCTTGAAAAAAGGCCAACTTGAAAAAAAATAGAAGAAAGAAACAAAAATTGAGTGGCAGTGAGGAGGAGGTGGTGGGTAGAGAGTTGGCAGGTTTTGTTTAGCTCCGGTAGAAGCCTCTCTCTGGAACAATTTAGCCAGCGTTTTCATTGGCAGGCCTCAGCAGAGCCATTAGAGCTATTAAACGAGTGTATTGTTTTGAGTTTTCTTTGGCCCAGTCTCCTCTATTATTTAGGGAAACAGAATTGCACGGTCTCAGGGAAGAGAGAAGACTGAATGCCAGCTAATCGAACCCTCCTTCATGGCGTGCCGTGGACGAACAGTCTGGAGAGCTGGGGATTGCTGAGAATTCCTAGCCCCTACAAATTCCCAAGTGCCAAGTGCAATACTGGATCTGATCAGGATTCTTGGATATTTTTTTTCACTTTCTGGTTAAAAAGTAATCAAAGTCTTGTGAAAGTTCCTCTAATAAATTATACAGCGGCCTTTTTATATCTGGCAGTGAGGCCTTTTTAGAATGTCTGCTCAGGAGTACAGGGCCCTGATCTGGAACACCCAATCTCTCTGGCCTAAAAATAAACTTGGGTTTTAAGAAATTGTGTGTGTGTGTGTGTGTGTGTGTGTGCATATGCATGTGAGTGTGTGAGCATGTGGGGGAGGGATGGGGGAGACCAATGGAGAATGCTGAATGTTGAAAATACTTTGTTAATAGATCCTGGAGTTGGAAATGCTGACTTTTTGCTAAAGGATGAGGCTAAACAGATGACCTATCCATCCTCCTTTTAAGCTTGTCAAGAGTGTCTTTGGGAGAAATACCAGGTGAAAAAAAGTAAAATGAACTCACTCAGTCCTTTCTCTAGGTCTCTATTTTCTTTGTTAGTTATTGTTGGTTGACCCCTCTTTTGGTTTCAAATAGTGGAGTAGAGTGAGAAGAATAGAGACAAAGTAGCCCAAACTCTGCTGAGGGAGAGTTCTCTAACGTGGAGAAGCGTTGCCCCACTTACCTTCAGGTGCAGGGCCTGATATGCTCGTTACCTTGTGTGTGCTGGCCTTTTAATCGTGAGGTTGCTTTTGTTATACTGCCTAAAAAGACTTCGTGGTGTAGGGTGAGTATTCTAAGGTTTAATTTGCTGTTTTAATCTTTAAAAATTGAATTTCTCCTCCGAAATAATACATTCTCCTGGTGAATTTTCAAACAGTAAAGAAAAAATCATAAGTTCTGTCTTTGTTCCATTTTCCCTGCTTGCTTTCTTCCACCTTTCCACAACTTTTGAAAACAAGCCTGATTCTGAGTTTGCGAAAATATGCTCCTTTGGCTTTGAAATAGGCATTATTTGGAAAAAAAATAAAAAGTGTGCCATTTTCAAAAGCATTCAAAGAATGCTGAATAGAATAACATTTGCTTTCTATGTACTTGGTATTTTGCCATGCACTTTACATATATTATTTCATTTAACCTGTGTGGCAGTTTTAAGAGGCAGGTACTCTTATTATCCTCACTTTTTAGATTATTTTCTGTTCCGTTTTTTAAATAACCGCAATCATTTTTCAAATCATGAAATCCAGGCTTAGTGATATTATATAACGCTCCAAATCATACAAGAAAATGGCAAAACCCAAGTTAACCTGGGCCATCTTAATTCAGAGCTACAATTTTTATTACTACTCATGCCATCCCCTAGGAATTTAAACAGAATTTAGGTTTATTTAGTTGAGGAGGTCTCAGAATATTTAATAATCTGCATTTAGAATAAAGCAGGGAGTACATTCCTCTTTCTCTCTCTTATTATGGAATTGTTTTGTGGAAACTACTTAAGGAGCCTTTGCTTCTCTTGAGACTCTATTGAGTCAGAATCATCATGTTGGTCGTAAGGGCTTCTTGGTAATAGAGGTGTTACTGAGACTTATACCAGTGTTTGCAGGAGCAGTGACATAAGTCAGGAAGGTCTAAGTTGGTATGTGCAATTTTGCATCAAAGTCAGCTCAAATATCCTCATTACTCCTAAAGAGGCCACTTGACTCTATAACCAAATTGTTACTTGTCTCTATAAATAAACTTAGATAAAATGGTGAGGCAGAAAGATTCATGCTCTCAGAATTTCTTTTTTATTCCATGCTCCAGTGAAAGCTAATGCTCCACTTTTCTGGGCAGTGCCCAAGCTGTTCTTTCTCTTACAGAAATGCCACTGAATGAGATGGAAAAGTTTTGCCCCAAAGAGTAAATGGCTGAGAAAGGCACAATTATGAGTTTTCTGTGGTTTATTATAGCTTAAGAAACAATGATTGTCAAGGATACTTGACTGCATATCTAGTTGAACAAAATAAATTTGTATGGGTCAGAAAACATAATCGTGTAATATCAGAGCTCAAGATTCAAAGGGATAGCATGTCCCAATTTGGTAAGTTATTGCGTGTTATATGCATACAAAAACAATGGAAACAAATATATCAAAAGACCATAGTAGTTATCTCTGAAGAATTAGAATTTTGGTGCTGTATAATTTTTTTGTAATTCTTTTTTGCATTCTGAATTATCTTAACATGTATGTAGTAGGTGTTATATGCAAACAATGCTAAGTGAAATAAGTCAAGCAGAGAAAGACAATTATCATTTGGTTTCACTCATTTATGGACCGTAAGAAGTAGGAAGATCGGTAGGAGAAGAAAGGGAAGAAGAAAGGGGGGGTAAACAGAAGGGGGAATGAACCATGAGAGACTAGGGACTCTGGGAAACAAACTGAGGGCCTCAGAGGGGAGGGGGTGGGGGATTGGGATAGGCTGGTGATGGGTATTAAGGAGGGCACATATTGCATGGTGCACTGGGTGTTATACGCAAGTAATGAATCATGGAACTTTACATCAAAAACTAGGGATGTACTGTATGGTGACTAACATAATAAAAAATTATTATAAAAAACAATGAATCATGGGACACTACGTCAAAAACTAATGAAATACTGTATGGTAACTAACATAACATAAAAAGCCAATTATATCTTCAAAAATAAAATAAAAAATAAATTGTTAAAAAAAAAAGGAATAACACAAGCCAAAGGAGAGATGCAGTAAACACCATGGTTGGGTGTGGGTGGGGAACTATAAGTGGTTTGATGTTGTTGGAACATGAGCCAGAGGGTTACAGGAGATGAGGTGGTTGTAAGCAAGGTAAGAGTTTGGACAGATTCATGGCTTAGATGGGTAAGTCCAGTAACTATGTGGATAACAGCTTGGGGAAGGTAAAACTATAGTCAAGAAAACAAAAGACCTCTGCTATAGTTTGGGCAAGAGATAATGAGGGCCCATGACAGTGACATTAGAGCTAAGGGGTTGAAATTGAAAATAATTAATAGGTCAGTTAGGTAAGTCTCAGTGACCGAGTGGATATTAGAGGTGAGAATGAATATGGGGGAGAAAGGATTACTCTCAGGTTTCTGCCTAGGTGAAAAGGAATAGAAAATGTAGCTCTGAGATCCCATCAAGACATTTGGAGCCATATATGGGAAGTATTGTCTTACCTCTAATCTTCATAGAACCATGGCTATGACACTCCCTTCTTTTTGAGAGTGAAGGGATCCAGTCACAGGATAATTAAGAGATTTGGTTCACATATTGGTCTGAAAATGTGTTGCCTTTCTTGTGTGTCGGCTTTTCTTATGTGAGTATAAAAAATGTAATAGACCTCACTGAATCAAAAAATAACAATAGCAAAAAATAGCTACTATTTATTCTGCTCTTCTGATGGGTAGCCACTATGCTAAGTGCTTTGCGCAGTTGCCATTTTACTTTCACACAGTCATTAGAGTTAATTATTACTTTATGCTACAGATGAGAAAACAGAGGGTGAATCATGTGTCCAGGGTCACAGAACAAGTAAGTGGTAGAGCTGGGCCCTAAGGTCATGTCTACCTGAATTCAGATTCATGTTTTAGAAGCATATTTCAGTACAGAATAGGAGTTGACAAACTTTTTCTGTTAAATGGCTAGATAGTAAATATTTTAAGCTTTGGGGCCATGCATGGTCTTTCTTGCATTTTCTTCTCTTTTTTCTTTTTTTTACAACTCTTTAAAAACGTAAAAGCCATTATTAGTTCACAGGTCATACAAAAACTAGCCGCGGACTGGAATTGTTCTCTAGTCCATAGTTGCAGATTCATGGTCTGGAGTACACACACACATACGCATACACACACACACACACACACACACACACACCTTTAAGAAGACGCTGGTGGTGAAAGGGTCATGTAGAGATGCTGGAGTGGAAGAAGAAAAATGGAGAAATCGCTTAGCTCTAGGTTTCCTGGGGAAAGGGAAATCCAGCTGGAATAGAATATCCATGGTAAACAGAGGGAGACCACAAGAGTGTGAGTCATTGCTAGGCCGTAGTCTGCGTGTGATCAGTCTGCCAACAAATGATCCTCAGATGGCTTCAAAGCATTAATGTCCGTGGTGGAAGAGGGAGAGAGAATGAGGAGAGAAAGTGTGCTCTGTAGATAAAATATTGGACCTGTCCATCTAGAAAAGGCAGCACAATAGAGTAGCTGAAAAGGTGTGTCTTCCTGGGCCTCAACTCTCAGAGGAGAGGAGAGGACGAGGGACAAGCCGACTGGGGAGTGGAGAAAGGAGGGGAAAAGAGACTGCCTCTGTGTATATACACGAAATTCTCTTTCCTCAGTCAGATGGACAGGTGGACAACTGCAGTGGTTGCTATGGTCTGGCAACTTTCTGAAATCAAAGTTTACAGGTGATAATGCAAAAAAAGAAAAAGAAAAAAGAAACAAAGAAAAATTCTCCCATCAGGAGCCTCTTCATCAGGAGGCATGTATACTGACATCCGACTGGAGTCTGTGGTCTTATGAGAACTTACCGAGTGAGAAAGTAGAACTGGGAGCCCACTGTCTCTTGACGCGTGATGACCCTTGGCTGTAGATTCATGCAACCTCTGGGGAAGTTATGAGCACCATCAGAGGGGCCCAGAACACTTTGCTGCATTTGGAACTTCCTATTCTGTCCCTCCTTACAACCAATAACACTTGTCCCAGAGTCTGTGAATGACAGGATATTTTTTAAATGCTTATTTTATTATCTAGCTGCCTTGTGCACTTAATTGTTATATCGAAAGAAGTCAAATGTGATACAGAAGTGGCTGTTTTCTGCATTACAATGTGTATATCCCACAGTGGCATTTATTTCAATTCCTTTCAGGGACTTGATATTGAGAAATATTTCAGCCATCATTAGAAGCAGTACTGGACCATAGCTAGAGAAAGAGCTCTGGAATCAGAAGAATCTTTGGTGAAGTTTCAGCTTTCCCCCAGTCACCAGCATAATGCCATTAGTGCTAAGCTGGAGGGACACAGAGTGCTCAGGTAGTACCTAGGCCAGGAACCAACTCTGGACTCAGCAGTTGGGATGGATACTAGGGAAACCTTCCTGGAAGAGGTGATATCTATACTAATTTTTGATAATGGGTAGTTATTAGCAAAAAAAAAAATACACAGAAAAAGAGAATTCTAGGCAGAAGAAATATTTGTGCAATTTCATGAAACCAAGAGAGAACATAACACAGGTGCAGAGCTATGAGTACTTTGGGAATTTGGAAAAACAGTATTAAGAGAAATAATGGCCAGAGATGAAGCCAGACAGGAAGCAAGGGGCCAGATCATGAAAGGCTTTGAAAGTGTATCAAGGCATTTGGATTTTGTCACAAACACACTGAACACCACTGGAGTGTTTTAAGCAGGGGAATGGTTTGCTCGGATTTCCATAAGGAAAATGGGAGAAGATAGGGGAAGACTGGAGATTGGCTAGCAGTAAAGATTTTGCTCATAAAACCACAAGAGAAACTATGTTGGCTTCAAGCAATGACATGGACAGCGTGTGGGAGAGATTAGAACTTACTGGACTTGGTGATTGATTGGATGTGAAATTGGAGAAGAGTTTAGGATAACTCCCATGTAGCGTTCTGTGTTGGATATGGAGTAATGGTGAGACTTGTCTCCATGATGGGGAAATGCAAGAAGTGGAAATTAAAAGGGAGGGTGAGTTGAGTTTTAGACTTGTTGAGTGTGAGGTCTCCAAGGGACATTTAGGGGATGATATTCATTAGACAATATGATATATTTACCTGGGGCTGAGGAGACAAATCTAAGCTAGAGATACATTTTGGAATTATCACTGAAGAAAAAGCTGCAGAAGTGAATGTGTGCACCCTAGGGGGATATAGAGAGTGAGAAGTAAAAAAAACAGAGGATGGGCCCAGGGGAAACAGTGCCTAGGAGAGAGGGAGAGAAAGAAGGACCCATGAAAGTATGAGAAGGAGGGCCCAGAGAGTTGAAAGTAAACTAGATGAGTGTTTACCTACCAAAGGCAACTGAGAGGAAGTCTCAAGAAGAAAGTGGTAAACGATGTCACCTGCCTCAGAGAGGTCAAGAAAGTAAGGATAGAATGGTGTCCACTGGATAGAGACACTGGAAGGTTATTGGTGACCTTGCAGATGACAATTTTACAAAGAATGTAAAGGATGAAAGCAGAACATCTTTAAGTCCAATTTATAATTAACAGAATTTATTCTTATATAACATTTATAAATTCCACATCTAGGGAAGAATCACCAACTTTGTAATCATTAGTAGCAATAGAAATGTTCCTCTTTTCCCTTCTCCTTAGTTACTTGTAAGTAGGAATTATAAATAACTATATTTGGAACAAAGGTGAGCATGGGAGTATTTGTTCATAGACCCCATCTAAATAATCCCCCTATATCCCCCTAGTAAGTGGTCTCCTATTCTCTGTTCTTCCACAGTGAGTATTTCATACCTTCTAAGTCTTCTCAAATTTCTGAACTCATCACTTCACCTTCTCCTTTAGTAGGAAAGCAGCATAAACTAGAGAAGTGGTCTCTCAGTGTAATGCCATCAATCCTCAAAACCACTTGTGTTTTTACCTTCCTTCCCTCCTCCTTTTCTATCGCATGGGCATATGCTCCTCTCCATCTTTCAGGAGATTCCCAAGAAGTGGTGCCTCTGACAGGAATTTTGGTATTTGTGATTTACAGAGGGTTTCTTTTAGAAGAAAGGGTGAGAGAAATAGGATAAGGCAGGGCAAGGGGCTAAGCAAGCCTTTGGCCTCAGCTAGAGTCTAACCTCAGCCCAACAGGGAGCTCTGGAACATGAACCACACCATGGATTTGGACCCATCTTGGGGCAAAGAGCTGGCCTTTTGCACTCTTCTGTCAGTCAGTCATTGTCTGGGAGCTGAACCTGGGAGGAGGCAAGCGTAATCTCCTGTGAGGCAGCTCCTGTTTGGCTAAGGGGAATTCTCTATCTAGGCTGTTAACAGTCAGTACTCAAAGCAGCTAGATGGTTGGGGGTACCTGCTTGGGTGGGGTGCCAACAGTATCCACCACACTCCTTTGTAAGGTTGGCTTCTGCATTTGATTCTCTTAACTATTTCTTTCTTCATTTTTTCTCTCCTTAGTGGCATCTTCCTATTAAACTAATTTAATAATGCTTAATTTCCTATCACAGAAACTTTCTATCCTCCTCTACATTCTCACGCTCTTCCTTCACTGCTGAGATTCTTGCCCATTATCTTTTCTTCCTTAAGACCCACTCACTCACCAATCCACTGCAGTCTGGTTTCTGCCTCTGCTAGTTTTCTGAAATTGGTTTTGTCCAAGTTACCAACCTTTTTTTTTTTTTTGCCGTTTATACTTCTGATGGAAGCTTTTCTGTTCTTCTCTTACTTCAATCTCCAGGAACATTTGGGTTGATCTTCTCCTTTGGCTTTGGAGATAGTAACTCTCCTGGATTTCTTCCTACCACTTTGTCCCTGCCTCTCAGACCTCCTTGCCAATTTCTTTTCCTCTGCCTACTCCTTAAAGTTACTGTTCCTCAGGTTCTGGTCTTATGACTTCTCTTCTCACTCTGTACACCTTTTCCTGGGCCAGATTGAGGCTTTTGAGACCCTCAAATAATATCATGTCTTCAATGTCCTGTCATATGTAATTCAAAAGTAAACATTTGTATTTTTAAACAAAGCAAAATTAATATTGTCTCTATCTAGACTTTCAGATTGCACAATTCTGGATATGGTTTTGAAAATGAACTTGCTCTCTCTCTCTTTTTCTCTCTCTCTCCTGGTTCCCTAAGCACATGTTGTGTTGAGTATACCTATTAGGAAGTCAGTAAAGCACTACCTCATTCATTCCAGACTTTTCATTATCATCTATATGTTAATGCTTTTGGAATTCATATACTCCTCAGGTCTAAAGCACCATATACACTTGTCTAATAAGCATCTCTAATTTGATTATCACAGATGACTTCAAACTGCCACGCAGACTTGTTCCACCTCCTACTTCCTAATGCTCTTCAGTGAATTGCACTACCCAGTTACTCAATTTTAAAACCCAGAAATCATTTGGAATCTTCCTGTTCGTCACCCTACCTCATCCAATTAATCACCAATTTCTGTTGGCTCTATCCCTATATCTTTCAAATCCATCCACAGGCTTCTCTACCTCTATAGTTTTGCCTTCCTTGAATCCATTCTCAACACTTTCTCAAGACCAATCTTTCTAAAAGGAAAATTTAATCATGTTCTTTCCTTGCTTTAAAGAACTCTAAACTTCTTACCATGGGTTGCAGCGCCTCTCAGGATCTGGTTGCTGTTACTAGGTTCAGCATCAGTGTTTCTACTTCTCTCCAACTCTTATGAATTCCTCCCCCCCTCTTCCCCAGGCCACGTGGCCTTGTATCCACGGCTGCCTCTTCCTCCTATGCCACTCCCTGCCCAGGATATCTCCTTCTTGTCTGCCAGGCCTCTTGCTGTAGATGCCAGTTCTGAGAAGACCTACCTAGCACCTCAGGTCTTAGTCAGCTGCTTCTGTCTGTAGACTCTCTCTATACCTTTTACTTTCTCTGCAAGAGTCCCTGCTGAGTCACAGTGTGATGGCCCATTTCTTTGTCTTCTCTGCTGTCAGGCCACAAACTCCATAGGGGTAGGAATGTTATCTGGGCTGCTTCAGCATTGTGCCCTGGTCGTTCAGCACTGAGCCTGAGACTTGGAAGGTGTTCAGTAAATGCTGTCTGAACTAACGAGTGTGTCGTCCTGCCTTCCAGAGTCAAAGTGTGAAGGATTTTCAATCATCATAATCCTGTTATTATAAGATTCATTCACCTTCCCCACTAGTCAATAGAATAGAAAGTTAAGAATTCAGTTTGGTGTGTGTGTATCCTCAGAAAGAACTGACTTCTGTGGTGTTGGTGTGTGACATATTACAGGAGGAATGATTTGCTTGAAAATAGGATTTGAAGGAAACCTTTTAAAATGTTCTAAAGCAATGGAAGAAGGAGCTTTAAGAAGAAGAGAAAAGAAACATAGCAGAATGACTAAAATACTGGATGACTTCATGAATTTTTACCGTTAGTTGAAACACATTGTGTCCACTCCAGTTATCCACAAGGACCACTCCTCCCGGGAACAGCTTCCTATTTTTAAATCCTGTGTAATGCCTGTGGAATTACATTGCCCATTCCTGCCCAGACCCAGAGAGTTTATTGTTACACACTATTTTTGCCAAGAACCTGCTCTGTCTTTAGTCACCAGCAAAGAGTTGTCAAAGAGCATATTTTTGTCTTTGGGCTTTGTCTTTGGGCGTATTTTTGTCTCTAGCTCTCTATTGGAGGCAGCAGGTCTTACACGTTACTCTTTGAAGTTTGGCTTTTTCAGAGGTAACTAGACCCCTGTGGAAGGGTCCTCAGCAGGGCAATATTGGCAAACTTGTGAGGGGGGGGGAAGAATAGAGTGTTCTTTGGTTCATCTTCTAATTACAATCCATCTTTACCATTGATATATTCAACTAATTCAACTAATATTAAATGAGCACTTGATAATATGCAAGATGATATACTAAGTTGCTCTCACACTGGGAAAGACATGGTACTTGACTTCTGGGAACTTTGTCTAGATAATGAAATAAAGAATGCTCTATAATATTGAAACAAAGAAGGCTCTATTTTGTAAATGCTATTTTTTTCTTAACAGACCTATACCAATACAAATATATGATATTATCAGTATTTTCAAATGTTTTATTGTTGAATTAATAATACATTGTTCAAAGTCCCACCAGTTTCTCCCCCACCCCTAGACTAAACTGCACCCAAGCAATAACTTTTGGAAATCTCATGTAAATTTTACAACCCCATCTCAGCATGTGCTGAGGAAGTGTGCATTTACTTTAAAATTTTATTTAATAAAACATTACTCATTAAAAAAGAATGCTATATTATATATATCTATATCTATCAATACAGGAGAATACAAAGAAGAAAAAATTAGTTTAAATCTCACTACCTATTTCATCCCTTCTAATATCTAGACTGACATGTATGTGGTTTTAAATAAATAGAATTATATTACACTTCTTGTCACACAGCTTGCTTCTTCAATCAATACTAGATTAGGGGCACTTTTCTATATAGATCTATACATATCTAGATCCTTTTTGATGCATTCATGGAATGAATATTATATACTTTTAATTCATCTTGTCAGATCCATGGTAATGGAAATTTACATGATCTCTATTTTGTTATTATACTCTTGTTTGTTATTATACTAGTCTATTAGCATAATATACCATGGTGTTATATTATCATGTTCTACTTTTTTATGTTGCTATTATACTGTTCTTGTTCTTGCATATGTGAAACTCATACAAATACCTTCTTAAGTTAAATATCTGGAGGTAGGATTTCAACTGTTGGCAAATACTGCCAAAGCAGGCTTACATATTATAATTGCTGTTGTGTGTTATAGACTAGACTGAATGAGGTAGTGATTCAGAGTTAGGGGCTCATTTTGGGCTGGGGTAACCAGTGTGGGTTTTACAGAAGCGAGATAGAAAAGGGGACTTGGATGTCAGTTACAATTTTGATAATTGTATATGTAAGGAGAGAACCTTATAATCAGAGCAGGGAGGCAAAAAAGGCAAATCAGAAGCATGGGTGGCATCAGTAGGTCAATCAATGTAGCTCAATCAATGACGTAGTGATGCTAGTGTAAGCCCGGAGGGTAGGGGGTAGGCTGGGGTCCAATTACTGGGCTTTGAGTGGCAATTTAAAGGATTTTAAAGGACTGTTGTGAAGGCCACAGAGAACGAAGAGTAAGCAGAGAGTAAGCTTTGATGTTGTGCAGGGAGGACCGGAGTTGGATATTAGAGGAGAAAAATAAGAAGACATTTTAGTACATGGCAAATAAAGTAAAAAAGATCTATTCCATCCAGACAGTGACTGTGGCAAGGGAATATGGCAATGAGTGGAATTATGATAGCATGAACAGAAGAGAAAATTAAATTAGGACTGGGTCATCTGGGGCAGGTGAAAGGATTAAATCAGTGAGGTCCATATCCTGTAGATTTGCAGTGATGAGGGCTGTATTAGTTTCCTTGCGCTGACATTACAGAGTATCCCACACTGTGTGGCTTAAACAGCAGAAATGCATTGTCTCACAACAGTTCTAGAGGCTGGAGGTCTGAGATCAAGGTGTTAGCAGGATGGGTTCCTTCTGAAGGCTGTGAGGGAAAATCGATTCCAGGCCTCTCTCCCAGTTTCTGGTAGCCCCAGGGATTCCTTGGTTTATAAGCTGCATTTTCCCACAGAGGGTCTTCCTTCTAGGTCCAGATTTCTGCTTTTTATAAGGACACAATCATATTGGATTAAGGCCCACCCTAATGATCTAATCTTAATTCGATCATCTGCAAAGACCATATTTCCCAATAAAGTCCCATTCGCAGGTACTGGTTAGGACTCCAGTGTCTTTTGGGGACACACAAGTCAGCCCACAACAGGGGCTATCCTGGTAGAAATAGTCAAAAGTGTAAGAAAATCAGAGCACCTGGGTGTCTCAGTTGGTAAAACGTGTGCCTTCCACTGAGGTCATGATCCCAGGGTCCTGGAATCAAGCCCTTCATCAGGCCCCTGCTCAGCAGAGGCGTCTGCTTCTATCTCTCCTTCCCTCCCCACCCCCTCCGCTCATGCTCTTTCACTCACTCCCTCTCTTAAGTAAAAATAAATGAAATCTTTTTTAAAAAGTGTGAGAAAATTGAAAAGAGGGAGATACAGATGTAGACCTCAATTGTATTAAGATAATCATTGAGACAATGAGAATGCATTAGGTTTCAACATTGTGACAATTCACAGTTGTAAGGGGTAGTTTGATTTTGTTTTCTGTTTAACATAAGACTTACCCCTTCAACATCTTCGCAAAGTGATCTTTTAGCTTTTGCTTAGATATTCTAGTGATAGGGAATTCTTTTTTTAACAGTTAAAATTTATTAAGTTTTTAAAATATATTGAGGCAAAAGATCCCTCCTCATTATTTTATTCTTTGGCTCTAATTCTTTCCTCTGGACCTATACAGAGCAAGGACCTTATATATCAATGGGTTGCAAATCTGGTGGGTTGCCCCACCAGCCCTGCCTTTTAGATTAGATATGCCCCATTTCTTCCGCCATTCTTCATATGGCATCATTGTCAGATCTCCCTCCTTTTTAGTCTCCCTCTTCTGGACATGTCGAAGGTTCCAGTGTACTTGGAGAAGGATAGACTAAAAGCACAGGTCTGTTCACGGCAGTGCACTGTCTTTGTGCCTAGCACTGAATCTTAGGTGTCTACACATTTTCCCTCAAGGAATGATGGAATATTGTTGGCAACTGAAATCTACAGGCATTTTTTTCCCTATTAATTGGTACCAGGCCCAGTGTCCTCAATGCTGTATTTTAGCAATTGTGTTCTTTGTTTGAGTTTAACTTTGGATTTACATTTGAAACTTTTGAATTTTACCTTTTGAGTTTATCCCTGTAATTATTGCTCTGTGAGGCCTATTTGAGTCTTATTCTGCCACCCAGCATGTGGTCTCTCTTCAGTTAGTGTCATTTGTAAACTCGATAAACTTGTATGAATTCTTGCAAGACATTGATTATGTGATCCAGTGAAATGGGGGCAAATACAGACACCTCGGCCAAGATATTAAAAACTTCCCTTCAGGCAGTCCCCAAATTTGGTGTAAGTTGTTATGAACGCATAACTGTACACATTACTCCACCCTCCTTATAGAGATTTCATGAGTGATGTATCACTTGTCCTATTACATCAAGGTACATTTCTCTAAGGAATCATCTACTCTAGCAAATCCAGTAAATCACCCAATCAACAGGAAAAGAAGTGTGATTACCTGCGCATGATTTTTTTCCTAAGAAGCCCATGGTAGTTTCCATAATCAACTTTGTCTTACCTAAGTAGTAAAAATTTGCCTATTTAATAAGACATTAGAAATATTTCTGGGAGTTGACACTGAGCTCACTGATCTGTAGTTTCCAAATCTCACCTTCTTCTAAAGGAACTTGAAATACCTTTCAGTCTTTGGCCATCTTGCACCTCTCCATCACCCATAAAGATTCATTGGTATGTAACTGCCCAAAAATGTCCTTTGGGGGATTTTAGAGTAGAAGTCTAATGATTCCAGAGACTAATTCATTCAAAAACAATTCTTGCACTATTTCTTCCATCAAGTAGGACTTCTAGTTTCTTTTGGTCATGTGTTTATCTTTGGCTTGACTATATCTTTCCTGACTTTTCTGCCCTGAGACCCAAAATCAAATGTGGAAAACACAGCTGGAATATCATCTCTGGATCATTTAATATTTAGTTGAAAAAAACAAACAAACAAACAAACTGCAAAGCATCGTTACCATTTTAACTAAGAAGGATTAAATATGGGAATTTTGTTGCTTATAAAGATTTTATAGAAGGGCTGGAGTTGTAGGATTACGTTGGGCATCTGGGAATCTCTCTCAGAACAGCACTGAAGAACAGGCCTGCCAGTGGGGCTGCCCCCTACCCTTGCCACAGACAGGAAGCGGTGGTGGCGGGGGGATTCTGGGGTTCCCTGTAGAAGTGCTGGATTCAGGAACACACTGTGTGCTGCTCAGGAAACCACCGTTGCAGTCATGCTGTGCCCCCTAGATGCGCACCAGGAACAAGTGTTTGCCACCCAGCCTACGCTCCGCACCCTAATGCGGTGGCTAGAACGCTCTCACCCAGCCATGCTTGCAGGAGGAGAAAGAAAAAGCAGTAAGGTCTCCATCTCTCTGCCATCTTCCAACTAGTGCACAACTGATTGGCAGACTCTAAATCACATCCAGATCCCTAGGTACAAGAGAATTGGAAAAATGCAGAATTCAACCTTTCTGTCCTCCAGAATAGGAACACACTAGAAAGAGGGGAGAATAATCGGCGCAAACCAATTCACGGCCTCCGCCACAAAGTTCACAGAGCCTTATGAACATCTGGTTCTCCTACCCGATTTTTCACTTCATCCTCTGTTCTTCCATGTAATTTTTTAAAAAATTGTAATCCCAGTTTAGCTAACATACAGAGTTATGTTAGTTCCAGGTGTACAATATAGTGATTCAACAATTCTGTACGTTACTCAGGGCTCATCATGATAAGTGTCACTTGTGTGCACTGCTGTTACAGTGCCTGTCACCTTGCAGTACAATTATGCAAGACTGAATTTCTTGAAAACAAGAATCATATATTATGTATCTTTTTATTGCCAGGGCCCAACACAGTGACTCACAGATGCTAGGGAAACCAATTTAAGAACAGAAAAAAGGGGTGGCTCAGTTGGTTAAACGGCTGCCTTCGGCTCAGGTCATGATCTCAGGGTCCTGGGATCAAGTCCCGCATCAGGTTCCCTGCTCAGTGGGGAGCCTGCTTCTCCCTCTCCCTCTGCTGCTCCCCCCACTTGTGCTCTCTCTCTCTCTCTGTCAAATAAATAAATAAATAAATAAAATCTTAAAAAAAAAAAAAAAAAGAAAGGATGTGTGCTTTGGAGTTAGAAGAACTTGAGTTTAAAACTTGCCTCCAAAACTTACAAGCTGTGTGGTTTGGGGCAAGTGACTTTAATTCTGTAAACTTGAATTTCTTATTTGTAAAGTAAAATAAATACACTAACCTTACAGGATTGTTGTGAGCTTTCCATGAGAAAATATATATGAAGCATCTGTCATAAAGTTGGGACTCAATTAATTTTGATCACTATTATTAGGGCAAATGAATGATTGCCAGGTTAATGAATTATTGAATAGATTTGCCCTTTCACAGTTTTTTATCTTGACAGCAAGGCAGACATTGAAGAGTTCAGCTTTTTTTCCCTTCTGTGTCATCATACTCTCTTTCTACTTTTCTTAATGGAAATTTAAAAATTTATCATCTTTGCAGTGTTTTCATGTTTATGGTTGTCCTCAGCTTTATCTTTTTTGACCCCCTTTTTTTTTTACATGTTTATGCTATTCCTCTTCCCAAAATCTACATGTGATGTTTTAAAATTTTAGCTTTGCAGATAGTTCCTTTATCCAACCTGGTTCTTTTTGATGTTTCTTGGCTCCTTTCACCGTTATTGGGACAATCTAGAATTCAGTGCATTTTCAAAGTTTATATACTTCTGCTTCCAAAGGGCCATTTCACTCCTGAGAATCTTGCGGTAAGGAATCATTCCTCCCTTTTGGAACTCTCTTTCCCTGAAGCTCAAGTCCTTGTTTTTCCCAGCCTCCGCTGTTGCAAAAAGTAAAATGTAGTTTCTTTCATTGAAGGAGCTCCTCCACCCCATGTCACCAGATAGTTCTTTCCTATTAGTAAGAATTAAAATCACACTCTTAGATCTCTTTGTTGTTTCCTGAACTTTTGAGAGATATTATCAGGAAGTCAGGGAAAGTATTTATCAGAAGGGCTGCAATTGTTATTAGCAGAATTGGCCTTTTGGCAGAGTCTTTTTTTTTTTTTTTTTAAGATTTTATTTATTTACTCGACAGAGATAGAGACAGCCAGCGAGAGAGGGAACACAAGCAGGGGGAGTGGGAGAGGAAGAAGCAGGCTCACAGCGGAAGAGCCTGATGTGGGGCTGGATCCCATAACGCCGGGATCACGCCCTGAGCCGAAGGCAGACGCTTAACCGCTGTGCCACCCAGGCGCCCCTGGCCGAGTCTTATCTGAAGTTCTGGCACATCACTGTATTTTTATTTTGTGTCAATTCTGGAAACTCTTTTGGGAGGAATCAAAACTATCCCTTGCCTGACAAGGCCAGCTATAGTTTGTGCCTAGAAAAGAATTGTTATTTTATTTTCACTCCAAGCTTTTCATGGTGGGTTTACTTCAGGTTTTAGATTTAAGTTGTGTTTGCTTCTGTTTTGCACTGTGGTGTTGGCTCCATTTCATTTTAATTTTTTTCTTATAAGCAAGGTCTGCCCCTCCTGAGACATAATCCATGACTAGTTCCCCATCAGGTCTTTGAGATGATACTTGCTTTCCTATATTACGATATTTGAACTGTGTTGCCAGCTATGCAGTTCATCTGAGGCCATAGGTACTGTTATGACTAATATAAGGTTCGTTGAATGCTTATGTGTGGTTTTATAAATGCTATTTCATTTTTTCCTCCCAATAATTATATACAGTAGATGCTTCATTATTCCCATTCTAGATGAGGACACCGAGCTGTAGCAATGCTTGGTGCCTTGCCAATGTCACATGGCCAGTTAGTGGAAGAGGAGGGACTTAAGACCAAGTCATCCTGGCTTGGGAGCCTGTGTTCCTCAGGATAGTGACACACTGGCTACTTATGACCACTGGTTTGGTCATGTTCTCTTAATTCTACTGAGTACCTCTTCTGCTATGTTCTTCTCTTGCCTTATCTGGACGTAACAAGTTATGTGGGTATTTTCATGCTCATCTTCCAAACCAATATCAGGGTATGGCTCCCTTGTTAAGGTAGGCAAGCTACTGCCAAGAACTGAATGGTGGGAATTACTCTTTCCTCCCCTTGAGCCCATAATTCTATAATCACAGGACAGGGTTTCTCTCTCTCTCTCTTTTAAAGATTTATTTATTTATTTGACACAGAAAGAGAGAGAGCACAAGCAGGGGGAGCAGCAGGCAGAGGGAGAGGGGGGGGCTAGATCCCAGGACCCTGAGATCATGACCTGAGCCTAAGGCAGAGGCTCACAGGCTGAGCCACCCAGGTGCCCCAGGACAGGGTCTCTTAAAACAAATCCATTATTTTGTTACTATCTTCTGAAGCCGTATGTTCAATCTCCATATGTTCTTTTCTTTTCCAAAGATACTATATTTAAGTAAAAAAAGTTCTATTTATTTTCTGTTCTTGCTACAACAAGCTTACTGGCTGAAAACAACACAAAGATATTATCTTACAGTCCTGTGGATCAGAAGTTTGACATAAGTCTCACCAGGCTAATATCAAGGTGTTGTTAGGGCTGCATATCTTTCTGAAGGCTCTAGGGGAGAAGCCATTTGTTTGCTTTCTCCAGCTTCTACAGGCCACCCACATTCTTTGGCTTCCAGATGCCATCCTTCATCTTCAAAACCGGCAAGGTAGCATTTGTCTGACTCTGCTTCCATTGACACATCTCTTTCTTTGATTGTATGCTTTCTCTGCTTCTAAGGACTTGTGTAATTAGATTGGGCCCACTCAGGTAACCCAGAAAAATCTTCTCATCGTAAGGTCAGTACTTTTGATCACCTCTGCAAAGTCCCTTTTGCCATGTAAGTTAACAAACCCCAGGCTCCAGGGCATGGACATCTTTGGGAACATGATTCTGCCTACAACCAAAGATATTATGACACTGGACTTCAGACTGTTTTGATCTCTAGTTACTTCTTTTATTGCAGCCTCAAGCTCTTACAACACTTAAGCATTTCTAAAGATTTATTTATTTATTTGAGAGAGAGAAAGAGACACAGAGAGGGAGAATGATTAGGGGGAGGGGCAGAGGGAGAGAGGGAGAATCTCAAGCAGATTCCATGCTGAGCTCAGAGTCTGACACAGGGCTCGAGCCCATGACCCTATCAGGACCTGAGCCAAAATCAAGATTTGGACACTTAACTGACTGAGCTACCCAGGCACCCAACACTTACATATTTCTAAAGAATAATTCCATTTTTCTTCTAGTAGTGTTACTCATTCTCATATGAATTAGCAAAACTGAGTTAATGTTTTGGGTGTAGTAAGTTTTGTCAGGTTTTTCCTATTTGAATTTGAAGAAAAAATATATTCCCAGTTGCTAATGTCCTAGTTATGATGATATCTGGCCTCTTTTATGGCATTCAGAAGAGAAACAGTCATCATCATGGTGTCCTCCCTGGGGCAATTTAGGAGGTGGTTGAGTATATTGAGGAGAGTGGAGGAGAAAGGAGGGAGGAATGAGAGAGGAATCCTGGGTTTTCTACTTGTGTCATGGAGAGGATAATAGGAGTAGCACCAATTCAGAGAGGGAGACTGGAGAGGTAGCTGTGGGGAAAAAGACTGAGTTTAGTTTCAGAGATAAACCCAGTTCATATAGCCCTGTGGGCATGAATGAGGTCATATTACCATTAACAATCAAATTACATTAGTTCAATATATAACCAAAATCTTACCCTCATGCAGTCCCCTTTCTCTAGTATTTTTGGGAGTTCTAGGAGGGTATGCCTTAAAAATTCATGGCCACCAGGTTCTGTGGTTCTCCCACTGTTTGCAATTGAACACTGGCAATGGTGTTTACCTTCTCTACTAACATGCATCATTTCCAAATGATGCTTTTGCCCTCACTGTTTCTCTAGGGAAAAGCTAGCTTCCTGAGAGAGCTGGCTTCTAAAGTAACTCAAGGTTGTAAAACTCTCAGTACTAGAATGGTGCTGACATCCCTAAATTCTTTCCAGAAGTAGAGAGAGTATTCCCTGTCCTCAACTGGTGCTTCATTGTGTCATTAGGCCTTAAAGCATGGCTTGTGTATCCTGGGTTGCACTAATTTTATAAAAAGAGTGTTTTTTGGTTTTTCCTGAGGAGTTCAAAATCCAGTCTGTAAAATTAAGTAGGGGACAAATGCCACCGTGGTCCTTCCCTTGTCTTTGCCTTTTTATCTTTCCATGGATACAGATACATACTTCTTCTGTGTTTAGCCAAAACTCAACCCTCAACCCTTTCTGCATAGCTATCCATGTAAAAGATGTCCACAGATTCATTGGTTAGACCACTATTTCAGATTCACTGAAATTTCTTTTGTGCTCAGGTAGAACCACCCATCAGATTGACATTTTGACCTCAAGATTTATGCGTATGATCTAAGTGGAGATGTCCTGCCATAAAAGAGAAACAAGAAGCTACTCTATAGTTATACACACACACACACACACACACACACACACACACACACACCATAGATATATCTCATATGTGTGTGTGTGTGTGTGTGTGTGTGTGTATGTTATCCAAAGACTGATTGTGCTTCAAAGTTTAGGAGTAGAAGAGTTTCCAATAGTGAACAAGGAGCATGACAAAAGAATGTACCAGAAACAAGACCACAGAATCCTGGGGAATAACTTTTAAGGATTAGAAGGGGTAAGAGGAATCCTTTTGAGAGTGGTCTCAAAAGCGAGAATACAACCAGAAAAGAACATTGCAAAAAAAAAGCAGAGGAAGTAGAGAACTTTAAGAAGCAGGAAGCAACTAAATATAAAGAATTCCCATAAGAAGGTGACTGAATTTTTTTCATTTTTGTAGGGAGGGACAATTTGGAGGTCACCGACAATTTTAACTAAAGCAGTTTTGGTAATGTGACGCCGATGAACGCCTGGTTACCATGGGATTAGGGGGTTCATGGAAAAAAGAAATGAATAGGAGATCAGGAAATTATTCTTTCAAGAAGTTTGAATTGAAAAGGGAGAAGGAAAAAGAGAGGGTGTTAGCTATGCTTTGCTCAGAAACTTCATCCTGTGGGACCAGAGATAAGAACATAAAAATAGGTAAGGAATTGAATGTGTGTGTGTGTGTGTGTGTGTGTGTGTGTGTGTGTGTGTGTGTGTGTGTGTGTTAGAGTCTGTGGTGAATGGCTTCAGTTTCATCACTGAAGAGGGAGGCATGATCATTTACTAAGAGTCAGGGGAATAAGAGATTGAGGTTGGTGGGAGAGGAGGAGCGAGAGAATGGTGATCTCAAATCATTCCTGGAGAGGAGGTGACCATAAACAAGTAAAAGTATAGACAAGTAGAATTAAAGATTTACAGGAGATCAGGAATAAAAACCAGTCTGACCATGAATATGAGGTGTGGGGGCAATTGGAGGTAAGGAAGTTAAAAAGAAGACTGTTTTCAGTGATGTTTCACATAGATGTTGAAATTTCCCAAGTAATGGATGATAGGAGGTGGGGAAGTAAAAGGCTGTGGGCAAGGTGCCGAATGCTTGTTGTATAGGAACTAACCAGGAGGTGGGAAAATAAAAAGACTAAAGTGTATGGTGAGGTAGTAGAGTTCTAGGCACCTAAGAGCAGGAGGAATTTGAGAGAAGGAGAAAAACTAAGTTTTTAGAGTTGCACTGGGCATAGGGAGAGCACTAGTTGGTACTCTGCAGACTGATAAGCCCCATGTGAACAGGTGTACACTTTATAATAGGCAGGGCATTCTACATATAAAGCAGACACACTGATATCTAAATTTTCCCCATTTTAGATTAAGGAAAAATCTAGAAAAAAGTCTTTGTTTCCAACAAAATAAGGTTTTCTTCTATCAGTTCAATTAATGACTGTTTCCAACTGTCTCGAGCTTTTTAAAATGTATTCTCCTTCTTATACTTGCTGACTTCTGTCTACATATATCTCTGTGGAGTGCAGGAGTTAGAGCAACCACACCCAGTTTGCCACCAGCATGACATAAATACTCTCATCTGGAAGGGTAATTTATGGCTGGAGAGAGGGTTGGGCAAAGAAGAAAAAGGGAGATGAGTAGAACCAGCTAATGAGGTTGGTGGTGGAGGAGGAGGCCTCTTGGAGGGTGCTCAAGGGAAATTAGTGGAACTGCTGGGTTGAGGGAGGACAGAGGATGGCAGCCAAGACTGGTAAATGGCAGATGGAGAAGCCAGTAACACACAGATAGCCCAAGTAAACCATGCCAGGAACTGGGGGATTTGGGGAAAGTGAGGGAGGAGAAAAGAGAGAAAACTGTCAAGTTACCAACTCCCAATTTTAATGGGAACTCTGGAATAGGAACAGAGAAAGGGTGTGACTTGTCTTCCTTGGTATCCTGAGTTGTGTGTAGGCTCAGTCTCTGATTCTCTCTGCCCTTATTTGTCCTTTCCATTCCTTTCCTTTCCTTTCCTTTCCTTTCCTTTCCTTTCCTTTCCTTTCCTTTCCTTTCCTTTTCTTCTCTCTTTTCCCATTCACCCTCTCTCTGCTCCATTCTTCTGGCCTACATCTCCATGTTGAAGAATTACTTGATGTCATCACAGCTCCAAACCATCAATTTGTCAATACAGGAAATTGTACTTATTTTTAATAAAGGAGAAAGGGAAAGAAAATGTGACTAATATCCAGGGAAAACCAGGCAACAGTCCAGAAAACATTGTGTCTCCAGGAAAGCAGCAGAAGGAATATCCCTCTGATCACATCTGACATCACCTCATGGAATTTGGATGATTTCTTGGGGCTTAGAACTATTTTTCCAAGATATTATAAGTCAAAATGAAAAAGTATTTTTAAATCTCTTTTCTCTCAAGTATCTTTGATTCTAAAGCAGAATCTTTTTTGTTTCTTAAGTTGTATTCCCCTTTCTGGTTCTGTTCCAAAGAATACAAAAACAATCTTCCTTGGGATCTCTATTTCTTGGGTTCTCCTTGCCAGTATATCCTACATGTGGATTAAATAGATTGCGTCAACAGTGTGGTTGGGAGGCAGAGCAAGCAATAGAAGAAGGGTCATGCTGTCCTAACATGAGCTTCTGGATTTCAGCTTGTCTATCAGCACAGCAACAATGAAGCATGATCTATAAAGGAAATTTCCAACTAATGTTGAGGGAGCTGTCTGCCTAGTTTAAGCTGTGATAGGAATATTCCCCTTTTTGAGTGGCAGACTGTGGTCACTATGGGAAGCATCCAGTGAATCCAAAGGGCCACTGAGCTCTGCTTCAGTTGTTCGTTCTTAAAATAGCTCTTCAGTGAGAATGTTGAGTGAGTCTGTTTGCTTATGGTAAGTTTAAAGTTTCACTGATGCAAGAAAGATGAAGGTCTTTGACTATATATAAGGTTATAAAGAGATAAAATGCTTGTTTCCTTTTTTTATGGGCCATATGGCATGTGTTTTTAATAGACCTCTAATTCTGTGCATAAGTGCAAACATAATATTGCCTACTACGTTGAAAGCCACCAGTCATGATACTTGGTAAGTAGCATAAGGTAGTTGGGGTTGGAGTAGTTTCTACGGATTAAGGGACTACAAAGAAAAAAAAAATATATAGACATATATATATACACAATTACTCTTTGCAGTAACTTTATGATATCCTCTTCTACCTATAACTCATCTTTTTTTTTCCTCTTTTTACTTTATGTTCCCTAGCCACTTTTTTTTTAAGTAATACCCAAAGCAAGCATATACTGAAATAGAGATTCAGTTGGTCCTCTGATCATAATAATGGTCATGTAGTGTGATAGAAGGAACCAGAAACTGAGAGTTGGAAGGTCTTCTTCACCATGACCTGGGGTTAGTATTCAGGGTGAATAATTAGGAGTATCATTGGATTTATCTTGAAGAAATAATCAAGATGTAGAGTGGGAATTGAGTATGACTTCAAACACTGAGTATTCATATGAATAATATAGTGCTAAAAAGGTAAGATATTATTTATCTTGGAATAAATATCCCAAATGTGTACTAGTGCCTTTTTTGTTATATTGGACAGCCTGGTCTCTGTCTCTCTGCCCCTCTAAAGGGGCTGGCTGGGAGTGTCAGTCTGATTGGGTATGGTTCTGCTTTCTATGTACTGATCCTTCGGTGTGATACTTGTTCTCTTGTGTGCTCTCCAGGGCATACATGAGTGTGAAGGAGCTGAAGGAGGCACTGCAGCTTAACAGTACTCACTTCCTCAATGTCTACTTTGCTAGCTCAGTGCGGGAAGACCTTGCTGGTGCTGCCACCTGGCCTTGGGACAAGGAAGCCATCAGTCACCTGGGTAAGTGAAGTGAAGACCAAATATGGTAGAAAAATTGAGCAGGCCCCAAATGATTATGTGAAGTGAGTTTGAGGAAAAAAGAAAGAAGGAGAAAAATAAATTTACTCAATGAATTAGCTGCCTTGGGCTGAGAATGGCTTTTGGGAGAATCTGTCAAAATGTTTCAATATAGACAAGAAGGAGGTATCAGAGCAAACAGTGGCAAATACTCAGGATGTTCTAGACAGATGTATGATTTAGATGTAAATAAGTTGGTGATGTGTAATAAGATCCATTTTATGTCTTGGAGAGCCTCAAGGGGGAAATTAGCAAAGAAGGTGGCTAGACTGTGAAACCTGGCTTACGGTAATCAATGTGACAGAAGACCTGTGGGCTTCATGCATGGCTCCTCATCCATGGATCCAGGATTGGGCTCCTGAGCAAATCCTGGGAAGTTTAGGCAGGTGGGGTTTGCCTGCTTACCTAGGAAAAGGGTGATACCTTAATACTGAGTGGAACCTCTACATTCTTAAGAAAGATAATCCCTTTTATAATGTGTTATTGCTATTGTAAAGGAAATCTTACTGGTCAATCAGTAAGTCATTAAGTCAGTTAATGTGGATAAAAAGTAATTATTAAATATAATTTGTATGTACTTTCAAAGAGTCTTGAGTAGGATTCTACCAAAATTTATTTTAAAACTGAATTACCATAATTGGGAGGAATCTTCATGTTGGAAAGAGAATGGTTATAGAGATTGGAAATCACTTCATAAATGATTTTAAAAAGGTTATGCAAAGTGAATCTTCTTAGTAATCAAATATGAAGCAGAGAGAAATAAACGTAAGGAAGATCACATAATGCTATATATGTCAAACCTATGTGTAATGGGGTCATTGTGAAGTGGAGCCCAGAACATGTTGAACTGATAATTAAAGAAAATATGAGAAACTTTCCAAACGACAGCTAGTATCATGGATTTGGGAAGAAGGAAGATAAGCAGTAGGTTAGCAATAGATGAAAAAATATTATTGATGTTCAGGAGGAAACCAGAATATGAAAATCTCTGGAATGAATCAGGTCAACATTTAGAAAGGCTACATATCTCAAGTGAAGAAGGAGAAAATAAAAAAATTAAACATGTGGTGATCCAAACTGAATGCTTTGCTAGTATGCTTGGGTACATTGGCTCTACAGTATGATACAGTTTTAGGGCTCTGCAGTCCTTTTATCACTAAATTTTGTATTTTCAGCTTGGAGTACATTAGAAATCAGAAATTTGTGAGGTTAGTGGTGCTTTCTAGATGAAAGCAAATGTGTCATCCCAGCCTTCGTGGTAGGCTAGAAGGTCATATTCCAATAATCCATTTAATAGTGAGTTTGAGTGTCTTGACTTATCCTTGTCAAACACAATGGTAGCAGAGGAGGATATAACACTGTAGAAAAGTTTCCCCAAATTAGTGCATACCTGATTTGCCAATGGTAACATTTTTGGTGTATATTTGAAAGGGTCCTGACAGCAAGGTTTACCCGGCAGTGGTTTTCATGAGCCCCAGGTCTATCGTTGGGAACTGAATCTGTGTTTGAAAACCTTTATTTTTTTATTATTTTTTAAAATAATATTTATTTTGTTATATTAGTCACCATACAGTACATCCCCAGTTCTTGATGCAATGTTCCATGATTCATTACTTGCATATAACACCCAGTGCACCATGCAATATGTGCCCTCCTTAATACCCATCACCGGCCTATCCCAATCCCCCACCCCCCTCCCCTATGAAGCCCTCAGTTTGTTTCCCAGAGTCCACAGTCTCTCGTGGTTCATTCCCCCTTCTGTTTACCCCCTCTTCTTTCTTCCCTTCCTTCTCCTACCGATGTTCCTATTTCTTATGTTCCATAAATGAGTGAAATGATCTATCTGCCCGGCGATTATGAAGACAACTCTTGGCCTCCTAATAAGAATCACTGGACTAAGAGCAGACCACTGAATGTTTTCTAGCTTTATTGGAACTGAGCCATTGATAAGATTCATTTAACTATAAAAATGGATAAAATGCCAGAAAAAAAAAAGCTATTTGAAGACATCAGACAGTAGCTAAGACAACAAGGATTTGAGGACCCAGTCCCAGTGAGAAGAAAAATGCATTGAAGTGAGGTCTATATATAACTCAGTTGTTTTTTTCCATTCAGGGAAATTGCCAAATTCTCAGTGAAAGGAATAGTGGCAGAGCAGAGAGCAGCCTAGAGTCTGCTGAAGTCTCACTACTGGGGAGACAAAAATTAAAGGTCAGACAATCCAAGTCATCCAAGAAATAGAAATCTCTGTAGAAATAGAAATCCCCCCAAAAGCCTGATATCTTGCTGATAATTTTCTTTTAAGATATTTGCTAACTACTAACACATGCATTCTCAGGGCCAGCAGTCAAGAAAACAAGTATAAAATAACTACTAAGAGATTAAAAAGTCAAACAGTTGTTTCAGGAGTCTCATAGTAGAGGGAAGAAAAAATTGGAATTGAGGCCCTATCAAGGAAGAGGGGCCCTGTGACATCCTTGTGTGACACCAAACAGAAACATTCCAGATTACACAAAGCCTGAAATCGAGCCTGAAACACTCTTAAATCCCTGTGTGAGAGAAAGACATTTGCCTATATTTAACTGCCTAACAAAAGAAAATTGAATATTTTCTTTCCTCCTCTGGAGGAAGACAGTATCACGAAGAGCCTCTGCAAGTTGTCATGTACAATGTCCAGCAATCAGTAAAAAATTATTAGTTATGTCAGGAAACAGGTCCAAATGATGGCAAAACTTAGCTAAACAAAGAAGAAAGCAATCATTAATAAATACAGACTTACAGATTACCCAGATATTGGAGTTATAGGATATTGGTTTGAGGAAAATTATGATTAATATATTACAAAATATATATTAAAAATGCAGAATATCTTCTGAGAACTGAAATTTGTAATAACGAATTAAGCAGAAATTTTAGAACAAAAAATACAGACTGAAATTAGGAAATTAATAGATAAGTTTATGAGCAGGGGAGAGTATTGAAGAACTAGAAAATTATAGAAAATGTTTGTATTGAAGCTCAGAGAGAAAAAGTGTTGGAAAAATACAGAAAATAACTTGAGACATTTGAGACCTGATGATAATTGTCTGATGTAAATTAGAGTTCTAGAAGAAGAAGAGAAAGATATTGGGGCAGAAAGAATATCGAGGAGATAATGGCTGAGACTTGTAAAGTGACAGAAGATAACAAACAATAGAGTCAAAATGTTTTATAAACCCCAGGAAGGATAAAATAGAAAGAAAATCACAACTAGGCCCATTATAGCAAAAGTGCTTAACAACCAAAGACAAAGAAAAAAATGCTTAAAAGTAGCTAGAGAAAACATGTACATTACTTTAAAAGGACAGTGAGGTTCATATGCTGACTTTTCAACAGAAACTATGGAAGTCGTAAAACAACAGATATCATTTTTTAAATGCAAAAAGAAAATAATTGTCAACTTAGAATACTCAGCAAAAATATCTTCTAAAATAAAAATTAAAAATATTTTCAGACAGATAAAAACAGAAATAATTTAACATCAGCAGTAAAAATAATACTGAAGAAAGTTATGCAAGCAGAAAGAAAATGACCCCAGATGGAAAGTAGAGACGTGCATAAAGAAATGAATGATACTAGAAAGGATAAAAATATTAAAAGTAATAATAATTTCTTTTTGGTTTAAAATATATGTAGAATTAAAATATAACAACAATTGTACAAAAGACAGAAAAGAAAGTAAATGAAGTTAAAGAATTTAAGGTCCTTTCCTTTCCTATATCTAGAAAAAGTGCTGATTTTAGTAATTTTAGACAGTAATAAGTCAAAAACACATGTTGTGATCTTTAGGGTAACCATTAAATGATAAATGATCTTTTGTAAGCTAACAGAACAGGAAATGAAATAATCCAATGAAGGCAACAAAGGGAAAGAAAATAGGAATAAATAACAGAACAAATAGAAACAAAAAGTAAGATACTGATTATGGCCTAACATATTAGTAATTACATTAAATGCAAATGGACTAAAACTAGTCCAAGAATGTCAATGTAGCTTTCTTATATCAGATAAAGTAAACTTTAAGATAGTACGTATTACCAGAGATAAATAGAAATATTTTACAACGATAAAAAAGTAAATTGAAGTGGAGAATGTAACCATGATAAATTTTATGCACCCAATAACATGCCCTAAAATATGTAAAGCAATATTTGACAAAAATAAAAAGACAGAAAAATCCACAATCATAGTTGTTATTTTAAAAACAATTTTCTCAGAAAATAAGTAAATATCTAGTAGAGATCTAGAATGTTTGAAACATAATTAATACATGACTTAATGAACAAAATTAATATAGTATACTTAAACAGTGAAGAATATACATTGTATTCATGTACAATGGAAAATTTACTGAGAGTTCTGGGCCAGAAAGTAAACTACAAAGAGTTGCAATCATGAAGTCTTTGCTTTCTCGTATCATTGGAAATAAGGTCAATAACAACAAAAACAACAAAAAACTAGGAAATCCCTAAATATTTGGAAACTATGTGATACACTTCTATTTAACTCATGGGTCAAGGAATAAACTGCAGTGAAAATAGGAACATATTTTAAATGAAATGATTATGACAATAGGGCCTATCAAAATTGGTATATACAAGAATCTGTAAGTAGAGTGGAATCTATAGTTTTGTATTTTAGAAAAGGAAATGTCTGAGCTAGGTATCCATCTCAAGAAACCAGCAAAGCATAACATAATAAATTTTAAAAAATGATGACAGAAGGAAGTAATCAAAATAAGACGATAAACATTAATTAGAAAAAAATTAACAGAGTTAAATTTTGGGGGGGAGGGACAAAGTTGATAAACCCTTAGAAAAACTGATCAAGAAATGAAAATGAGGGGCGCCTGGGTGGCACAGCAGTTAAAGCGTCTGCCTCCTGCTCAGGGCGTGATCCCGGCGTTCCAGGATCGAGCCCCACATCAGGCTCCTCAGCTATGAGCCTACTTCTTCCTCTCCCACTCCCCCTGCTTGTGTTCCCTCCCTCTTGGCTGTCTCTATCTCTGTCAAATAAATAAATAAAATCTTTAAAAAAAAAATGAAAATGAGAGAGAAAGAATATATAACCACTATGAGAAATGAAAGGAGTAATATTTTTATATACACTATAGACATTAATAGCCATAAGTATTTTCGGCAAATGGTGTTATAGCAATTGGACATCCATAGACAAAAGAAAATGAATTTCAATATGAATCTTATACCTTATAAAGAAATTATCTCAATGCAGATCAGAGATTTAAATATAAAAAGTAAACCTAGTGCTTGCTTTGGCAGCACATATACTAAAATTGGAATGATACAGAGAAGATTAGCATGGCACTTGTGCAAAGATGACACACAAATTTGTGAAGCATTTCATATTTTTACAAAGTAAATAAGATGGCCAAAAGCAGTGATAAAGAGAGAGGGAATTTTGAAAGCAGCAAGAGAAAGGAAATCAGTTACATACAAGGGAAACCCCCTAAAGCTGTCAGTGGATTTTTCAGCAGAGAGTGGCATGATATATTCAAAGTGCTGAAAGAAAGAATTCTGCAGCCAAGAATATTCAGCAAGGGTTTCATTCAGAATAGAAGGAGAGATAGAGTTTCCCAGAAAAACAAAACTTAAAGGAATTCATGACTATGAGCAAAAGCAGCCAAGTCCCCATCACACACAATGCCATCAGCCTGTGGGTTCCAAATCCACAGTCTAGCCACCCTCCTGCCCGAGTCAGCATGCACTGTCTGCCACCTGCTTAATGCCAAGTCAACATGCCTTCACCTCAAAACGACAAGGACTCAAACTGACACTCTTCTCCTCAAATTCCAGCCCTTGTGCTCAAGTTTGTGCACAAAAGTGGGCATATTTATGACAGCGGAACGAAGCAACCAAAGTAGTGACATGAATTCTGTGGAATATATCATGGATAAAAGGAATGTGCTAGGCCGAGCACATCTCCAACAAGCACATCAAAGAACAACACATACAGCATGAGGCTGGTTACTAAAGGAAACAAACCCAGGAAAAATAAAACAAGAGAAAATCAGAGAGGGAGACAAACCATAAGAGACTCTTAATAATAGGAAACAAACTGAGAGTTGATGGAGGGGAGGAGAATGGACATTAAGGAGGGCACGTGATGTTATGAGCACTGGGTGTTATATAAGACTGATGAATCACTGACCTCTACCTCTGAAACTAATAATACATTATATATTAACTAATTGAATTTAAGTTAAAAAAGAAACAACCCCCCCCAAAGTAAACCTATAGAACTTTTAAAAGAAAACGTAAGAGAAAATCTTAAGGGCAGGGCTAGATGAAGAGTGCTTATATATGACACTCACAGCATGGTCCATAAAAATAAAAACTAACAAATTGGATTTAATCAAAATTTAAAACATTTTCTCTGAGAAACACTGTTAAGATGAACAAAGAAATGACAAACCTGGAGGAAATATTTGCAGACCACACATTTCATAAAGGATCTGTGTCTGGAATATATAAAGAATTTAAAAATTCAATACTAAGACAAATATTCCAGTTAGAAAATGGGCAAAGACACGAACAGACATCTTACCAAAGAAAATACGCACATGAAAAAATGTTCAGTACCATTAGCCATTGAGGAAATGCAAATTAAAATGAACATGAGGTATTATAACAAACCTTTTAGAAGAGCTAAAATAAAAAACAATGACAATACTAAATGCCGGTAGGGATGCAGGGAAACCAGATCTCTCATACATTGCTGGTGGGAAAATAAAATAGCATAGCCACTCTGGAGAATACTTTGGCAGTTTCTTATAAAACTAAGCCTACATTCACCTGATGACCCAGCAGCTGGACTCTTGGACATTTATCCCCAAGAAATCAAAACATATGTCCATTCAAAAACCTGTACATCAGTTTTCATAGCAGCTTTATTTGTAAGAGCCTAAGAACTGGAAATGACAGAAGTGTCCTTCCATGCTAGCTGCTTAACCAAACTGTGCTACATCCACGCAATGGGATACTACCCAGAACTAAAAAAGAACGAAGTATGAACACATACAACAACTTAGAGGGGTCTCAAGGGTGTTATGCTGAATGGAAAAAAAAATCTCACAAGTTACATGCTGTATGATTTATGTAGTATTCTCAAAATTCTATGTAGTAGTCTCAAAATGAGGTAATTATAGGTAAAGAACAAGCAGGTGGTTGCCAGGGGTCAGGATTGGGGTGTGAGGGGAGGGATATAGTGTGGGTGTGACATGAAGGATAGCAAGAAGGAGATCTTAATGGTGATGGAACAGCTCAGTATCTTGATTGTGGCAGTAGTTACACAAAGGTATGCATGTGATAAAATTGCGTAGAACTGCAAGACACACATTACACACACACATACACACGAGTGTGTAAAAACTAGTGAAATCTGAATAAGGACTGTGACCTTTATGCATAAGCAGAGTACTCCACAACTAGTAGTTTTCTGTGAATACTCACTGAACGAAGGGATGAATGAATAAATGAGTGAAGGTATTAAATGTAAATGGTTTCAAGAAATGTTTAAATTATCTCATGAGTCACTGACTCATAATGAATTGCAAAAGAAGCTAGGTATATTTATATTTTACTCTTAAACCTCTTAGGAATAACTGTTCTCCTGTAACATGTTCCTTAATGTGCTTTTCAAAAGCAGAAGACTAGACTGAACAGCTGAAAGATCTGGCTCAATATGAAATTGCTCAAGTTCTTACTTATTTCTTCCTGATGTTCAGTCATAACTATGACTGAACAAAGGAACCATATTGACCTAAGTCAGGTATAGAGTAGTACAGACAGCTGGCATAACATGATAGAGGAAGACATTTAGGATTTTCTAAATAGAGTCTTTTTAAGACTCGAGCTTAAGATTATCTATTTGTGTCAACATTCAAGAACCCCTGCATTCTGAGGGTCAGCTGAGTGACCCAGCAGATAAGTACACTAGCCTGAAGGTTTGAAGATTGAATCCAATTTCCGACTACCAGTGGCTTAAGTCAGTACATGTAATTTGTGGTTGTGCTTTTCCATCCACACCATTTCTGATTTTTAGCATGACTTTTTACTTTTAATACTATGGTAATGCAGGGTAGAATTTTTTAATAAGTAAGTGAATGAATGAGTTCCCCTTGAGCTCTAATGTTCAGTAGTTTGAACATCTTTAGCCATAGTACACAGGACTTAAACTGAAAATATAACTTTAAAGGCAGAAGACTTATGGGGCACCTGGGTGGCTGAGTCGTTAAGCGTCTGCCTTTGGCCCAGGGCGTGATCCCAGCGTTATGGGATCAAGCCCCACATCAGGCTCCTCCGCTTGGAGCCTGCTTCTTCCTCTCCCACTCCCCTTGCTTGTGTTCCCTCTCTTGCTGGCTGTCTCTCTGTCAAATAAATAAATAAAATCTTAAAAAAAAATAAAGGCAGAGGACTTAAATTTATGGTAAACCAGGCTTTATCTAACCTATCAATACCATACTTGTAATCATTCATTCAAAGAAAAGTGGTTGAATCTGTTTGCGGCAATAATGGAGATACAATAATAAAATGAGATCACCCTAAAGGTTTGCACAATGTAACTGCGAGGCAGACATGCAAATATACACTTCCACTACTGTGTGATGATACTGCCCATGAGGTCAAGTAGGAGAATGAAGAGAAAGTGCCTAATTGTGCTCAAATCATCAGGGAAGAATTCCCAGAGGGGCTGAGAGTAGAGTTGAAAGATAAGCAGGAGTTGGCCTGGCAGACAATGAGACAGCATTCCAGAGTGAAAGAACTGAGAGATGCCAGGGTTCAGGCTGTTAACAACCTGGGCATGCTTAGAAGTGAATGTACTTGGAATGGCTAGCACACTGCTTTTCAAACTTATTTTTGCTCTCTTGTGCCCCCTAAAACACTTTTGAAAAACTCTGAACCCCTTCATACATTCTAAGAGCAGCATCTAAAATAGTGGCAAAGAATATAATTCCTGCCATATTATTTTAAATTATTGACAATTAAAGATAAATTTTAAATCTACTCTCCTAAATGAATCTTCAGTAACATAATGATTTGATATCACCATCATTCACAAATTCATAGCCATGCACTTATTTTTAACATTGGGAAATTATTCTTTGCACCTTTTTCTGTTTGAATTTGTGTTTCCATTCAGTTTCTCCTGTAGAACTTTATACTAATGTAACATATGCATATTTTTAACATCTTTAGTCATCTATTTCTCTGCCAAAAATATATTTTAAATAAAATAACTGTTTTGTGATAATTTTTTAATTAAACTTTTTATTTTGAGATAATTACATATTCACATGTAGTTCTAAGAGATAGTACATAAAAATTCTACATACCTTTACCCATTGTCTTCCAGTGGTAACATCAGCAAAACAATAGTATAATATCAACACCAGGATATTCACATTGATACTGATCATAAGTTATAAAGTGTTAAAAGATTTCTTCTCTATGAGTTATCTTTTCATAGGATTGCTTGTCCAAAATTGATCAAAACACTCTTTTAAAATGTTGATTAATAACTAATAAACAAAATGAGGAATGCATATTTTAATGAGACAAGTGCGGCTTTTCTTCCCCAAATTAGTTCTTGTCTCTGTGGATGAATCTAATTATTGCTACATTGGAACAGGATTTAGCACCAGGTATATTGCTTTTTGTTTTCCTTCCGTAGCTCTGAGTGCTGATAAATTTGTTCACATAAATAAGTATATGGGAAAAAACGGAGTTCTATTTGATTGACAGAATGGATAGTGGTGCCAAGGTAGAAAATACAGGAAAAGGAAGAGCAAAGGAAGAGCTGGTTTGGTTTAGGTATGTCGAATTTGGGATCTCTATAATCTGACTATGCAGGGATTTTCACAGAAGCAGGAGGGAGCAAGATTCAGGGGTATACCAGAAACCTAAGGAGAGAGAGAATTTTGAGAAAGTCCCCAGTGGCCCATAAATGCAGCTGCTGCAGAGAGATGAAGTCAGTACAAGTCATTTTGGCTAGGTTATCAAGAAGAGTCTGTCACTGTTGGGCACAAAAGTTAGACACTTCAGAGTTTTCTGGGCCAGTCAGCTTTCTACTTGTTCTAGGGAACATCTGTACTGCCAAAGAACACTCAGAGATCCTGACTGGATCATTAACAACATGCCCCAATGTCCAGGACACCGAAGAACTGTGTGGGAGGCGACTTGAACCTGGCTCATAACGGGGGTTTAAATATATAGGGTCTTCAAGTGGTCCAGATAATATGACCGTTGTAGGAAAAAAAGTCTTTGAGTGATAGAGTGGGTTAGGGCTTCCCTTGGATAAGAACACATGGAATCTTGAGCAAATCACCTCTCTGAGCCTTACTTTCTCTTATATAAAATGGGGATAATAAGCACAAAGAAGAGAACCTAGCACATAGGGCCTCAATAAATATTAGCTCCATTGGTAGCAGCAGCAAAAGTAGTATAAACTCCAAATACCATGTGTCTGTGGTTAACCTTTCTGATTGTGCCCTCAACCTACCACCTTACCTCCAACCTGGAGATTTTTAGCGCCCAGAAAGATATTGGCTCCTTTGGGACTCAGATGATGGGAGGAGAGAGCTAGCACAGGGTGATGTAGTCGTGGCAGATATCTGGGGGAAGGCAAAGTAATAGTACTGGAGGGGGCAGGGGAAGGTAAAAGCAGCATATTTGCTCAGAGGTAAGATATCTCTCCCCCTACTGGAACTTTTGTAGGAGTTCCTCAGGGCAAACCCCAGCTTCCTCCCAACCAAACTGTTGGACGTTGACACTAGGGTGTTATGTCAGTTGTGACACATTCATGCACAAGGTGAGTTAAGGCAGCAAGTGCCGAGAAATAAACCGGATTTGACATGTGGGAAGTCTTTGGTCATTGCAGCTAGATTGTTTCTGTGGAGTGCTGGTTCAGACTCCAGAGTGGAATAGGTGGAAGAATCTACTGGAGGTAACCAGTCATTAGACGGCTGGACTAGAGTGAGACAGATTCTGTCCCCAGTCCACTGTTCTTCTCTTTGCTATGCCAAAGCAGGATGATTCTCCCAGGAAATAAGGAGTCAACGAGATATATAAACTGGAGAGCACATGCAAATACGAGGAATTATAGAAGCATTCACGAGACAAGCTACATGATGAACAAGATGAGGACTAGGAATTACCCACTAGCTGCTATTATAGATTATTTGTCAGAAGATAACATTCAGCAAATAGGATTATTCTGGGTGTCTTGGGGTTTTGAACACAGGGATCAGTCTTGGATATTGGAAACTTTAGACAAAATTGCCCTAGGGTGTGAATTTCATGCCCTGAAATTGGGGTGCTCCAATGGTAAGTTCGTGCATTTGTAATTAGGGGGAGTAATTAATCACCTTTTATGTGACAGCTTGAAAGATCTCCTTATTTATTATTTATTTATTTATTTATTTATTTATTTATTTATAAATTTTTATTCTTTTAGAGAGAGACAGCATGTGAGCAGGGGGTAGGGAGAGAAGGGGCACAGGGAGAGGGAGAGAGAGAGAGAATCCCAAGTAGGGGCTCAGCACAGAGCCCAATGTGGGGCTCAATCTCATGACCCTGAGATCATGAGCTAAGCTAAAATGAAGAGTCGGATGCTTAACCAACTAAGCCACCCAGTTGCCCCAAAGATCTCCTCTTTTAAAACATGCCATTGAATCCTTGGAGCCCTGAACAGTACCTGACATAAAATAGATGTTCAATAAATGCTGAATTAATAAATGAATTTTTAAAATATCTTCCCTATTTATACTCTGTGGTGCCTAGAATTCTGGTTAAGAGCGTGTGTGTGTGTGTGTGTGTGTGTGTGTGTGTGTGTGTGTGTGTGTGTCTAGCACTACCCTCATCCACAGGCAAGAAAGGATTAACATACTGTCTCTGATGCCTCAGTAATAACGTCTTCCAGCTTTTATTAATTGGATTACTTTTCTCCCACGGTGTGGGGGTGGCTGGAGAGCCCTGAGTGCTTGACATTTGACAGTAAGAGTGGCTGAGAGGGTATAAAAGAGACAGAAAATGACATCAGACTGTAAACTCTTCACCCTCCAGGCATTCTTGTCTTGGTTCAGTCTTTTCCAGAACAAGGACTTCCTTCTATGAGACCACAGGCTGTAAAACTAAGAAGCCAGTACAAGATTTGGAGATGGGTGGATTCTGTGCTCGTTTTGTTAAAAGCTTGCTTCTTTTTCTAGCTCCTGTGACCTTTTCTTTTTTTTTTTAATCTTTTCCATTTCTTTCTCTCCCTTTGTCTTACCTCTGTACTTACTTCCCTTGCCCTGCCCCAAAGTGCTTCTTCCTTGAACCCCTATGCATACTTTGATAGCTTTGTCCTTTCATTGTGGAGAGTGTGTTTGGAGGAGTGTATTTTAGCCAGTAACTGGAAGTAATTACGTAGGCACCTGCAGACCAGCCCTCAACCTCCTTGTTTTATGGCCATATAACATTCGGCCCTAAAAATTTTGCAGAACTGTTTTAAAGTCATTTCAACTTGTGTCCTTTCCTCAAACTGCCTGTTTCTTTTTCTTCTTTTTAAATAGAAGTATCTTTGGGAATCATTCTCTTTACTATATGCCACTCTGGCGGTAGTTGTACAACCGGGGAAAGCCAGTTGGAACTTGGGAAATCAGCATCACCTTAGGACTTTGGCTCTCTGCTACTGAAATTTCATCTTTTAATCAGCAACTTCTCTTTTTTTTCTTCCCCTGCACCATCCCCTAGACCACACAACAACCCTGTCTTATTGTTTTAGCTTGTCCCTTATAATCAAGGCTGAAAGGTCTTCTAAGACTGAATCTGTGCTCCCCGTGTCAGTCCATTAAGCAACAGCTGTGGCGCGTGTAGCCACTAGTTGCTATATCCAGGAAGCCCCATTCATATTATGTTCTGCGTATAGGTTAGAGGTACTGGCGTGGATTGACTTCAAGTCTCAGTATATATATTCAGGTATGCGAGAAATGTAGCTTTTATTTATTCTATAATTGAACTTCATTTCTATTTTGAGCCCCTACTTAGCTGGGTAGTAGACATTTACTCTTAGTCAATTAGCTTCTTTTTGCTTGGTGCTGTATCTAACTCTAGAGATGGCTTATGAACCATCTAGAAGCTAGAGAAGGTTATAGGGGAAAGGATGCATTTTGTAAAGGATGCTGGTCTAACTCTAGAGATGGCTTATGAACCATCTAGAACCTAGAGAAGGTTATAGGGGAAAGGATGCATTTTGTAAAGGATGCTGGTCACATGAGATGGCCATTGTTTCTATCATGGGGCCCACCTTCGGGGGATCTCTGGGAGGCTCTCTGTCACTCTTCTCTTGTAGCCATTTTTCTCTAAAATTAGGGCTCTTACTCGGGAATCCATTCCTGGAATAAGGCAAGATCCCCCTGCTGTCAGATCATATGTACCTGTTTCGAATCCTTTTACTGGGGTATTGAAATATAGAACACAGTGCACTTTATCTGAACCCGTCACCATCTGTATATTTCCATTATTTCCCTTTTTTCTCTTTTCTCTTCCTCCAGCTTAGAAGAATTTTTTCCAGGCTAAGATGTGATGATGGCATTGGTAATGTGAGGCAAAGGTCACTACCTTCCATTCACCTACCATGCTAGCTAAACCCTGGATCCCCTCAGGACCCAAATGGCATAGACTTTGGAAATCTCACATTCAGAAAAGGGCTTCTTTTTTTTTGCTTTTCATCCATCTTATACTCCTAGGGAGGTAATGGATGAATGCAGAAGAGTCTGGCTTCCTGAATTGGCAATGGGGTAAGGGGCCAGGAGCCACTGGGATAAAATGAGAGTATTTCCAAAATGTTGCCCTTCATTCACACTATTGCTTCAAAGTTTCCCCTAAGTAGGCATTCCTGGGTTTTGTCATCAGTTCCTAGGCAGCCTTGTAGGACAGGTGTTGGAGAGGTGAATGAAGGTAGAGTCTGATAGTGTCTTAGAGTGAAGATTGAGGAACGAAGAAGATGCCATTGAAAACATATTGGCACGTCTTTCTTATCCTTCCTGTTTCAATGTAGTAAAAGCAGAGAACACAAAGAAAGGGATTTAACTGCAGGAAAGGGAATCCCAGCCCCCCATTCTACCACCATATTTTATCCCTTATTTGTGTCTTAGTTTTATCCTCTAAGATGAGGAGAAGCAAAAAGGAACAGTGGTTTTGAGTATAAGAAATAATTATATTCTCTATAACTTAGGGCAGTAGGAAGGAAAAGATTATTGGCATTACAGAAAAAAAGGTTTCTTGTGTAAATCTGACCTACCTGCAAGGTCTATGAAGAATTAAACTAACAGTGCAATCTTACAAGATTTCCTTTCCATACACAATCACTAATTTTAAGCTATCACAAATAGCTTTTGAATATCAGTGTGTTGTCTGTGGATTGAATGGACACTAGTCTGTCTGAAACTTTGTCTAAGTCTTTCCTGTCTTCTGGGTGCCCATGGGTCTCAGGAGCAGAACAACATGGAAACAAAGTGTGAGCAGCCTAGGGGCAAATCAGAGCTCCTTGTGTGGAGGTGTTTGTCTCCCTTACCTGGCAATGCCTGGATTCACTCTGGAAAGTCTGTCCTGTTTGTGGTCAGACCCTAGCCTTCCCATTTTCTTGATGAATGAAGATGGTTAGGAGGAAACCAACAAGAGATGGGGGCAAATGAGCCCGTGTGGCCAGGCTACATTATTTAATTATAGTAATATTGACAAATGGTCTAATATACGTTTGGGATTACTTTGTTCCAGAAAATATGCTAAATACTTATTTGTCTACATCACTATTTCAATCTCCATAACAACCCTTTGAGGTAGGAACTCTCATATTACCATGAAACAGATCGGGAAATAGCCTTGAGAGCTTTTAAGGAACATTCCCAAAGAGAAGGATCAATACATTTCCAGTGAGTGTCCACAGCCAAGGAAGGAGCCCATGTGTGAGAGGCTTCTGTGAAGTGTTCTAAGGACCCTCCTTGTAACCACTCAGAGCCTGACCCATGCTGGTAATGGAAATGGAGGAAAGTGTGGGACATAGGTATCAGCCAGAAGGTGTTGCTGCTTTTTTTAAAAAAATATTAACATAGAAAGGGAACTGGAAAGTAGCATTTTGTACTGTCTTTTTATTATTCCTATTAAGTTGCTCCTGGAAAAGAGCTGCGTATTTCCATCAGCAGGTGGGAATTCACAGCTCGCCAGACCCTCCTTGGTCAGACCCAAATAATAGAGAGGGCAAGAGGGTGGGGGTGCCGTTTTTATTCGCTATTTATCAGGACTTGTTGCTTCTTAATGAAAAGAAATTCTCACATTCTTCTTTTTAGATTTTTGGCAGCAAGTCTTTACGCTTCACTCTGGCTTCAGTGTAAATAGGTTTGTGTGTGTGTGTGTGTGATTTTTATCAAAACATGAAAGAACTTTTATAAACTAAACCATGAAATAAATTAATGTTTCTCCTCTCCTACCCACATGGATGTATGAGTATGTGTGTGATTAAAACCCACTCCTTTAATAATTTCACAAGTTTATTTTAGTGGGAGTAAAGGGTGATTCGAGGAACTATGTGGGACCCCATGCATAAGGGAGAGGAAGGGGAAGGCGTGAGGACCAGGGGGAGTGAATCTGGATCACTTGAAAATCTAGCAGATCTGAGGGTGCAATGTATGCGGCTGCTCCTGCCAGCTTTTCCCTTCCCCTCAGGCTCCTGAGAGGGTGGGAGTCTTGGAATACAAGTTACAAGGTGACGATCCAAGATAATACAAGTTTTTCTTCACTTGGTATTTATGATTGTGTCACATAGTCCTGACTGTAAGCTCTTAAGGGCACAGATGAGAATAGGAGGGGATCTTAGTGATAAGCCTGGCTAGCCCCCTCATTTTGCAGATAACCTAGGGAAAGGTGAAAGAGCAGAGCCAAAGTCTTACAGCTTGTTAGGGTCAGGACCACATTCCAAGTTCCTTAAGTTCAGATCCAGTGTGATTTCATAATCACTGGGCTCTAGCGAGCAGAATTACTATAAGAGGACCTTGGGCTTTTTCCTCACCATGTATTGGTGTGCAGAGGACTTATCTAAAGTAAAGTATACAGTATTCTATCTAATGCACACATAGCAATGAAGCTCAGTACTCTGTAGCCGCTGCTATGTGGTTAAATCTATGTTCTCCTGTTTGGGGAATGTGCATTAAGAGTGCTGTGGAGGAAAATCCTGGCCAACTGTCACTGGTGTGGAGAAGATTTGCTGGGTGTATTGAGGATTTGCATTTTTATGCTTCTTCCTCTCCTTATAAATAAGCTGGTTTATTGAAAGGAGAATATTCTAGATTTGGAAATATCTCATTTGGGGTTGAGACAAAAACTTCTGCAGGTTGATGAGACACCCACTCTTATAATGACCACCCTCATATCCTCCTTCAGTGTCCCCAGGACCACACTCCCAGTCATCCCTCCTTCCTATTTTTGCCATCCCTTCTTCCCGGAATCTTATTTCTGTTCAGCTATAACCCCTTTCTTCTTCTTCTTTTTTTTAATTAAGAATTTTTATTTATTTGAGAGAGAGAGAGAGAGCGCAAGCAGGGGGAGCAGCAGAAGGAGAGGGAAAAGCAGGCTCCCCGCTGAGCAGGGAACCCAACTGAGGAAGGTCTCTATCCCAGGACCCTGAGATCATGACCCAGAACCAAAGGCAGATGCTTAACTGACTCAGCCATCCAGACACCCCAGCCCTTTCTTCTCCCACTGGAGAGGACTTAAACGTGTGAGTAGAAAATAACTACTGATTGGGAGTTTTCTTTGTCTTTGGTAGTGTTCCAAGAATTGTGCTCTAAGGAAGCTAGTATTCTGTACGTCAAAAGGTGTCCTACCCCAAACGCATTCTGTGTGCAAATGAGTTTGGGAAGGAAAGGGTTAAACAAAATTGCTGCGGGGCTTTTAGGGCCTTTAGCAGAACAATTCTCAGGCTAGGAGCAAATCTGCAAGAGGTGGGTGTGGCCTGCTGCATTTTTCTCAAGCCTACTTAACCATGGGCTACCACACGGTTTAGGAAGAACTAACTACTGCATGTGGATACTTAACTTTATAGCTGAATTGTAGCCTAATGGTTTAGGAAGAACTAACTACTGCATGTGGATACTTAACTTTATAGCTGAATTGTAGCCTATCGAAGCCCTGTTTCTGTCAGATTGGTTTTTTTGAATCCAAGCCTTGCTTAGAGGTGGGGGAAGGGAAAGGAAGAAGGAAAGAGTTTAAGTGTCTGTAGGGGGGAAGGATGTGTGGAGAAAGCTGTAAGGGAGTGAAGGCACTTACAAACAGCACTGCTCTTTGAGCACCTCCGTTGATGTGAATGAAGAAGAGATGAGAGCATAAAGGTGTATGAACTTTGATGATGAATAGTACTGCAATTGATGTAAAGAAGGGGTCGGCATCTTGAAAAATGGAATTACTGTATTTTGCTGGCTTTATTCAAATATGTGGCATTCTGGTTATTACCAAAATAGATCTGTTTTCAAATTACTTTATGTTGACGTAATGATGCACAAATGAGAGAAATATACAGAAAATAATTTTATAAAAGGAAACTGGAAGTGATAGAAATAATACATGAGGGGGATAAGGTCTGGCTCTTTTAGATGTGAAAGTAGACAGTATATTTCGGGACGGGTCTTGGCATGCCTTGGTTAATGTCAGCATGCCTGAGTAGAAGGTAAGAAGCTAAAACTTGAGTTTAGAAACTGCCATTTGAAGTAAGGTAGTCACTAAATGGGCAGAGTGAGTCACTTATTGCAGAAACCAGTGGGTGTGGCACCAGATACCCTGTGATTCTGTTCTGCCCATAAAACCATTTATGTAGTTGTCTGTAGGGCATCGCACAGAATTCAGGAATGAGACATAGTCCCTGGAATATGATCTTGCGAAAGAGAGGCAGGGCTATTCTTTTGGGGGGACTGCTATACTCACTAGACTATTGACATAGGAAGGGCTCAGGTAGGATGAATGAAGCAAGTCTTGGGAATTGGGATCAGATCTGGGACAGAGGGGCAGGTGCAGCCTGGAGACACAACCAGAGGGTTGGTCCAGAGCTATTGACATGACCTGTTTCAGGACTTAGAGATGAGGATGATGCCTGATCCTGACAATTTTTGGAGATGAAGAAGGACGGTCAAGTGGTTTCAAACATGGGGAGAGGAAGGAAGCAGGGATTAGGAATCTGGGATTGGAAAGCTGGGATTGGGAAGCTAGACACATAGAAGTCAGGGCACTTAGAAGTCTTTAGCCTTTCTTTTTGCAAAGTTACAATGATACCACTACTTTCATCCAGGCCCAGATTGGATCCAATGAACTCTTCTCTGAAACACCTCCCCTGGTGTTCTCAGGGAGATTTGGGGGAGGTGACAGTGGGGCATATTCCTGCAATGCCTCTGACATTCTGAATTGCATGGTCATTTAGTTGGATTTGTCTTTTGTCTCAATGCTTGTTGGCTCCTTGTGAGTAGGGATCATGAAATCAGAAGTAGCGCACATAGCTGTCATTTACTAAACTCTTACGGTGTGCCAAATGCTTTAGAATACCCAAACCCACAAAAATCAAGAAGTAGGTGTCATCATCTTCACTTTACAGACAACAAAACTGAGGTTCTGGAAGGTCAAATAGCTGTTCAAGAACTCAGAGCTGGTATGTGGAGGGTCAGGATTCAGACCCAGACTTCCCTGGCTCTAAACCACATATGCTTTCACCCAGACCAATGGTTCTCAACTGGAGAAGTTTTACAGAATACTGAGGCAGAGCACCTGGGTGCCTCAGCTGGTTAAGCACCTGCCTTTGGCTCAAGTCTGATTGGGATTGAGCCCTGCGTTGGGCTTTCTGCTCAGTGGGAGCCTGCTTCTCCCTCTGCCTGCCGCTCCCCCTGCTTGTACTCTCTCTCTCTCTCTCTGTCAAATAAATAAATAAAATATTGTACAAAAATACTGAGGCATATATCCTCGTCCTTGAATATTTGGATTCATTTCATCTGGGCTAGAATGAACATCTGTGGGGGTTTTTTGTTTGCTTGTTTTTGCTTCTACATATAAGTTTATTTTTTAATAAATTAATTATAATTAAAAAAACATATATTGGGGAACATCTATTCTCTTTTCCATAGTTGTACCTATTTACATTTTTATCAACAGTGTAATGGATTTTTAATTTTTTTTTCTTTTAATTCCAGTTTAGTTAACATACAGTGTTATGTTAGTTCCAGGTGTACAATATAGTGATTCAACACTTCCATACATCACCTAGTGCTCATCCCAAGTGCACTCCTTAATCCCCATCGCATATTTTGCCCATTCCCCACCCCCACCTCTCCTCTGGTAACCATCAACTTGTTCTCTGTAGTTAAGAGTCTGTTTTTTGGGGCGCCTGGGTGGCTCAGTCGTTAAGCGGCTGCCTTCGGCTCAGGGCGTGATCCCAGGGTCCTGGCCCACATCAGGCTCCCTGTTGATGGCCTGCTTCTCCCTCTCCCACTCCCCCTGCTTGTGTTCCCTCTCTCACTGGCTGTCTCTATCTCTGTCAAATAAATAAATAAAATCTTAAAAAAAAAAAAAAGAGTCTGTTTCTTGGCTTCTCTCTTTCTCTTTTTTGCCCTTTGCTCATTTGTTTTGTTTCTTAAGTTCCAAATATGAGTGAAATCATATGGTATTTGCCTTTCTCTGACTAACCCATTTCACTTAGCATTATACTCTCTAACTCCATTCATGTTGTTGCAAATGGCAAGATTTCATTCTTTTTAATGGCTAAATAATATTCCTCTGTGTGTGTGTGTGTGTGTGTGTGTGTGTGTACACACACACACACACTCTTCCATTGTGTATATATATTCCATTCTTCTTTATCCACTCATCTATCAGTGGACACTTGGGCTGCTTTCATAATTTGGCTATGGTAGATAATGCTACTATAGACATTAGGGTGTATGTATCCCTTTGAATTAGTACTTTTGTAGGTTGGGGGTAAATACCCAGTGGTGTGATTACTGGATAGTAGTGTAGTTCTATTTTTAACTTTTTGAGGAAGCTCCATAACTGTTCTGCAGAGTGGCTGTACCAGTTTGCATTCCCACCAGCAGTGCAAGAGGGTTCCCATTTCTCCATGTCCTCCTCAATACTTACTGTTTCTTGTGTTTTGGATTTTGGCCATTCTGACAGGTGCGAGATGACATCCCATTGTAGTTTTGATCTGCATGTCCCTGATGTTGAGTGGTGTTGAGCATCTTTTCATATGTCTGTTGGCCATCTGGATGTCTTCTTTGATAAATGTCTGCTCGTTTCTTCTGGCCATTTTTAAATAGGATTATTTATTTTAAGTTGTATGAGTTCTTCATATATTTTGGATATATTAGCCCTTTATCAGATATGTCATTTGCAAATATGATCCCATTCAGTGGGTTGCCTTTTAGTTTTATTGATTGTTTCCTTAACTGTACAGAAGCTTTTTATTTTGATGTAGTCTCAATTGTTTATTTTTGCTTTTATTTCCCTTGCCTCAGAGACCTATCTAGAAAAATGTTGCTACAGCCAATGTCAGAGATATTACTGCCTGTGATCTCCTCTAGGATTTTTATAGTTTCAGGTCTCACATTTAGGTCTTGAGGACATCTGTGGTTTTTAACTCCACTAGGTGATGTTAATGTGCAGTCAGCCCTGAGAATCCTGGCCCTCTCTCATGTCATGTTGTCTTTATTGCTATCCCTGGCTTCTAGTACAGGACTTATCTCTGTTAGGGGTTAAAGACGTCTTTATTGATTAGTTTAGAGGGTGTTTGTGACTAAAGGGAAGAGCAGGGACTGAAAGCCACTAGAAGTTATAAAGTGTTCCCTTAGGGGCTGAAATTGACCACGATGTTTACCAGAAGCCATAATTAAGGATCAGAGGGCTGCTATTCATTACATGCTTAGAGATGTTTTCCAAACCTTCCATTGCAGGTGGCGTTGTCCTCAACCCAGCCTATTATGGCATGCCTGGCCATACCAACATTATGATCCATGAGGTGGGGCATGTCCTGGGACTCTACCATGTCTTCAAAGGGGTCAGTGAGAGGGAATCCTGTGATGACCCCTGTAGGGAGACCGTGCCATCCATGGATACAGGAGACCTCTGTGCCGACACTGCCCCTACTCCCAAGAGTAAGCTGTGCCAGGACCCAGAGCCTACCAATGACACCTGTGGCTTCACCCACTTCCCAGGGGCTCCATTCAGCAACTACATGAGCTATACAGGTACCACAACAGTCTCAATGTGAATATTTTCTATTAAGATTACCTGGGAGCCCTTTGTGGCTGGGGTGGGGTGTGGAGGTGTGGGAGGTGGAGAGGTCTGTGAAGCAGTCATTCCTGCCAGAGAGCTGAAGTGTATTTATCATGGCATAGTCTTTTCTCTTGTGTCGTTGAAGAACTTAAAGAAATATGAAGATATTAAGGGATCTTTTGGACTGGATTCTCCTCTGCTAAAGGTCAAAAGAAGAAGACACTTTTATCTTGGAGAGTTTAAAAAGGGGACAAAACCAAAAGCTCTCTTGAGATTCCTTTGACCTTTAGAACTTGGTTATTCTTGTTCTTGCCCATGTTCTCAGGCATTCACTCCGAAGTAGACTCAAACAATGATGGGGAAAGAGGTCTCTGGGTCAAGGTGGCTCTGTGCTGTTTTTGAAGTTGATGGTCAAGAAGATGGACCTGGTTAATTTTAAGCTCAAGATCAGGATTCCTTTTTATTTTGTTATTTGTATATTCCTTTTATTTTGTTATTTTTAAAGGTATCAGATTCACTTCTTCCAACACTAGCCAAGGGCTGAGTCTTAGTTTGTCTAAAAAAAAAACAAAATATGCTGTCTCATTTAAAAAAATGGTACTACTCTCCTGGCCATGGGAACAACCCTATTATCTGGTCTTATTATCCTGGATTATGTCTCTTCCCCTCCTCTTTCACTTCCTCATTTCTGACAAACAGTAGTACTAATAATATTCTTTTGATGATGGACTCAAATTTATCCCTAGAAGTAAGGACTGATTTGATTTGATGATTTATTCCAGGGGAGAAGGAAGGAGATGATTTTTCTGTAAGGTCCAGGGGCTTGTTTGGTGATAAATTCTAGGACTATCCAAAAAAAAGGTAAACCACAGGAACTTGGTCATGCCTTTGAAGGGAAGAAAAGAGTGGTGAGCTGATCTTGCTTGTGACTTATCAATATATTTCCATCCAAGTCTCATTTTGGTGTATAATTCAGGTGCATTGAATTCATAAGGACCAGCATCCCTGCTTCCCAACAAGGACACAGTTGCCCTTGCCAGGGGAAACCAAACAATGGGGTGCAGAAGGCAGAGCTGTTTAGTTACCACCTTTGAAGTGGGCAGAGAAAACATCTAGGAAACGGGACAGTGTTTGACTGATGTGCTTTCATTAAAAGGCTCTGAGACTAAGATAACCCCTTTTCCAGCCCTATGAAAATTGAGTCTAACAGGGAGATGTTGCAAGCTCCAGAACGAAGGTTGGGACCTCCATTCCCAGTCCTACTGTGTCCTTGATGTTTTGGTTCTCTCTTTCCTTAAGCATCTCCAGTGAATCCTCCCTAACCTTGGCAGAGTCACTGGGCATGAAGCAGGTGTCTGCAACTCCAGAAACGTTCTTGAATAAAAAGCCCGTATGCCGAAACACTGCCATCTTGTGGTTTCCTGAATACGTAACCATCAGCTAGGAGCAATCTTACACCCCAGGGCACGCGTCTCACCCTGGCTCAGCCCAACAGCAGGGTAATTGTCCTGCTTTAGGGATAAACAAGCACTGTTCTCTGCCTTCTCTTTCCCACTTGCAGCTTAGATACTCTCTGGAAAAGAATACATTTAGTCATTTGACAAGTCTTGATGGAACGCAGTAAGTGTGAGGCATTGTGCTGGGTGCTCGTGACTTAGGGCATGAGCGAGGCAGACTTCACCCCGGCCTTGGTGCTCTTTGCAGGTTAAGATCTTTACCCCTCCTGTTCCTTTTTTTGTCCCCACAGATGATGACTGCACCGACAGCTTCACCCCTAACCAGGTGGCCCGGATGCATTGCTATTTGGATCTTGTGTATCAGCAGTGGAGTCAGAGCCGGAAGCCCGCCCCTATTCCCATCCCACCTGTGGTCGTCGGGCAGACCCACACGTCCCTCACCATCCACTGGCTTCCTCCAATTAGTGGGGTTGTGTATGACAGGTGAGAGAGGTGCTTGCCACGGGCGAGCTGCTCTGTGTTCTCTGTGGCATTTCTCGTGCACGAGGGGAAGAATGCGAGGTGAGGCGAGCCCCGGTTTGGAATGATAAACGTGTGCATCGCTGCTCGGGGCTGCCCCTCCGTCCTGCTCCGTCCTCGTCTCCTTAGCAAAGCTCACAGGTGCTCTCAGGTAGCCAGTGGCTCCTCATGTGTGCTCACTCCTTGGCGAGGGGCCTGGCATGTGTTTCCTTCAGAATGTGATAGCTGGCAGGCTCCCAGGAGCCATGAAGAGGTTGACAGATGTGATAAAGATGAACTGACAAAGCGGAGGTGGCCTTTGCTACCCGTCCAGGAGCAGAGGGAAAGGAGGTGAGGTACATCCTTTCAGGCAGTTCTGGGGGTGGGGTGGTGGCAGGCTGCCCTCTGCTATAAGCTCTGCACAGGGCCTTCACCGGCTTGTGTGGTGTTTCTAATGCCCTCTCTGCTTCCGGTTGTACCTGGTGCTTGTCCCACTTATGGCTGCGGCCTTGTGGCATCATTATCTGTGTATTTTCCTGTTTGCCCTGCTCAACCACAACTCCTTGGGGAAGGACTACTCTTTGCATCTTTGTCTCTTGGCTTGCCACAATGGACACCTGATACATGTTTTTCAAAGAGAGTCATTATATCTAAAATTAGCTTTTATTTATCCTTTGCATATTGGTATACATGAATACCAGGGAAAGTTTTGTAAAATGGGGAGAAGGTAGGAAAAGCAGCCCATCGGACAGTTGGTGGGAGGAGGGGGGAATGGTTTCCCTGAGCAGGGCCAGCACTCCATGTAGGTGGCCTGTGCAGGCTCTGCACTTTCAAGCCCTGCCACCGTGTGTTAAATAGCAAGAGTAGCTCTCGTCTCTTTGGTCCATCTTTGTGTGAAGCGTTGTGCTGGGTATTTTACCTGCAGGGGTCTTATTCAGTCCTTGAGGTAAGCACAACTGCCACATGAGTGAGAAATCCAAGGCACAGAGAAGCCCATGGTGGCTATAGCCCAAGACCCCACAACTGAATAGAGGTGAATGTGGGGCAGCCACTGGAATTTCAGAAACAGGGAACCTGGAATAGATTATTTCTTTGAACTTAGAGCTTTCCTATTTAGCAGGCAGATAGCCCCTCTTTTAGGTGTCACACTTCCCTACTGGGTATGAGGCCCCGGCCATGGAGCCGGATGCCCCTGGAGCATGTTTCCATGTACCCCATCTTTCCTGAAAGCCTGGGAGAGAAGACAGGCAGAGACAGGGATGGAAGGAATCAGGTGAATCCTTTTTCAAAGTGGTATTCCCAGCCTTCTGGATCTTGGTACTTGTCCTCAATACCTTGCTGTACGCTTAATGCATGACATCACTTAGAACTTAATGATCCTACAAAGCGGTTCTCACTGTCACCAGCACCCAAGCTTTCAGGGCTCCATCTGTGAGTCCACAAATGTGATGTGTTTAAGAATCTTCTTCCTGCAAGGGTGACCCTGTGCAGCTTCGGTCGGACTGGCCGAACAGTGAGTCCTCTGTGGGCATGTGCAGCCTGGGGTTTTTTATCAGTTTATGTAACACGTGTAAACAATTTAATCTTTCAGTTCTCCCTCTGGTCCAAACGTTACGATAAAGCAGACATCAGTACTGGCATGCTGCGAGTCTGTTGGCAGAAAAGGCTGTAATTTGCTTCCTTTTCTCAGCTAGGTGGGCCACAGTGTGGAGGCCTCCCAACATGTGTGTCGGGGACACTCACGTCACATACCCAGCGATTTGTGTCACGCTTGGAGTTATGTTTACTCCTCCCCAGTAGGTATTTGGAATTCTTATGTCAGAGAGGAGCCCAACCACGCACTCAGCAGCGGCCCCGGAGAGGCCAAGTACATCAAGGAAATGTGGTTTGGAGTTGTGTCCACACTAGAAGTGGGTGCTGACCGGAGTCAGAGGTTGGAGTTAACTGCACCTTTTCATTGCCAAAGTACCGGACACTTGATGGTTTGGGGGAACTTGCTCAAGGGAATTAAGGAACTTGCTGTGACCTTAAGCAGTTGACTTAATCTCTCTGAGCTTGAGTGTCCTCATTTGTAAACACAGAGTTCTTGTAGGGATTAGAAATGATTTATGAAAAGCACCTAGTGGCACAATGCCAGGCATATAAGGTGCTTAGAAACGGGAGCTGGGGAAAAAAGGGAGCTGGTAACATAATTATTACCTCTATTTAACAATTATATTCTTTTTCTTTCTTTTTTTTTCTTTTTAAGATTTGATTTATTTATTTGACAGAGAGAGACAGCCAGTGAGAGAGGGAACACAAGCAGGGGAAGTGGGAGAGGGGGAAGCAGGCTCCCAGCGGAGGAGCCCGAAGCAGGGCTTGATCCCGGGACTCTGGGATCACGCTCTGAGCCGAAGGCAGACGCTTAATGGCTGAGCCACCCAGGCGCCCCTGTTTTTCTAGTATATTACAAGATATTCGTTTTCTTCCTTTACCTGTGGGAGACCTTGACTTGATGTGTTCATTTTCAGATGCATCATTCACAGTTGGGCTTCTAAAAAGATTCTAAGTATCAGAGAGGAGCCTTCATCTCCCCTCGTTATTTAGTGGTTAAAGGGCTCTTTGTAAACTGTACTAATAGTCTCAGGGATGCCCATAAAACAGGCTCTTACAGAGGAACTGCTGAGGTCAGTCCCTGTGCTAAGTGCTGGGCTCAGAAAGACAGAGCTTGGTCTGGACCTGCTCACAGGCAAAGGAGAGAATTGGAGTGGCATTTTCAACACCACAGAGCAATGCCCAAAGACAGGAGCCAGATGCTGTGGTGGGTGCATAGAGGAGAGAGTGCTCCTCTCACAGAGGAGTAAAGCTAAGTGCCACTGCAATGGTTACACTTGAATGGGCTTTGAAGGATGAGTAGGAGTTTGCTAAGCAGAGAGGCTTGAAAAGGCTATTTGTCAGGAGAGAAAAGAGCATGTTTCGCAGAGCTGTGAGAAGGGTATGATGTATTTGAGGAATGGTGATTAGTTCATTGCACTGGGAACATAAGTTCGTAGAGGAACTCAGGTGAGTAAGGCTGGAGTTAGCTAGTGAAGAACCTTGGATCATGGTAAGAAATTTGGATGTATTCCTCATAGGCGATGCAGAGCCAAGGGGCATCACATTTCTTTCAACTTTTATGTTGTATATGTGATTTAAAGTAGGGAGTTTAAAACATAAGACCACATATAGCTATTAAGTTTACTCTGAAAATTGCTGTCTGTTTTAGCTGGGGGAATGTAAGGGGCCTTTGGATGACTTATTGAAAGTCAGCCTAGTAAGGAGTTTTGTGTTGAAAGATTCAGATTATAATTATTTTGTGTTGAATGTTCCTAGGATAGAAGCTGCCCACTTTCATCTCCACAGGCCTCCTTTATGACTTAGTTAAATTCTTCTGCTTCATAACCTTGAGATTTTCATGTCACTGTGAATTTTTAAAAGATGAGGTCTACACAAGAAGGAAATGAGTTGAGAAATAGTTGTGTTCCCAGGTACCCCCCACGGCCTCACTACCCATCACCACTCCCCACTTCCAGAGGCCTTCCGAATTTCATGATTCCGGCTCATCCTACCACTTCTCCTCACCTCCCTTCCCCCTTCATCTTTCCAGGGTCCCGGGCAGTGTGTGTGGTGCCTGCACTGAAGATGGGACATTCCGTCAGTACGTGCACACAGCTTCCTCCCGGCGTGTGTGTGACTCCTCAGGTTACTGGACTCCAGAGGAGGCTGTGGGTAAAGGACCATAGTTTCTTTGTTTATACTTGGTGGCTGCTGAGAATGGGGGTGGGGGTAAAGAGTGGAATGGTGGCATGGTGAGAAAAAGGCAGCGTGTGTGTGTGTGTGTGTGTGTGTGCGCACGCGCTCCTGTGTGATTTGCTGGATATCTCTGCGGGCCTGGGAAAGACTCTGCCTGGTACCTTTGTGTGTCCCACATGAGCTTAGCGTGTAGGCCCAATGGCTGTGGTGAAGTAGAGGTCAGCATAGAGGACAGGGGGATGGAGAAGACAGCTGAGCTCAGGGGGTGACTTCAGGGTGAGAGCTCAGGCACTCCGTGTTACAAACACCTACCGGCCCAAGGAGCAGCTTTGCCACATAACAGTGTAAGCTGATCTCTCTCAGGAGAGTAATAGAGAACACATTGCAGGGAACACTGATGCACGGCTCAAGCTGGTCTGGGTGGGGGTGGGGTGGACTAGGTGTTCCAAACTGATCGTTCTCATCTATGTTATTTCATGAGTCTATTAATCACTGGTACTGGTTGTGCTTTGGATGTGATCTTAGTTAGGCTCTAGGAGGGGGAAATTGTTTTTAGCTGTCCCTTTTCCTGTTCCTCACCCTACTTCTCCGTTAGTATTCACTCACGTATGTATATCAAGGCCTCTAGGACAAATTAAAGCATGAATGTTATCCCAGTTCAAGTCCAGAAAATGCCGTTGATGAGTTTCAGTACCTTCTGTTGAATGGCTTGGCCTTCTATGACCGCCATCTTCAGTGTCTACCTAGTTATCATCTCTTTCCTTCTCTTGTGTTTATTTAAGATCCTAAAAGCTACCTGGACACAGTCCTATTTGAGTTAGCTTGCAGTCAACTCTGACCAAAAAAAAAAAAAAAAAAGGAGGACATTGGTTTTGGAGTCAACAGTGTCTGTAAAATGTCCTCTTGAGCTCCCAGTTACTCAAATGACAGGAGCCTCCAGGAGAAATTGGGAGAGAGACAACGTACTTGCTTTTAATTGACCGTATGGAACTTTTTTCAAATGACAGTTTTCAAGGAAGAACGGAAAGTAACTATAAAATTCACATTGGTATTGTGTTGGACTCATGTAGAGATTGGCTTTTCATAAAAGGCCATCTCTATGGCAAACAAATTGTCCTGTGCTAGTGTTCTAATGCCCATTCAACTCCCTGGCCCTGCATTTCTCTCATTTTAATTCTTGGCAAAATTTAAAAGTTATGTGGTAGAAGTGAAAGGACTTAGAAGTTCTGGGTTCTAATTGTGTCTTGAGGCAAACCAGGTCAACTTTGAAGGCCTCCACTTCACGTCTTAATGTGAGATTGTAATAAAACCTTTCTGAGACAACACTGCTGTTGGGGTGGCTTCCAAGGGCTTTTACTCTGCTAGTATTTGGGGATGGCTACTGGAAAATACTGCTAAGAAATACTGGTCTTCCTTTTCTTTGAAAAGATGGAGAACCAAGTCGTATTTAAAATATACACAGTGAAGGTGATTGAATCCCCAGCATAGTGTACACAAACACCTGTATGTACAGATACGATCTAAATATCCTTCATGACACTTCATGAACACCAACCACTTTCTAAAATGCTATGGGGAATAGGAAATTGAACCAGACATACTCCCTGCTTAAATATCATCTTTCTGGAGAGAACGTCCCTGGGTCTATAATCTAAAAGAGACCCTAGTCTTACCCCTTCATTCTCTAGTCTTTTATCTTTCTTCATTTTTCTTCAAAGATGCCATTACCACTTTATCAACTTAGTTTTGTACTTATCACCCTACGGTAAGGATTATGAGGGCAAGAACTTTATCTTTCTTGTTTGCTACTCTGTGTCCAATACCTACATCAGTGCTAGCTGTGAAAGAGGTACACGGTCAATTTTTGTTGAATGGGTGAATAAATGAATGAATGGATTCACAATATAGGCAAAAGATGATAAGGCCTGTGAGATGTAATACACACACACACACACACACACACACACTTGAACTTGTTTCCTCTGGCCTTTGAAATATTTTTCATTTTCCAAATTCGGAAGGGCTAAATAATCCTATTTATGTTTCTAGAGAACACTGTATAGCTCTTCTACCTATCCCAGTAAGCCACGGGTTGAATAGAGCTTATTTCATAAATGAGGAAACTGAGGCTCTGTAAAGACTTGCCACGGTCACACAACTAATGGCATAGCACCAATTAGAGTGTAACTCTGCTGATTCCTAATTTAGCACTTTTTTCTTAATTTCCCCTTATGTGATACGAAAGAAAAACCATTTGATAGATGATTTTCACAGAAACAACCTTAATATAGTTGTAATATTTGACTTTTTTACCATCCCATTTTTACTTAGCTACTGGATCTCCTTTTTTTTTTTTTTTTTTTCCCACTCAAGAATACATGTTTCTGGGGGAGCCTGGGTGGCTCAGTCATTAAGCATCTGCCTTCGGCTCAGATCATGATCCCAGAGTCCTGGGATCGAGCCCTGCGTTGGGCTCCGGCTCAGCGGGAACCCTGCTTCTTCCTCTCCCACTCCCCCTGCTTGTGTTCCCTCTCTCGCTATGTCTCTCTGTCAAATAAATAAAATCTTAAAAAAAAAAAAAAAAGAATACATGTTTCTATTTCCTGCCTGCAGTTTCCTCCATGCAGTGACCTAACTGCTCACACATACCTAAACTAAAAGGGAAATTTCAATGCGTGGTTTTAAAATTTGGATAGCAATCGGTTGGAAAGACTGCTAAGGTGTGATCTTAGGGAATGAAAAAAGTTTTGCAAAGAGCCTAGTTAAACAGAATGTAATGACACACTAAAACAAACATTGGCCTTATTCATAAGTAAAACAGGGTTTCAGAAGCAGTGGTTTATCATAAATTATTAATAAACTAAGTAGAAATAATTCTCCTCTGCTCAAGGACTCTTGAAGGACATGATTCGCCTTCTCTGCATCAGCTTCATGTTTCCAGCTGGGATCTGGGCCGCTCCATTCCTGATGCCTTGCTAGACTTCTCTTGTTAAAGGCATCATGTGGAGGGGCTATGGAGCAAAACAGAATACTTTTACATTGTTAAACCTTTGTCCTCAGTAGTACTTAAGATCTAACCCATTCAGTTGACCAATTTCTGTAGACATTAGCTCAAAGCTCTCTTCCTCATTCTTCTTTCTTGGCTGGTCATATGAGCTACTCATTTTCAAACTTAATGGCAGTTCCTAATGCATCTGTCTTTCTCTTCATCTCCCTCAGGGCCTCCAGACGTGGACCAGCCGTGTGAGCCGAGCTTGCAGGCCTGGAGTCCTGAGCTCCACCTGTACCATATGAACATGACGGTCCCCTGCCCTGCGGAAGGCTGTAGTCTGGAGCTGCTCTTCCAGCACCCGGTCCAAGCTGACACCCTTACCCTATGGGTCACCTACCTCTCCATGGACTCCTCCCAGGCATTCTTTGACACAGAGATCTTGCTGGAACACCAGGATTCTGTGCACCTGGGCCCCTTAGACACTTTCTGTGACACCCCACTCACTATCAAACTGCATGTTGATGGGAAGGTCTCAGGGGTGAAGGTCTACACCTTTGATGAGCGGATGGAAATCGATGCAGCTCTGCTGACTTCCCAGCCCCATAGTCCCTTGTGCTCTGGCTGCAGGCCTGTGAGGTACCAGGTTCTCCGTGAGCCCCCATTTGCCAATGGCTTGCCCATGGTGGTGACAAATCCTCACAGGAAGTTCACGGACGTGTGAGTTGGGCGGTAGGGCTTTTTAAACCACGGGGCTTCCTGGGGCTTTGGGAGTGGGTTTTGCTTCCCTTTTTCCCCACTTTTTTCCATTGTGACATGCCTTTAGTTGGAGAAATGTTCAGAATCTCAGAGAAGATTTTATTCTAGAGTGGCATATCTGAGATGAAGAAAAATATTTACCAGAAAGGGGCAAGCAGATGTTCTGACCAATGTTGCCATCATTAGGATCATGGAAAAAGGAGGTTCTTATGTGAGGTGCTTCTGCTGGACTGAAAGTATTTGCCACAAATAAGTTGATCAGAGTCAACTTCTATCTGGTGCCATTCCTTGCTGTAACTTTTAATTTGCCACAGCTCCTCTAACATTTGAGGATTGTAGTCAATCCTTCTGTAGCTAAGCAAGGAAGCCAAGGGTCCTGCAGACACTCCTTCATTTCAAGACTCATTCCTGATGTGTGTTTCATGCATCCCTCTTTTTCTCCTCCGTCTTTCCCTCTCTCTCTTCCAACTCTCCTCTTTCTCTTTTTTCTGTTCCTTCTACGCTTGGTGAGTTCTGCTGTGTTCCTGGCACAGTGTGCTCAGTGGTGGGGACACAGACTAAGGTAAGATCATCGACTCAGAAGAGTTCAAGGTCTAAAGTAGGAGGTTAGTATCTCTAAAGGCAAAGTACCCCCATCTCATCATTTTCCTCAGAGATTCAGGGGTAAAACAGAAGTTTTATTGGAAGTGCTGTATTAATTAGTTTTTGCTGCATTGGAAATCATCACAAAATGAAGTGGGTTAAACCAACAAACACTATTTTTCATGATTCTGTGGGTTGGCTGGGTGCTCTCATCCGGACTGGCATGGCCAGGGTAGATGGCCAGGACAAGCTCATGTACAGATTGGGGACTCAGCTCAAATGGCTGGGGTGGCTGGGAGGATGAAGGCCTCTTTCCATATGACCTCTCATTCCCTGGTAGGTTTCGTGTCGGCTTGTTCTTGTGGTGGTGGGAGGGCTCCAGCAGCAGGAAAGGCAAGCCCTCTCACGCTCATACGTTTAACGTTCCTCTGGCCCTCACACAGCCAATTCCAGATTCAAGGGGTGGCAAAATGGACTCTGTCTCTTGATGGGAGGAACAGCAAAGCCACACTGTAGAGGGGCATGAACCTGGGAAGGAGGAACTGTGGCCATTTTGCAGTCTGCCACAGCTACGCAAAAGTAGAGGGCATTGTTCACTTTGAGCCTTGGTACATTTTTCTTCTCATACTTGCTCTCTGAACCAGAACTAGAAAACAATGAAATGGACACAAAGCTAATGCAAATGAAAGGAGAGGTCATGGGACAGATTTTAAGGCAAACATTAGTTTTCGAGCTCCTCTGATAAGGCAGTTAAAATGACATTTGGTATCTAACATGATAATCCACACAAGCCCTCATACACAGACACACACGTGTACACACACTCAACCTTTAAAGTCAATAATATCCCATTTTATGGATGAGAAAGCTAAGGTTGATCTTAATTTGGTTGAACAGAGTTAGTCATGGCAGACTAACTCAGACAAGATTAAAATCCAATTTTCCGAGTCTCGTTTTGGTTCCCTTTCCTTAGTGACACACTGCCTTTTATAAATTCGGATCACTGAAGGTTGGGCTACCTGCTGCTGAGTTTTCTCCACAAGAAGTGTAAACACATTTTGACACTACCATCCAGTCCTTTTCCAGGGCAGGGTGAGACTTTTACGTGTGGCTGGATGAGAGACCGCCCTGAAAAGGGAAGCCAATGGAATTGATGAGGATATGCAATTAGTTTTGCTTTTGAAATATCTGGCACTCCCATGAGAAGATTGTTTCCCTAAAGAAAGTTGATGTGGAAATTTAAAAGTCTTTAATATTTAGGTGTCTTTCCTATTAAAATAACTAAAAGCCAGTACAGAGGTTTTTAAAGATGTTTTTGAAACCCCATGATATTTCCCGTTTGCTGTTTGCAGCATCAAGTGAGAGAGTGGAGGCTTTGTGGCTGAATTGAAGCATCTGTTAAAGAAGAGAGGGTCTTGGCAAGAGGTTTATGGGGGCCATCAGGGCAGCCCCAACAACCCTGTGAGATCCTGTCCTCCTAAGTCACTCCCATTCTCGCTTGACGTTGGCGGTCATTATCCAATTAGGGAAGGCATGGGACAAGAGGAAGAGGGGAGAATTTGTTTTGGGAAATAGCAGCCCCTCTCTTGAACCCCCGACCTCACTTAAATGTTCATTCTCTCAGGCTCTCCACCTGATCAGTGCACTTGGGTTCTAAAGAGAGTCTGATAAACTCCTTCTATCTCTGATGTCAACCAATAAAACTCCATCTATGCATTTTGGCAGGCTTAGAGGTGGGGAGTCATTTAACATATTCCTAGCTGTAGGATTTCCGACATCCCCAAAATGATGGTGGAAGGTGTTCTCACCTCTTTCTGGGAGACAGTTCATTCTTCCCTCTAAGGACTTAGTGTCTTTAAGATAAGAATTCTCTTGAGAGACGAGAAAACTGATCTGCAGGGCCAGGTAGGGCCTTGCTGAGTCCAAACACTGCAGCTTCCACTTCAGTTTCTTTGATTACTTCAAGGATACAGAAGACTAGTTTTCCAGTAGTTGCTTGTTGATTTTTTAACACAATAAAGGTATACTTGAGATGCCATCCTCGTAGACTGGGCAGGACCGTTAGTTAATTCAGCGGTATTTCAGCCAGTGTTTATTGCATGATCACTATGTGGAACATACTAGGAATATAGAAACCAATGTGCTTTCAGACATTCTGCTGCTGCGTAAGACTCTGCCCTGATCTCTGTTTCACATAACGTGGCATATGTTTAACATTGATGTTCCCCACAAATATCTTTAAATTCCTGTAAGCCATCTGCAAAAGACTGAGGGCAACGTCTCACTTTCTGGATGGTCACGGCTCATTGGTTTCCACAGGGAGGTCACACCTGGGCAGGTGTATCAATACCAAGTTCAAGCTGGAGCTGGGACAGAACTGGGAGAACCTTCACCTCCGCTGAGCCATATCCACGGAGCTCCTTACTGTGGAGATGGGAAAGTGGCAGGGTGAGTATCGGGAGCATGGGAATGTGTGAGCAAGGATTGCCCTGCCTGGCTCAGACCAGGAGGGTTAATCTTGAGTTTTAGTTTGACTTGTTCTGGAAATTGGGGGCACTGTGTGATTCTAGTATTGAACAAGATCTAGGACCTGGTAGTGATCTTGAGAGGTCACCCACATCTTAAGTAAGGAGAAGCTCACTTTTATTTAGAGCTCACCCACAGAATACTGAGATATTGGGGCTGATTTGGGGTTGAGGGCAGCTCTTAAGATTTCAAAGGACAGCTGCTGGGCAGTGATTGAGAGAAGGAGTTTACTGGGGAGAAGGTTACTTGTCAGATGATGCTAAAAGACAATGTGGGTGTATCTTTTGGGTCAGCGGCCTGTCCTATGCTACTAAGGGGCTGTGTGACCTGAGGAAAGTCAGTGTAGCTTTCTGAGCTTCACTGGCTCATTTGGCCCCTAGAAGACCTGACTGTAATGTAATTTACATCCATTCTCTAAAACTGCCAAGGTAGAGATGAAATCACTACTTTGGCTTCTGAACATACCATGTTCCTCTTTCTGTTGCCCTTTTGTGATATCAGCTTAGGTGACTAATTCAGTCTGGTTTATCTGGGACTTTCCCAAATCTAGCACTGAAGATTCCCATGTCCCACCAGTCGCCCTATATTCACCTGTCCTGAATGCTTATCGAACCTAATATATAGAGCTGGGGGAGTAGGAGGCTGGATGGCCAGGCACCGTGATTTGTGTTCGATGCTGCACCCTAGTAAGATGGCCTATTTTTGATTTCCCAGACTAGGTGAAAATACATAGTATCCTGAGGCCCTAATAGAAAGACTTCTGTAGCCTTTCTTGAGATCCTTTCCCATCATTTAGCAAATCAATACACTGCTGCTTCTCTTGATCTTCTAAGATTTTTAACCTTTGGTGTAAGCCAAACCTTGCTAACACCCAGACCTTGCTGGTTGGCTGCCACCTTCTGCCTCACCCAGTCTCAGCTTTCCAGCCCCCTTCCTCCATCTCAGTTGGGAATGCCTCACATGCGCACAGAGTAACTCGGGCTGCTGTCGTTGCTGTCGCTGCTCTGGCTGCCTCTTTCTAAGTCTGCCACCTGCCACTTACAGTGTTTGGCGCCTTGGTTACCGTTACTACCCAGCCAGAGCCCTCCTTGAGCAAAACACTCTGCCCTATGTTGTAGCCTCTCCTACAGCAGTTCTCTGGTGGAGGCCACCTTGAGGCCCCCGGATGCCACATCTGCTGGGGGTCTGGGGCAGGCAGGGTGGAAGAACCGTCTTCCTAACTTGCTCTTACACATTCTCTCCTGTGCCTCGAAGCAGCTTCACCTGAAGCACCAGCTGCTTGCTCACTGGGCCTCACAAGACTCCTCATCCAAACGCTCCTTTACGCTTTTGTCTGTATTCCGTCTCCGTAAAGAGTCACATGTAGTTCTGCCCTCCAGTGGGAAGGTACCTGTGAATTGTAGCTTTGTCTCAGCTGGAGGCCCTCCACGACATACACAACAAGGAGAAACACGAATCGTTGAACCCACTGTTTTAAACTTGAGAAATGTATAGTTTCAATCTAAGGGAATCACATCCCCCAGAAGTCATCCTGAGGCCCTGATGTTAATAAATTTTTTTGTCATGTTGGATAACACTGCAGTAAGACCACCAAACAGAGTGCAGGCCCTGAACTTGTGAGCTGCATTCACTTGGAAGTAATCATCTCAATCTGTTCAGTGTGGGGCATCTCAGCACATATGCTGTCGAGCCTTTGAAATGTGGCGAATGCAGCTAAGAAACTGAATTTTATTTAATTTTCAGTAATGTAAATTTAATTTAAAAACTTGATTCAGTTATCAGAAAACTTTTAAGTATATTTGGAACAACTTGGGTAGGTGAATTTAAATACAGATCAAGTGTTTGAACTCAGATGTGTTGTAAGTGAAAAATATACGTCAGATTTTAAAGATGTAGGATGCATAAGAAAGTATGGAATGTCTTTCGTTAATAATTTTTATACTGATTACATATGGAAATGACTATCTTGGATATATTGAGTTAGATGAAATGTGGTATTAAAACTAATTTCACCTGTTTCTTTCTTTTAAATGTGACTACTAGAAAATCAAGGATGTTACATATGGCTCTCCTGTTTCCACGGGGCAGCAGTGCCTGAGATGATACACCACATGCTCGTATTAGCTGTTGAGATTATCTTCAAAATAAAAATGAATTTGAAGTTTCCTTAATTTCTTCAATCATGTTTTTCATAGCTCTGTTATCTTTTCTCCATTTGCATCCTACCATTTAAAATATCATTATATAATTGCATTTATAGCATGCTTTTAATTCATCTTAAAGCAGTCTCATATCTAATTACTTAGTCTTCACCCCATCCCTGTGAGGAGGTACACTTTGAACAATGGTTAGTCATGTCCTGGGTCCGAAAACACATTAGTATGCCAACACTCTTTATCTACTTGAGTTAAAATATGTGTCTGTTTTGGACATGGTGCAAAGTCAAGAAGAAAAAAATGGTAACCCTCAAGCCATTGTTTTAAAGATTTATTTATTTATTTGAGAGAATGAGAGAGCGAGAGACAGTGAGTGGAGGGGAGGGGCAGGGGAAAAGGGAGAGGGAGAGAATCTCCAGCAGACTCCCTGCTGAGCACAAAGCCTGACCCAGGGCTAGATTCCGGGTCACCAAGATCAGGACCTGAGCCGCTCAACCAACTGAGCCACCCAGGGTCTCCAACCCTCAATGCATTTTGCAATGACCACATCTGTGTTATCCATTTTGTTCTCATAATATGCTTCCTGTAGCCCTCAGTCTAAACTAACTCTCCCACCCCAATCCAAATTAGTCATCAGCTGTGTCAGCATTTGAGGTTCAAAACAAAACAATGACATTTTTCTTCTCCCAGTATTCATTTCTGCCCTGCAATATATGGTAGCTGCCACCAGGTGATGGTAGGGAGTGAGGACCAGGACCGAGCCTTTGCTTTGTCCTGGACTGAGACCTGGCAGCAATCAGGCTGCTGGGTCTCTTGGTACATAAAACAGGAGCTTTCAGTTCTACAAAATCCTAACTTGAACAACAACTGCATCTAGATAGAATAAAACAATGAAAACATAAGGAAATATCAGGTAAAAATGAATAGAGAACAGAACCACACATAGGCAGGTTTCTTCCTCACCAAACCAGCTATTTCTATGATTTCACTCATCATAGGGTCGGTGTGCATTTTCTTAATGCCGTCCACCGGAAACACGGGCAGGACCCTCGTGGATCCCCTAGAGGTTTCTGAGCCACGAGCTACTTTTTCTATAAAAGCATTTTTTTAACTCCTGTTTTTCTCCAACTTGTACTTCTTAATATATAATTGGGAATTTTAAGAATTTAAAATAATGGTAACTAAACAAGAACAATTATTTTATACATGTATGCATATAAGAATGTGTATTTCTATCTTCCAGGAGCCTGGGAGAAGAGTGTGATGATGGCGACCTTCTGAGCGGAGATGGCTGCTCAAGGGCATGCCAGCTGGAGGAAGGCTTCCACTGTGCAGGTGGGTTGAGGAGCACCCCCTAGGCTTATGTCCTATTTCTGCAGGTGTCTCTGTGTTGTACTTCCCTTAGCTTTTGATATCCTATAACATATAGCAGGATGCTAATAATAATGACATTGGATGTGTCTGCTGTGTGTCAGGCGTTAGCTGTTTGACATCTAGTATTTCATTTAGTCCCTCCATTAAGTATGAGGAGACTAAACTGAGGCATAGAGAGTTCAAATAACTTGCTTTCTCTTATATGGGATTTGAACCGAGGAAGTGAGGCTCTAGAATCTACATGTGAAACCACTGGGTTACACCATCTCCTTGGTTAATGTTACCAGTTGCTCTTGGGTACTCATGTCTAACATCAGAGCATCAGCCACACAGTACAATCATGGAAGTCCTACACAAAAATCAGTGTAGGAAACATTCTAGGCCAAAGGGAGTGCAAGGGATCTCTTGGTGGCTGTGTTTAATAGATTAGATCATGACAGATGACAGAGGGTCCTAACGCTGCTTAATCCTGGAAAAGTCATAAATTATTGCCTCACAGGAAGGTTGTCCAGAAGACTTCTCCCAGTTCTGGTTAAAGACATCATCAGTGAGCTTCTAACATAGATTATTTTTTCAACTCCCATCTGCATACATTGCAGTGTTTCTGTGGAACATAACCATTCGCCAGTTATTTGAAAGAGCAGTGCATTGAAAAATATTTTAATGCCTCTAAGTCTCAAGGTAAAGTAAGATATGATTATAATTATGTATAATTTATTAAGGTGTTAAATACTGTATAGAACACACAAATGGCCCTGCTGTCTGGAGCAGAATCATAAAATTATAGAATCTTAGTAGTATTCCATCCATCCATCTAATAAAACATACTCAGTACCTGCCATGTACCATGAGTCTGATAGATACCCTGATCCCTTCCCATGTACAGTCTAACAACGATTTGGAGTCCAGCTTCCTTCCCATATGGAAATTTCTTCTGCCAGTTCTTGAGAGAGGGACCTCTAGCTCCTGCTTACATACTTCTAGCAGTGAAGGACACACCTTGAAATGCACCATTCTACTGAAGAATGGCTTTATCTGTTATAAAATTCTTCTCCCTTTTTTCTGGTTTGGAAACTGAGGCTCAGAGCATTGTAGTGACTCATCCACAGGCATTGGCGAAGGTCTGCAAGGCCCGCACTGGAGCTCAGCTGCCTAATGCTTAATCAAGTGCTTTTTCCTTGCTATGAAACTATAGAGGATAATTTTTTTCCCTGTTTTATTTGACTACCATTCAGATATTTGAAATGCCTCCCCATTATTCTCCTTTCCAATCCAAACATCCCCTCATGTGATTAGGTTTCCAGACCCTTTCCTATTTACCCTAACCTGGCATGTTTCGTGTGGTCAATGCCCAGAAAGGAATTCAATACTCCAGATGTGGTCTGGCTGAGCAGAATACACAGAACCGATTACCTCCCCTCTTCTGTACACAAGTATTTGTTAATGCCACCTCTGTTTGCATTGTGTTCTGGGCTTTTTTGTTTTTTGTTTTTGTTTTTTGGTAACATAATGGGCTCATGTTGAATACACACACACACATACATGCACACATATATTCTCCAAATGCTGTGTCTTCTCCACTACAGCTCAAGCCTCATTTGACTTAAGAGCCCGCCTTGCTTTGTTTCTAACACATTTGATTCCAATAAATTTGGCTCATATTTCCTTAGCCTCCAAATCCAGTAAGACTGTGTCTCAATTATTTTAACTTTACAGGGTAAGGCTAAAATGATCTGTTACACAGTTAGACTGCTGTTTCATTGTATAATAAGCTCATAGTATGCTAAGCATCTATTCCATTATTTCTCCAAAGATTAGGTTAGAGGGGTTCTTGGGTGACAAAGTTAGTTAAGCATCTAACTCTTGATTTTAGCTCAGGTCATGATCTGAGGGTTGTGAGATCAAGCCCCACATCAGGCTCTGTGCTCAGTAGGAAGTCTGCTTCTCTCTCTCTCTCTCTCTCCCCTTGCCCCCCACCCTGGCTCATGCACACTTGTCTCTCCCTAAAATAAATAAATAAATCTTTTAAAAAAAGATTAGTTTTGAAGGAACTATTGTGAAATGCGTTTTAAAAGTGGTCTGTTATTTTTAGATGGACTTGAAAAACAGGCAAAGATTTTAAGTCCATGGTAAAAAAAAAAATAGAAGCAAGAAAAAACATTCACTGTGTTATAAATAGAGAAACAAAACATATATACAGATTATAAAATATAGTATAAAAATATATACAGATATACATAAAATACATGCAAACATACATATAAAACATGCATATTTATGTACATGGACACAGGTACATGTATATATACATATATGTGCATATAAATGAGAGAGAGAAAGTTATTCCAAATACATATATATTGGCTTTGGGGGAGTGATTTGGGAAGGCCATGCATTTGATGGAATGCAGGAATTTAAAACCCAAAGTAGGCTTAGAACCAAGTCCTAGGAGCATTGGTTTATTCCTGGCAAGTAGAGACAGACTTACCACAGAAGGGTCTTAGACTGGAAGAAATTATGAAGGAAAATAATTCGTAGCTACATGTTGATAAGCCACTGAAAATCACTTCAACATCCCTGTGGTATTGTGAAGAATGGAAGATAACAAGAATGGCATAGGACAGTAGATTTTAGTAATGATGATACTGAATGTGTCCCTATATGTTGATTGATTTTCAAATCTTGATATTATTTTCATGTCCTATTATTTTATGTAGAAACAGATTAGAATCATGTTAACTAATGTTCATTGTCCTACCTTTTGGTAGGAAAGGCGGTAGAACTTAATAAGTGGCTTTCTGATTGCACCTTAGATTTCCGCACTTAGAGAAAGCCAGCTACGTATCTGTAGTCGGTACTGTTCACTTAGGCAGAGTTATCCTGGGAGTGAGGATGGACTTGCCCAGGAAATACAAGCTCGCTTCACAACAGTCCAGCAGCTTTGCATACAGCCTCACTCCTCACTTGTTTGCTCTGCCTCAGCTTGACGGAGATCCCACTGACCCTGCCTTCTGTGGGCCTGGCTCCCATCCAAGCTCTGTTGCTTATGTAACGAGGGACCTTTGGCAAAATGTTTCCCATGTATGACACAAACAAAAAATGCCCACCCCACACGGTTGTTGTAAGTCTAAGGGAAAGACAAATCCCTCAACTACTTTAATATTTCAAAAACCAGCTTACCTTTTTCTTCCTATTCTTGATTCACAAATCTCACCCCTTTCTATACCTTTTATTATACAGATGGATTCTACTCCTCTCCCCACGAAAAAGATTCCTCCTTCCTTAGGGGCGTGTATGTGTGTGTGTGTTGTCTGCATGTTTGGGGTGGGCGTTAGACTTGCTGGCAGTAGCAGGATTCTCTTTCTTGGACTAGAGAAAAAAAATGTAATGATTTTTACATGACATGTATGACAACACTTTTTCAAACGTTATACAACATTTCTTGGCAGGGGAGCCAAGCCTATGTTACATATATGAGGGAGATGGGATATGTGAACCTTTTGAGAAGGAAACCAGCATCATAGACTGTGGCCTCTATACTCCCAAAGGATACCTGGATCAGTGGGCCACCCAAGCTTACTCCTCTCATGAAGACGAGAAGTGTCCTGCTTCCTTGGTAACAGGAGAACCTCATTCCATGGTAAATCAAGCCAGAAGAATTGAGTTAAGGCTGAGTAGAATTGTCAAGTGACTCTCTCTCAGATGCTTTATGGGGGCTCACATTTCTCTCCTGTCTTTGACATCAAATTTAGTCCCTACTGAACTCAGGATAAGGTAATGTTAAATGAAACACTTCTAGGCTGGCAATTAAGTCTCATCTTCCCCCCCACCCTACTGCCCCCTTACCCCACTTACCCATACTAGGTTTCATCTAGGAGTCTTTGGCTGTGCAGTAGCTGACTCCAAGAGATTCAGAGCATCTCATAACCTCACATGTACAGATATCAGAAATGACGCTTGAGCTTTGTGTATGGGAGGATTTATTTTAAAAGAAGAAAAAGAAGTGGTAAAGAGTGAGAATGCTTGGATTACAATACTGAATTCACTGGTATTACTATTATTATTACTAAGCGAGGTTTGACAGGTCACTTAACCTCTCTGGGCTCCAATGTTTTCATATGTAAAATGGGTCATAGTAGTAACTTTTGCATTTAACTCAATGGTTTATTACAGGGATCAAATGGAATTTAAAATATATTAAAGATCAAAGTATAACTCAATGTAAAGAAATTCTACAGTTAGTACTAAAAATAAATCCTTAGGTATACAATTTTCCATGAATCTCCACCTAAATAAATAGGAGATCCTCTGAGGACTTGACGGACTGACTTCTGTGAATTATAGTTGAATACTGAAAAAAAGATGAAGGGCTTTGGCTTTTGGGTACTATTCCAGATGTATCCATTGCCAACTAAACTCTTCCATTTATCATAACAATAAGCAATATACCGTCCTTTCAACAGAAGTGAGATTAAGCTCTCTAGGTATTTTAGGCCAGGATGAAATCACTGGATTTTATACTTAAGCAGACACCCCCAGGAAATTGAGGAACCAGCCAGGGCTGGTGCTCTAGGTCAAGAAATTCCTCAAGGACCTAAGCATCTTCTAGATTCTAGCTCTTTCATCTTTGGCTTGCAGCTTCGTTCCTCCTCCTCATAAGATGATTCTTCCAGGCATGAAGTCAGCATTCCAGGCAGGAAGATGGGGAAGTTCTCAGGGAAATAGGTATAGGCTAACTCAGTCTCTCCCTTTTTATTGGGAAAATCATGGCAGCTTTTCTGGAAGTTTAACACTACAGACTTCCATCAACATCTTATTGGTCATATCCAGATCACTTCATCACCCTCAGTTGTAAGCGGTCTGAGGAGATGAGCATTTATAACTGGATTCACTGCCATCTTGAACAAAATTGGAGTTTGTTAGTAAGAAATTCTGTAAGGGGAAATGGATATGGGAGAGGCAAGTAGCCGTTTCTACCACACTTCTTCAGTGAAGTCTGGCATCCTTTTCAAGAGTTCTTGGTGCCCAAGGACAGGAAGCCAGGGGAGTTGGAAGATTCTGAGTTAGTAACAGCTCCCTGAAGTGGCTTGTAGTCTAGCTTGTCTGTCTTCCTTAAGTAAAGTGGGAGAAATTTTCTGAAGTTTCTGTTCCCTGGCTTCTAGACCCAGCAATGCTCAATGGCTTCCTGACTCAGTAGCCTCACTCCCGGGACTGGTGGATCCTGCCTGGTAAGGATGTAACAATCATCCTGGACAGGCTTCTGTGGCTAATTCTCGGAGCAGTTGCCCTAAAATGTGCCAGGACTGTTCCTTGGGCAAGATCTCTGGGTTGACGGTGGGCTGAGAGTTATCATGTCTGTTTTTCTACCCAGGTAAGTTACATCCTAAGGCTAGCAGAGAGCATTCTTCTACACTGAGGAAAGTTTTCTGCCAGTAATCACTAAGTACCCAGAAAGAGAGGAAAATTTTGGTTTTGAGCTACAGAGGTTCATTGTCTTTACTTTTCTCTTACCCTCCACATTTAATTTTTGGTTGAAATTGCATTTCAGATTTGTACATCATATCATCCAGATTCACCAGAGCACCATCCCCTTACTGGCTGGTTTCCCTGTGTCACCAATGGTAATAGACCTTGGGATAGAAGAAGTGAGCAGACAGAAGGTAGCCTGGAGAGAGAGGATGAGGTTTGGCTAAAAGTAAGTGACCCAAATGGTTCTTTGTGAAGGCTATGGATAGAGAGAGAGAGAGAGAGAGAGAGAGAGTGTGTGTGTGTGTAAAATGATACGTTGGAATGGCTTGTCAGGAAATTTCCTTTTGTTTTTTTGAATGTTTCTGAAATTTTGATTTATTTTCACCTCTTTTTGAATTTTGGGCTTCTTTCTTTGTAAGTAAATCCATTTATCAAAGTGTAGCATATACACAGAAAAGTGCAAATATCAGAAGTGCACAGATCCATACATTTTCACAGAGTGAACATCCTCTCTACCCATCACACAGATCGAGAAACAGAGCAATGATCACCCCGTAAAGCGCTCTCCTTGCCCTTCTCAGTTATGATACCACAGAGGCATCTACTGTTTTTAGTGCCATCACAGAGGTTGCCTGTTTTTGAACTTTATGTGAAATACTTGAGTGTGTCCTCTTGTGTGTCATTCTTTGTTACTCAGCATTCTGTTTGTGAGAATGCTGCTGCGTGTAACAGTAGAATTGATGTCCATGGCTGTGTAGCATTCCAGTGTGTGCATATCCCACAATGTATTTATCCATATTGATGGACATTTGGGTTATTGACAGTTTTTCTCTATGGTATTACACATAGTTCTACTATAAATGTTTCTGTACATTTCTCTTGGTGAATGTATATAAATAGTTGGGTATATTTGGAACTGCTAGATCATTGGTAGGCAGATGACAAGCTTTACTAGAAAATTCCAAATAAGCTTCTGCAATGGTTATATTAATTTAGACTCCCACCAGAGGCTTATGAGTATTGCAAATGCTTCACATTTTTACCAGTACTTGGTATTTCAAGTCTTAATTTTAGCCATTCTGGTGGGCATATAAAGGTGTCCTCTCCAAGGCATCAGTCGCATTTACATGTCAACTAATGAGTTTTAGAGTCTTTTAAATGTATACTGGCCATTTGTATATCCTTTTTCTTTTTTTCCTGGAGGGCATATTCAAATCTTTTGCCCAATTTTGTATTGGGTTATCTGTCATTTTCTTCATTTATGTGATTTCTTTACAAGATTCCACATGTAATTCTTTTTTGGTTATATGTTATTTATGTTCCAGTATGTTCCAGTACTGTGACTTACTTTTTCTTACTTTTTGTGGTATCTTTAGATGAATAGAATTTCTAAATTTTACAAAAGTCCAGTTTATTCTTCTTTCCCTTTATGGTTAAGTGCTTTTCATGTATGGTATTAAGAAATCTTTGCCTGTCACAAAGATAAACTTTCCTATATTATCTTTTAGACATGTTATTATTTCACCTTCCATATGTAGTCTGTAAACCATCTGGAATTTTTATATAAAGTGTGAGGTAGAGATCAAGAATTTTTCCCCTATGGATATGCAATACATCTAGAACCACTCTTACTCAAACTAAAATTTTCTTTTCCCCACTGTGTTACACTGTGAACCTTTGTCATAAGTCAACTAGCAACATGTTTTTGGTCCCTTCATTGATTCTATATTTTGTTTTACTGGTCTGTATATTTTTGCTTCAATATTATACTATTAATTATGGTACAATCTTAAAATTGGATAATATAAGTCCTAAAACTTTGTTCCTTTTATTCCAGATTGCATTAGCTGTTCTTGGTCCTTTGAATTTTTGTGTAAATTTTGGTATCAGCTTCTATTTCCACATATGGGGGGAAAAAAACCTGATGTAATTTTGATTGGGATTTCATTAAATCATTAAGTCAATCTGGGGAGAGTTTTTCTTTAAAATATTGAGTCTTCTAATATATTCCTTCAACTCCTTCCTTAAGTCTTCCTTAATTTCTCTTAACATTTTATTGTTTTCTGAGAGAAGGGAGTTGAGTTTTATCAAATGCCTTTTCTACATCTAGTGAGTCGATCATATTATGTTGTCTTCTGTCAAAGTCTTACTTTGATACAAACTTCTAAATGTTAAACGAAGCTTACATACCTGGAAAAAAAAAAACAACTTGGAGGTGATGTGTAATCCTTTGTCAATAGTTTTGGATTCTGTTTGTTAATATTTTAAGTTTTTTTTACATCTTTGTTCATTAGAGGTTGGCTCCTATTTTTAAAATTTATTTTAGTGTTTTATCAGGTTTTATGACGAAGGCTAGGTTTGACTTCTAAAATATGTTTCTTTCCTTGCTAGATCTATGGAATCTGTTGTGTCAGGTTGGTGTTAATTTTGGAGGTATTCATCAGTGAAGCTATCTGATCCTGTGTTTTCTTTGAGAAAAATTTTAAATTATGAGTTAAAATTTTAAAACAAATGTAGAAAAATTTGGGTTTTCTATTTCTTCTTAGGTCAGTTTTGGTAGGTTGGGTTTTTCAAGTAATTTATGCATTTTTCCCCAAAATTTTCAGTGTATTGGCATTAAGTTTTCTATAATGTTCTCTTATTTTCTTTGTAATGTTTCCACCTCTAGAAATTTTTTTCACTCATGATATTGTTGGATTTTGCTTCTCTGTTTTATTTATTTTTTGGTCAGTCTTGTTGAAGACTTTTATAGAACCAGCCAAAGAAAATATATATAGTCTATGTATGTGCATATCTATGTATCTATATCTATCTATATGGATAAAAGGAATGTTTATATATAAACCTAAAAGGAAGGAAATAATGAAAAAAAGAACATACTTGTGTGTACTTATTTTCATTATTTCCTTTATTTTATGTTTGTATTTAATTTGCTTTTCTTTTTCTAGTAACTTGAGATGATGCTTAGATAACTATTTTTGGCTTCTTTTCTTTTTTAATATATGCATTAAGGCCATATATTTCCTTCTAGTGTGGCTTTGGTGACATCCTAAAAGTTTCGCATATCTTATTTCTGTAATCACTTCGTTCAGACATGTTTTTCTGATTTTCATTTGATTTCTTTTTCTTTCTTTCTTTCTTTCTTTCTTTCTTTCTTTCTTTCTTTCTTCTTTCTTTCTTTCTTTCTTTCTTTCTTTCTTTCTTTCTTTCTTTCTTTCTTTCTTCTTTTTTACCACTGCATTATATAAAAGTGTGCTCTTTAACTTCTAAACATTTGTGGATTTTCTGGTTACCTTTTTGTTTTTGATTCTTAGCTACAGTCTTTTATGGCCTAAGAGTATATCCCATATGGCTTTGTAATTTGTTAAGCCTTGAATTATGGACCAGCATATGGTCAAGACTGGTAAATATTACATGTACTTTGAAAGGGATATGTACTCTGAAATTATTGGATAGAGCATTCTATGTATTTAAGATAAATCAAATTCACCCATTATCGTGTTGAAAGTTTCTGTATCATATATATATATGTATATACATATACTTTCTTGATATTCTGTGCACTGTTACTATCAGTTAATGAGTGATACTTTTAGAAGCTCCCACTGGAATCTTGGGTTTGTTTCTCCTTTATTTTTTTTTATCAGTTTTTGATTTATACATTTTGAGGCTATGTTATTAAATATACACACAATTCTCACTTTGTATGGAACCACAAAATGATCATGCAAGCTGAAATTATGCAAAGCAAACTTAATAATCAATGAGGAAAAATTATAATTTGTTGCATGAACTCAGAGTTTTTGCCACAATGTTAAACTCGTGTGAAGGAAAAATTTTTAAATAGTAAAATTTGATATTTATTTAGTTCATTATAATATAAAACATTAAAAACATAAAGAATTAAAGTGTTCCCTTTCATTGTAAAAATGTTATCAAAGGTAGTTTGAAGAGCACTTGGCTTTTTTCTTTTTCATCATATGACTTACATTACAAAGCTAGCAGTTTTTTTTATGCCTTTGTGAATTGTCATATTGCTTTCTTAGTTTGGATCAGCTTCCAACAATTTATCCTTTGCAATTTCAATGTTATGAAATATCTTTGAGAGTTCTTTTAATATGAATTTTTTCTTGGCATCACTTCCTCCAGGACATCTTCATCCTATTTGTCACAACCACTTTTCTCATTTATGTTGATAATTTCAGTTTCACTAAGTCCCTCTGGCTGCATATCTAGAGTCCCTCAAATTGGCAGCAGAATTGACATTCCCACCCATCAGCTTTTTCTTCTATGACTCTATTTACCTTTAATTCACATGTCTCCTCCAGCATTATCGCTTTTTGTTTCTTTTCTACACTTTCATCCTTATTGGCCAATTGCCCCTTTCAATTACCCATTTTTATAAAATGTCATATAGGTCTATCACTGAGAAACAAGGAGGCAACACAGCTACACACTTTTCTGTCTCTGCATGAACTGAATAACAGATACACAGCGACCAATCAGTGATGGACTTTGAAAGAAGTGATTGGTTACTGATCAGAGTGATTTGTGGATTGAAGGACCATTAGAGAAGTTTGTACTTCCTGTACTTACAATTAATATATTGTGCTAACTGAAATTTAAGTCATATCATTGGGACTCTGGTATTATATAATTAAATTGTGATAATTGGTACTTGTGCATATGGGAACTTGTGATATACAAAGTGAGGACTGTCGGTATATAATTTTGAAATTTCTATATCTTCCTGGTTGATTATCTGTTTTAACATTATGCCTCATGCCTCTTTTTACCTCTAAGAATATTCCTGCTTTACTGTAAACTTTGCATGATATTAGTATAGTCATGCCTTTTGTTTTTACTTGAATATTGTGTCTTTTAACATCCTATTACTTTTTTATCTTTCTGTATAATTATATTTAACATGATTTGTTTGACATCAATATACCATTATTTTTTCAGGCTAAATTTTTGAATTGGAGTATTCAGTCTAATTACATTGAATGCATGTAATTAAAGATGTTTAGTTTTAAAGTTACTAACATACTATTTGTTATTCATTTGATCGATATGTCCTTTATTCTTTTTTATTTATTTTTTAGATTAAACAGGAATTTTTATTTGATTTTCCCCTCCATTACTTTGTGAGTTATACTTTTATTTTTTTCTCTAAGTGGTTATTCTAGAGATTACAGCATGTATCTTTAACTGTTTAGAGTCTACTATGAATTAGAGTTCTCATAATTTCATTAACAGTGACTACCTTAGAATACCTCCATTTACTGCTTCCTGGCTTTTTAAAGTTAATATGATTTAAAAATAGCTAATATTTACCCTGTCCAGTGCTCTTCAGGCCTTTCTACATTTCTGTGCTTCCCTCATTTTTATTTAGCTTGAAGAAATCCCATGTATTATTTCTTTTTATGTCAGTGTGATGGCAATGAATTCTTTCAGTTTTTGTGTTCCTGAAAACATCTTTTTTTGACGTTCATTTTCAAAAGGTATCTCTGCTTGGGATAGCATTCTAAGTGGCCAGTTGTTTTCTTTCATCAGCCTAAAGATGTTATTCCAGTGCCTTTTCACTTTCATACTTTCTTTGGAGAGTTAGCTGTACATCTGTATATCAGATGTATATTACTTTGAAGGCAATGTCTTTTATTCTTTGGTGCTTTTAGTATATTCTCTTTGTGTTTTGTCTCCAGCACTTTTACTGTGATGTTCCAAGGCCTGTTTTTTCTTTTTATATATCTGGATGAGGCTTTGTCAGGCTTTTTGAATCTGTGACTTACTGTCTTTATTTTCCCATTTACACTTTCTTCTTTTTCTTGATACCAGATATACATACATTAGACCTTTTTGCTGTGTATCTTTTCTCCTTTTTCTTTTTCTTCTACTTTTCTTTTCCTTTTTTTCTTGCTGAAGTCTGGCTATTTTATGCTGACATATCTTCTGTTTCACTAATCATAACTTTTACTCCAATAGCTATTAAACTGTTTATTAAATTATTAATTTCAGTTATTGTATTTTTAATTTTAGAATTACTATTTAACTTTTTCTGTAGATTCTCACTTTGAAATTTTCTATCCTATTGTTTGTTTAAAAAATACATTAATCACTATAATTGTAAAAGTCTGTGTCTGATGATATCAGTATCTTGGTAATCTGAGATCTGTTGATGTTGACAATTTCTTCTCTTTATTTTCATTCATTTAGTCTCATCTACTTTCATACTGTATAATGTTTTAAATAAATATTATTATAGAGATTGTGGAGATTATTGCTAATGCTATCTTCCTTTCAAGATCATTTACTTTTTTTAAAACATGTAATAAGATTTGGGAAAGGACACCTTAATCCAATCAGTAATTAAGATGACTCAAGCTTATGCTTCTGTATTAGTGAGTCCTGATATATTTCATTTTTCTCTTTATTTCCTGAGCCCTAGCCTTTCAGGGGTCTCAACTAAAAGCTTGGATTAGGCCCTCCATCTTGATATTCTCTGAAGTACAATTTCTATTTCCTTAGCAGTATATGTCTGCCAAAAACTGCTTAGCTTTTTAGACTCTCACCCACCAATTTCTGCCTTGTTTCTTATACTTTTATTCTACAGAGCTTAGAATTTGAAAAATGCCTTATTAGCATAAGTGGTACAGAATATGAGGTTCCCTTCAATGTGGTTCCTTCCTTTTCAAGTCTTTTCAGTCCTGACTGCTGTGGTTGCTTTCACATGTCTCCAAACATTATTCTTTTTACTTTATTCATATTTTATAATTATTCTTTTCAGGAGTGTTTGTTCTATTATAAGCTACTTCCTCACAGCTGTAAGCAGAAGTCTCCAACTGGAATTTTTTTAATGTATGTCAGTTAGCTACCATTATATTTTAGGTATGTGCCCTATTCTTACTATAAGTGATCTAGTGGTAATAGTCCTTGTATAAGAAAAAAATCCCTAATATAATTGGAAGTTAAGTTAATATATCAAACCTATTAATAAAATTTAGTTTTCACAAATCCACATAATACCAATTAATTAGGGAGTGAATTCTAAAAATAAGCTCATTGCAGTTTCCCCAAGTTTTCTGAAGACTGTAAGATTTTTGACTCTTTATTATTTCTTTTAGTTTAATCTTGGTTTGATACACACACATGATTTGTATAAAGTGGATCAGAGACAAGTTTATTGCACAAGTGGGAAACAACTATACTGAAAAACATTAGCCTTGAAAATATCTTTCCAAAATCCTTCATTTACTAAAATGCTACTTAACCAACAAATTTCTCACTTTAGTCCTCAGTCTTTTACTGAGTTAACTTGTCTCTCTTAGTTTTCCTTGGTTTTATCTAATCTCGATCCAGTTGACCAGAATATACAAACTTTCTCTTACATGTCATAAAAGGTTTTTATTATTTACAGTAATAAGCACATTTTATTTTGTTTTATTTTTTAAAGATTTATTTATTTATTTCAGGATGGAGAGGGGTAGAGAGAGAGAGGGAGAAAAATCCTCAAGCAGACTCCCTGCTGAGGAGCCCAACATGGGGCTTGATCCTAGGAACCTGAGATGATGACCTGAGCCGAAACCAAGAGCTGGATGCTTAACCAACTGAGCCACCCAGGTGCTCCATAATAAGCACATTTTAAAATCCTATAGTTTACAAAGTACATTCTCATGTACTTTTTAATTTCATCCCTACAATAGCCTATGAGTTTGGCTAAAGTATGTGTCTTCCTGTTTTATAGATGAGAAAAATAAGAACCAGTCTCAAAGTGCTTTTTCTACGTCACTCAAGAATAAAATGGTAAACCTGAAGGTCAAACTCATGCTACTTGACTCTGACCCCATGTTTATTCTTTTATACTGTGTTGCCTTGTTCAGTCAGTATTCATTATGTACCTGTGATGGGCCAAACCCAGAATTGAACACTGGGGATAAACATGAGAATATGACATGAGCAAGAAAGCAAATTTAAACATATGTGGAATTGGGAGGAAAGTCTTCTTGTCTTCTTTTGTTGGATTTCTTCTAAATTCTTCAAAGATGATGTACCTATGGATCTAGTTCATAGGATTTATTAAGTGCAGATTGTAATTCTAGGTGCCATTGAAGGATAGAGAAAGAAAGAGAAGGCATGATTCCTCCTAGAAAGTGCTTTGAATCTCAGCAATATAGACAACAAATGAAGCAATTTGAGAAGCAGACATCCAATAAGTATCTGTTGTTTGGTTTCGCAGGGAGCCCATATGCAAAATCATATGCTCATGTTTATTTTCATGGATGTTCTAAAATGCCCCAAATTTGGAATGGTCTCACTCAGGCTGGACTGGATAGAAATCCTAATAGAAACCTCCACATGCTTATAGTATTTTAAATGCCATATTGAAAACATCAGTTATAAATTATGGACCACTCCTAGAAACCTTTGCTACATAAAACCTAAAGCCTGTAAACCTTAATTTCCTTCTTTTCTTTGTGTGGGTTCAACTAGCCAAACACTACATATGAATCTTCAACAGAAAATGCATTGCATATTTAATTGATTGGATTTCAAAGATAAGAATCTGTGATACCAGATTCTTGGAGTGGGGGGTGTGGAGAAACACATGTATTGAGATTTGCTCTGTTCCAGGTAGCTTATTAATTAATAAGGTGTGGGCTGGGCTAGATTGAAAGGGGAGGTGAACAGAGGCTGCAAACTTCCTCTTCCTGCAAAACTTTATAAAAGATGTACTGTAGTTTGAGTGGAAACCACATCAAAAGGAATTTTTCAAAGATGGGGAGATTTGGCCATTTTCTTTGGTTGTTGCAGGTTGGATCCTCTAGGAAGTAGATTCTGAAATGGAACTTAGGTGCTCGCTTTGGCAGCACATATACTAAAATTAAGGTGAAGCTTAGTATGTAGGATGTTCATTAAGGAGTGGGCTGGGTATCAACATCTAGGGAAGGAAGCATGAGTGGGTGAAAAGGGGAGTTGAGCAACCTCAATGACAGCTTGACTGATTTCTCCTGTGAAGAAATAATACATATTATCATAAGGCACAAGTGGTACGTGGAGTAATACTGCTGTAAGATCCTTACCCTGAGATAGTAATATTATTTGAATGTAGATTGTAATAAGTTAGACATACGTATAATCTCCAGAATAATCTTTAAAAAATACACATATACACAAATAGCTATAGGTAGAAAGTGAAAAGAGAAGATTAATAGGATAATAAAATAATTTGACTCACTCAAAAGAAGGCAGGAAAAAAGGAGCTAAGAAACAATTACCAAGGTGATAGACTTAAAACCAACTGTATTATTAATTACATTAAATGCAAATTATCTAAAAATGCCATGTAAAAGGCAGAGATTGTCCGTCTACATAAGATGGAAAGTATCAATTATATACTGTTTATGAAAACACACTTTAAATACAAAGACATACAGAATCAAAGTAAAAGAGAGAAATTATATGCCATATAAACTCTAAGCATAAGAAATTGCTGTGCTGTGCTAGTATCTGATAAAATAGAATATTAGCAGGGATAAAGATGGGATGTTTCATAATGATAAATAGGTCAATTTATCAAAACTGCCGAACAATCTTAATTGTCATAAAATTGGAGCACCTAAGAATAGAGCCTCAAAAGAAATGAATTAAAAATTGATAGAACTAATAGACGAATAGCCAAATCCATAATCATAATTGGAGATTTTTATCCTCTCTAAGTCATTGAGATAGCAAGTAGACAAAAAAATCAGGACAAGTATATAAGATTTGAAGATCATTCTCAAGTATCTTGGCCTACTTTGACATTTGTAGAAATACTACATATGCAGAATGCATATGGTACTTTCACCAAGATAGGGTATATACTAGACCATAAAACAAGTCTTAATAAATTTGTAATGATTGCAATCATACAGAGCACATTCTCTGACCTTAACAGTACTAAATAAGAAATGAATAACAGTATGTCTAGGAAATCTCCAGTTTCTTGGTAATCAAGCAGTACATTTCTAAATGACCCATAGGTCAAGGAAGGTTTTATGGGGGAAATTAGAAAACATTTTGAGTTGAATGATAATGAAACAACATTTCAAAATTTATGGGATATGATTAAAATAGTACTCCCCGGGAAATTTATAGTTTTAAATACCTATATTTGGAAAATAAGCAGTATAAAATCAATAATCACAGTTTCTACCTTAATTAGGAAAAGATCAAATTAAAGTCACAGTAAAAGTATAAAGGAAATAACAGAAAAGAGCAGAAATCAGTAAAGTAGAAAGAAATTCCTATATCACCACTGTTATTTTACTTTATCTGGAAAAAGCAGCCAGTGCTAGACTTTGATTTCTATACTTTATGAAATTTAAAATGTGAGAGAAGTAAAACTCAAATTATTTTCTCATAAATTGAGTTGATATCTGAAAAGAGGAAACAACCTGAAAATTATTTCATTTGGTATCATGGTTTAGTACAAAATTAAGATGAAAGCAAATATGCTCTCTAATTTTAAACAACAATCAATGAGAAATATGATTAAAGAAAAAAGTTCATTTATAATGCCAGTCAAGGTAGTAAAATATCTAGGAATAAATGTTAAAAAAGAAAAATGAAAGATCTATATGAAGACACAGTGAAGGCTTGAATAAATGCAGAGGCACAAACTGGTCCTATATAGGAGGACTCAGTATCATATGGGGGTCGATTCCCTCTAAATCCTGAACTTCACATAATCCCAACAAAAATTCTAACAAAAAACATTTAAAGAATTACAAAGTTGATTTTAATGTTTTTAATGGAAATTCTGCCAAAGTTTAGTGATGAAGGAGGCCTGACTCTGTCAAATACCAAGATACATCATGAAATTGTAACGGTTAAAATATCAATGAATAGACAAATTAATGGAACAAGATGGCCCTGAAATACACCAAACGATAGAGACATACATATAGATATGGACTTGAAATTAGACTTAATACTCTCAAGACAAATGAGAGTGGTGCACCCATTTCCACATATCCTTGCATAAACATAATATTATCCAATTACCTAAAATTAATAAATCTGATGGGAACAAAGTGATATCTTGTTATATTGTGCATTTTTTTCTTTGATTGTTAGTGAGGTAGAGCGTCCCCTTTACAAAAATAATTATCAGGCAGTTAGTATTCCTCTTTTATTTAATTGCAACGTGGACAAATTTATTAGTTTTTTCTTAGATTACAAAAATATTTTTTGTTTTCTTATATTAGTTTTGTAGTTTTGCCTTTTGAAGTTTAGTGTTTAACATAATTGAAATTTGTTTTTGTATATAGAATAAGATAGGTTTCCACTTTTTCCCCTTAAATATGATAAGTCAATTTCTAATCTCAACCATTAAAACATTCTGTCTTTGCTCTGATGATTCACAGTGCCATGTTGATTATATACTAATTTCTGGAATAGACTTGAATCTGTTTTTTTTTTTTTAACACTCTGCTCTATTTCATTGACCTATTTTCATGTTCCCTGCACCAGCAATACACTGTGTTTAGTACTATGACTTTTACTACCTAGATATATCTGGTAGGGCATGTCCCCACCTTCTTCCACTTTTTTTTTGAGTTTTTAAAATCAAATTAGCTATTCATTATTCCTGAACACTTATTTTTCCATATAAATTTTAGAATAAGCCTTGGATCATTTCTTCTGCCTCTTGAAAAACATACTGGTATATGTGAGCTGAACTTAATCAAACACTTGATTTGTGTCAATTGGTATGATTTTCCTCCTTTGATCCGTCATTATGTTGAAATCATACTGATAGACTTTTTTTTTTAAGATATCAAGTCATTTTTGCTTTTGTGGCGTGAACCTACTTGCTTATTAGATACTAAATTTTAAATATGCTCTTGGATTTTATTGGTTAATCTTTTGCTTTGGATCTTTGCATTTGTATTTATTTATGGAATTAGTTTATATATTCCTTTTTTGAATATTCAGATTACACAAGCCTCATAAAGTTGATTGGGCAGTTTTCCCTCTTACATTTTCTGAAACCACCTGTATAAAATAAGGATTATCCGTTCCTTCAAAATTTAGTAGAACCCACCTGTAAAACCAACTGGGTTTGGGGTTTGCTTGAGGAAAGATTTATGTTTGTCATTTAACTTTCTTTGATTTTTATTAATATGTTTAATTTCTCCTTTCCAATTTTGGATTATTTGATATTTCCATAAATTTACTAATTTCTTCCACATATTCAAATTTAGTGCTGATAGTTTTTCATAATGTATTTTTACTTTGTCTCATCTCTGTTTCAGCTATAGTTACCACTCCCTTTATATTATGTGTTTTTAAGCCTTCTGATTTCTCCTGTTTTTCTTGATTACTCATGCCTAGGTTTCTTCAAAGAACAATTTTTATTTGTTCATTTTTCTCTTCATTCTAGTCGTGGTTCTCCAATTCACTGATTTCTATCTTTATCTTTATTATTTTCTCTCTTCTTGTTTCTCTGGATTCACACTGATGTTCCCTTTTAGCTTCTTGTGTCAAACACTTGGGTAATTTGTTTTCACTGTTCCTTAATTTTTCCCTCTAGGTACTGCTTTGATTGTAGTCAATAATTGTTGACACATAGGGCTTTCATTGTCAGTCTGCCCTAAGTATTTTGTAATAACTCATAATTTCTTTTTAAAATCAGAAACTTTTAGTAGTATTTTGTTTGTTTGTTTCTACCACTGAGTTTTCAGAGGATAACAACTTTTATTGTGCCAGCTCCGTCATTCTTAGAGGTTTTTTCTTCTTCTCTTGGCCCTACATTTTATTAGAAGCGCTTAAAGAAAGAGTCTTTATTCATTCAGAAATTAAGGTCCAGTCTGTATTAGAAATGTACTCTCCATTAGCTTCCTAAAGTATCTACCACTTTTACCACATCTTCTCTACTTTTCTTTATCTACGAACACCTACAAAATCCTTTCTTCCATTCCTTTTTTTTTATTTCTCTGCTCTTCTTTTATCTCTTCATTTTTAAAAAATTGTGCATTCTCATATCTCGCCAACTTTAAGTTGCAGAAAAAAAGTACTTCAAATAAACAGTGAAGAATTTTTTAGTATAAGTAAGTCCTGTGCTATATTCAAGACATACTTATACTAAACAAAAATATTTATTGTTTCTCTGATATTCATATTTAAATAAGCACCTTGTTTGGTTTTGGTAGTTTTTGCTAAATTTGGCAAAACTTATAATTCTTTTTTTATTTAATCAGTTGGATACTAATCCTCTATTCAGAGATGACTTCAACCATCCAGAAAACTGAACAGATTTCATAATTTAGCAAGAAAGAAAAAGCTCATAGATAGAAAGCACCAAGTCCCATCACTACTTTGGATTTTTTTACTTTGTTTCTTAGGAAAGCTGACAGGACCCTTTGTTAAAGCCTATTTACTTTACCTAGAATTGTAATAATATTAATGATCTGAATTTTCAATCTGCTGTAGAAAAGGAGCAGCAAATTAGTAGGGGATATAGAAACTGGGAGAAGACCTATATTCAGAGGAACAGTATTATAAGCCCTATTTTTACCATTAATCAGTCAAATGGCCTTATATAAATCATATAACCCTCTTGGACATCAATTTTCTTAGATTTAAAATGAGGTGTTTGGACTAGATGATTCCTTTCAGTTATGTATTATAATTTCAGCTTGATGGTGAATTTAAAAAAGAATGAGAT